>NC_090737.1:17281989-17284489 GCF_036898095.1 Palaemon carinicauda
TTGAAGGTCATAAACGCTGATGAAAATCTCTTAACATATTTCTCCGTTTTCTTTGTTGTTATGTACGGAGACTCTCTCTCTCTCCTCTCTCTCTCTCTCTCTCTCTCTCTCTCTCTCTCTCTCTCTCTCTCTCTCTCTCTTGGAATTGAAAAAAGGGAACTTGCAAATGTGAATTAAAAATTATAATTCTATGGCTGAAACTAACTACGTGAAAGTCTAAAAAAATAGTTTTAAAGGTTACGTTTTCGCTTTCAAAGCTAAAGAATTATGCCTACCAAAAGTACAGAATTAGGCCTAAGATATATCATTCATTTAAAATCTAAACATAGAAAGGAAAAAGTAGTTATTTTTTTTTACCTTTAAAAATGACTTTATTTCCTACGAGTTATTCTAATCAATTTGCATAAATGTTTCTAATATTAATGTTTAGACAAAACGTTTCTGGGGCAAGCTCGCGATGATGCAGACTTGGATACAGCCAAGTACTGAGGCTTTTAACCTCGGTGTTAAACTGAAGAGTCATTTAATGGAAAACTATATTAAGATTATAAAATACTATGTTAGAGCCTACACTCCAATAAGAGAACAGTTTTTTCAAATAACAAAAATTGATAATAAGTCTTTATTAACTTTTATTACAAGAGAGAGAGAGAGAGAGAGAGAGAGAGAGAGAGAGAGAGAGAGGAGAGAGAGAGAGAGAGAGAGAGAGAGAGAATTAGTGACGTGATTTTCAATATCTCTTCATATGAATTCACAATATTGGTTTGTTTAGATTTTCAGTAGGATGATTTATAACACACACATACACTGTATATATATATATATATATATATATATATATATATATATATATATATATGTATATATATATATATATATATATATATATATATATATATATATATACTGTATATATATATATATATATATATATATATATATATATATATATATATATATATATATATATACATATACATATATATATATATATATATATATATATATATATATATACATATATACATATATATATATATATATATATATATATATATATATATATATATATATATATATATATACACACACACATATATATATATATATATATATATATATATACACACACACACACATATATATATATATATATATATATATATATATATATATATATATATAATAAACAACTGAATCAGTTAATTCATTTCTTAACCATGTCAGGTTAAACGACGTTTGCTTGCTGGTGTTTGAGAAAGCAAACATGAACTATGCAGAGTAATTTGATGACTATGAAATTCCTTTCAGAACATTTCTTTACATCTCTCTTCATACTCACTGACACATTCATTAAAGGAATTTCTTTCCATCTCACAGTTATTTTCTAATCCTCGCTACATGAACTGAGATGAAAGTCATGTTGCTTTATGTAAAATTCCCTGCGGGTAAGTCTATACTAATCTTTTTTTAATGAGGCGCATTTGCACCGACTCGCAGTGGTGCCCTTTTGGCTCGGAAAACGTTTCTTGCTATCTGATTGGTTAGAATTATCTTGTCCAACCAATCAGCGACCAGGAAACTTTTTCGAGCTAAAAGGGCACTCCAGCGAGTCGGTGCAAATCTGCCTCACTAAAAAGAATTGACTATAGGTAATGTTGTTGCATCTTCTTAATTCAACTTGAATGAGACGAGACTCGTTGGATAAGCTAGACCTATATATCTATTACTGTATCTGAAAGCTTTTAACGCTGTTAAAAATCTGCATTAAAAAAACGGTAAATGTCTGGCAACATTTATTCCCAGATTTTTACCGTTTTTAAAACGGATATTTTGACGAAAAAGACTGACATTACGGTCAAAAACCAGTAAAAGATAATAATAAACAAAGGTAAAATTACGGTCGCCCGTATTTATTGAAATACGGCTAAGAACAGTATATTTTTACGGTGAATTTCCCATTAAAATTGCGGTTTTTATTTTACAATGCACTGTTAGAAAAAAAAACGTAATTTTAATCGGAAATTCTCTGTAAAAATATACAGTTCTCAACCGCATTTCAATTATTACCTTTCACGGGTTGGTGAACGTCATATTACTCTTTTACGTCAATATATCCGTTATTAGAACGGTAAAAATCCGGGAATAAATGTTGCCAGACATTTACCGTTTTTAATGCACATTTTTAAGTGTACGTAGTTTCTTAGAAATAGACATTTCTCTCTATTTCTAAGAAATATTGCGAATAGGAGATTGTCCTACAAAAGAGCTTCTTTTCAAAAAGATTCTCTTTCTCAATTTGAGTTTCTCTTGTATATTTATTTCTTTCCTCACTGGGCTATTTTCTCCCTGTTGGAGCCTTTGGGCTTAGAGCATCCTGTTTTTCCAACTAGGGTTGTAGCTTGGCAAGTAGTAGTAGTAGTACTGTAGTAGTATTTACCTCTCAAATAAAGAAGCAATGTACTTTATTATTTCCCGCGTATAAGCTACGTTCATTTTC
>NC_090737.1:17289489-17296989 GCF_036898095.1 Palaemon carinicauda
ACACTTTTAACACGTCAGAAAGTGATATATATATATATATATATATATATATATATATATATATATATATATATATATATATATTTATATATAAACATACATATATATATATATATATATATATATATATATATATATATATATATATATATAAGTTTATATATATATTTATATGTATATACATATATATACATATATATAAGTATATATATATGTTTATATATTTATATATATATATATATATATATATATATATATATATATATATATATATATATAAGTGTGTGTGTATATATATATATATATATATATATATATATATATATATATATATATATATACCTGTGTATAGATATATATATGTATATATATGTGCATATATATACCTGTGTATATAGATACATATATATATATATATATATATATATATATACATATATATATATATATATATATACATACCTGTATATATATATATATATATATATATATATATATATATATATATATATATATATATATACTGATGTAAGTTAACCAGATGCTAATGGTCATTTATTAGACCTTGTTTATTTCGACTCATTTTCTCATATAATTCTTTTTTTTTTTTTTTTTCTTTTTTGTAATATATAGTAAGCACTCATGATCAGTGCTTTCCAAAATATCAAACCTAAAAGCTTAAGCATCCTCAAGTCGGATAACATTCCCTGTGAATTCAGTGCAGATTTTAAGCTGTGTATATCAACGAAAGCTATGCCAATTTTTTTTTTTCACTCATAGATTCTCTGGTTACACATTCCTTACTAATAGAAATGATAACGCAATAGATTTCGGTAAAATTAACTGCTTGAAATGGGAAAAAAAATGTCGCTCAAAGACTCTTTCGTTATATATTTCTTGATTAATCATAATTGAAACGCAATATATTTATGTAAAAATTAATAATGGTAATGGGGAAAAAGGATTCTATTATTTCTCACTAATTATTTGTCAATACATTCCTTCGCTAATTAAAATTATAACGTAATAGAATTAGGTAAATAGTTCCAGATTGTAACAGAAAAAAGGAGACACAATGAAAGTGATGATTGTAACAAGTTCGAATTGAAGTTGAAGGCACAAGAAAGCATTAAAAAACAGTCGAATGTCGAATAACATATTTTTTAGTTTTTCTAATTCAGTGAGAAACTGATAAATAGAATGAATATATACACACATATAAATATATATATTTATATATATATATATATATATATATATATATATATATATATATATATATATATATATATATATATATATATATATATATATATATATATATATATATATATATATATATATATATATATATATATATATATATATATATATATATATATATATGTATATATATGTATATATACGTTTATGTGTATATGCCTGCATATACAAAAGAAATCTGTACTTTGTACATCAAAAAGTTATATCCCAAACCACAATCATTGTAAACATAAAATAAAATATACTGCACGAAGACAACCTTTATGACAACATTAGAATTACCATCAAAATATTTATAAAATATCTATATCAACTAAGTAAATCTATCTAAGGTTGAAATAGACACAGAAAAATTAACCATAAATAAGTACAGTTTCTTCATCTCGTTACTTTAATCCAGGCGGACGGACACAATTGGCGGAGTCTTCCTGGTTGGCAACAACGGTAGTGACTCTTTTTAGAACACCAGTGATCTCATGAACACTGGTGTCAATCAACTTGATGCAAGTGGAGGTTTGTGCACCAGGTACTTAGTCGAGAGAGAGAGGGGGGGGGGGGGAGCATGGGGTTAGCAACCCCATTTCAAACGTTTTGCTGTGAAATAAATTCAAACGGTTTTTTTTGAGCTAGTATTTATAGGGGGAAGATGGGTTCTCTCTCTCTCTCTCTCTCTCTCTCTCTCTCTCTCTCTCTCTCTCTCTCTCTCTCTCTCTCTCTCTCTCTCTTTATATATATATATATATATATATATATATACACAAACACACACACACATATACTGTATATATATATATATATATATATATATATATATATATATATATATATATATATATATATAAAGTATACATACATACAAACACACACACACATACATATATATATATATATATACACACAGGTTGGCCAGGGCACCAGCCACCCGTTGAGACACTACCACTAGATAGTTATAGGGTTTTTTGACAGACCAGAAAGTACTACAGTGGGTCATTCTCTCTGGTTACGGATCATTTTCCCTTTGCCTACACACACACACACACACACACACACACACACACACACACACACCGAATAGTCTGGCCTATTCTTTACATATTCTCCCCTGTCCTCATACACCTGACAACACTGAGATTACCAAACAATTCTTTTTCACTCAAGGGGTTAACTACTGCACTGTAATAGTTCAGGGGCCACTTTCCTCTTGGTAAGAGTAGAAGAGACTGATTAGCTATGGTAAGCAGCTCTTCTAGGAGAAGGACACTCCAAAATCAAACCATTGTTCTCTAGTCTTGGGTAGTGCCATAGCCTCTGTACCATGGTTTTCCACTGCTATTCTATCTTATTTCTCTTCCGCTTGTTTTGGTAAAGCTTTTATAGTTTATAAAGGAGTTATCTATTTTAATGTTGTTACTCTTCTTAGAATACTTTATTTTTCCTTTTTTCTTTTCCCCACTGGGCTATTTTCCCTGTTGGAGCCCCTGGGCTTAAAGCATCCTGCTTTTACAACTAGGGTTGTAGCTTAGCAAGTAATAATAATAATAACAATAATATATATATATATATATATATATATATATATATATATATATATATATATATATATATATATATATATATACACATATATGTAATATATATCTGTATATATATATATATATATATATATATATATATATATATATATATATATATACATATATGTTATATATATCTGTATATATATATATATATATATATATATATATATATATATATATATATATATATATATATATATATATATATACACGTTTGGTATATATGCCTGCATATATAAAAGAATTCTGTACAATGTACATCAAAAAGTTAAATCCTAAACCACAATCATTGTAAACATAATATAAAATATACTGCACGAAGACAACCTTTATGACAACATTAGAATTACCATCAAAATATATATAAAAGATCTATATCGATTAAGCAAATCTATCTAAATTTGAAATAGACACAGATAAATTGACCATAAATAAATACAGTTTCTTCACCTCATTACTTTATTCTCGGCGCACGGACACAATTGGCGGAGTCTTTCAGGTTGGTAACAACGGTAGTGACTCTTTTTAGAACACCAGTGATCTCATGAACACTGGTGTCAATCAACTTGATGCAAGTGGAGGTTTGTGCACCAGGTACTTAGTCAAGAGGGGGGGGGGGGGGATGGGGTTAGCAACCTCATTTCAAACCTTTTTTCTGTGAACTAAATTCAAACGTTTTCTTGAGCCAGTATTTGTAGGGGGATATATATGTAGGACTCGAAATGACTATAAGTAAAACTAAGATAATGTGCAATGAAAATGCAGAGACAACAAATAAAGGCTATGGAATAACATCTAGAGATTGTTAATAAATATACCTAGGACAGACAGTAAGTGCTTCCCCAGGACACGAAACCAAAATTAAGATCATTAAAAGTAAAATGCCACTTTCTCTAAAAAGACAAGTATTTAATGAGATGGTCCTACCAGTATTAACTTATGCATCAGAAACTCAGAGCCTTACTTAACCCTTAAAACATAAGATAGCTATAACTCAAAGGGCTATGGAAAGAATAATGATGGAAATAACACTAAGAGACGGAAAAAGAAACATGGATAAGAGAGCAAACTAAAGTTGGCGATATTCTAACAACATATAAGAAAAATAAATGGACAGGGGCAGGACATATATTGATAATGACAGGTAATAGATGGGCATTAAGAATAAATCATACCGTATATTGAGATCTATAGAATCCAAAAGTTTCAACCCAACCGTTTATAGAAAATAAAGAGTCGCAAGAGAAAAATCTATGAATATCAATTCGAGAATTTCAAAACTCAAAATTCGCTTGTGAATATTGGAAAGTTATTTGTGCATTTAATGGCTTATTATGATAAAGGAGGTTCTATATAGTATTTACCAAAGCCTTTCTTTATAGTCGTTATGTGTGATTTATATGTATTCTAAGAGGGCGCTGTATCCTCTCCTGTATTATACAGTGTGTCCAATAAGTCTTCTAAATAATAATAATAATAATAATAATAATAATAATAATAATAATAATAATATTAATAAAAATAATAATAATAATAAAAATAAAAATAAACGTTTCTTGACATAAATCAATTTTTATTTATATATGTCCCAAATGACTGCTATTAAATGCTTGGCTTAATTACCTGGCCTAATGATCCTTAGATTAAATGCCATGCATTATTTCTCCTATGTATGAAGACTTATGGGGCACCCTGTAGATATCACATCATCATCATCATCATCTACGCCTATTGACGCAAAGGGTCTTAATATCATCATCTACGCCCATTGACGCAAAGGGTCTTAATATCCTCATCTACGCCTATTGACGCAAAGGGTCTTAATATCATCATCTACGCCTATTGACGCAAAGGGTCTTAATATCATCACCTACGCCTATTGACGCAAAGGGTCTTAATATCATCATCTACGCCTATTGACGCAAAGGGTCTTAATATCATCATCCTACGCCTATTGACGCAAAGGGTCTTAATATCATCATCTACGCCTATTGACGCAAAGGGTCTTAATATCATCATCCTACGCCTATTGACGCAAAGGGTCTTAATATCATCATCTACGCCTATTGACGCAAAGGGTCTTAATATCATCATCAACGCCTATTGACGCAAAGGGTCTTAATATCATCATCCTACGCCTATTGACGCAAAGGGTCTTAATATCCTCATCTACGCCTATTGACGCAAAGGGTCTTAATATCATCATCAACGCCTATTGACGCAAAGGGTCTTAATATCCTCATCTACGCCTATTGACGCAAAGGGTCTTAATATCATCATCTACGCCTATTGACGCAAAGGGTCTTAATATCATCATCTACGCCTATTGACGCAAAGGGTCTTAATATCATCATCAACGCCTATTGACGCAAAGGGTCTTAATATCATCATCTACGCCTATTGACCCAAAGGGTCTTAATATCCTCATCAACGCCTATTGACGCAAAGGGTCTTAATATCCTCATCTACGCCTATTGACGCAAAGGGTCTTAATATCATCATCTACGCCTATTGACGCAAAGGGTCTTAATATCCTCATCTACGCCTATTGACGCAAAGGGTCTTAATATCATCATCCTACGCTTATTGACGCAAAGGGTCTTAATATCTTCATCTACGCCTATTGACGCAAAGGGTCTTAATATCCTCATCTACGCCTATTGACGCAAAGGGTCTCAATATCATCACCTACGCCTATTGACGCAAAGGGTCTTAATATCATCATCTACGCCTATTGACGCAAAGGGTCTTAATATCATCATCCTACGCCTATTGACGCAAAGGGTCTTAATATCATCATCTACGCCTATTGACGCAAAGGGTCTTAATATCATCATCCTACGCCTATTGACGCAAAGGGTCTTAATATCATCATCTACGCCTATTGACGCAAAGGGTCTTAATATCATCATCCTACGCCTATTGACGCAAAGGGTCTTAATATCATCATCTACGCCTATTGACGCAAAGGGTCTTAATATCATCATCAACGCCTATTGACGCAAAGGGTCTTAATATCATCATCCTACGCCTATTGACGCAAAGGGTCTTAATATCCTCATCTACGCCTATTGACGCAAAGGGTCTTAATATCATCATCAACGCCTATTGACGCAAAGGGTCTTAATATCCTCATCTACGCCTATTGACGCAAAGGGTCTTAATATCATCATCTACGCCTATTGACGCAAAGGGTCTTAATATCCTCATCTACGCCTATTGACGCAAAGGGTCTTAATATCATCATCCTACGCTTATTGACGCAAAGGGTCTTAATATCCTCATCTACGCCTATTGACGCAAAGGGTCTTAATATCCTCATCTACGCCTATTGACGCAAAGGGTCTCAATATCTTCATCTACGCCTATTGACGCAAAGGGTCTTAATATCATCATCTACGCCTATTGACGCAAAGGGTCTCAATATCATCATCAACGCCTATTGACGCAAAGGGTCTTAATATCATCATCCTACGCCTATTGACGCAAAGGGTCTTAATATCATCATCAACGCCTATTGACGCAAAGGGTCTTAATATCATCATCCTACGCCTATTGACGCAAAGGGTCTTAATATCATCATCAACGCCTATTGACGCAAAGGGTCTTAATATCATCACCTACGCCTATTGACGCAAAGGGTCTTAATATCATCATCAACGCCTATTGACGCAAAGGGTCTTAATATCATCACCTACGCCTATTGACGCAAAGGGTCTTAATATCATCATCAACGCCTATTGACGCAAAGGGTCTTAATATCATCACCTACGCCTATTGACGCAAAGGGTCTTAATATCATCATCAACGCCTATTGACGCAAAGGGTCTTAATATCATCACCTACGCCTATTGACGCAAAGGGTCTTAATATCATCATCAACGCCTATTGACGCAAAGGGTCTTAATATCATCACCTACGCCTATTGACGCAAAGGGTCTTAATATCATCATCAACGCCTATTGACGCAAAGGGTCTTAATATCATCACCTACGCCTATTGACGCAAAGGGTCTTAATATCATCATCAACGCCTATTGACGCAAAGGGTCTTAATATCATCATCTACGCCTATTGACGCAAAGGGTCTTAATATCCTCATCAACGCCTATTGACGCAAAGGGTCTTAATATCATCATCTACGCCTATTGACGCAAAGGGTCTTAATATCATCATCTACGCCTATTGACGCAAAGGATCTTAATATCATCACCTACGCCTATTGACGCAAAGGGTCTTAATATCATCATCAACGCCTATTGACGCAAAGGGTCTTAATATCATCATCTACGCCTATTGACGCAAAGGGTCTTAATATCCTCATCAACGCCTATTGACGCAAAGGGTCTTAATATCATCATCTACGCCTATTGACGCAAAGGGTCTTAATATCATCATCTACGCCTATTGACGCAAAGGGTCTTAATATCCTCATCAACGCCTATTGACGCAAAGGGTCTTAATATCATCATCTACGCCTATTGACGCAAAAGGGTCTTAATATCCTCATCTACGCCTATTGACGCAAAGGGTCTTAATATCATCATCTACGCCTATTGACGCAAAGGGTCTTAATATCATCATCAACGCCTATTGACGCAAAGGGTCTTAATATCATCATCTACGCCTATTGACCCAAAGGGTCTTAATATCATCATCAA
>NC_090737.1:17304489-17306989 GCF_036898095.1 Palaemon carinicauda
CAGCTTGCATTGAAATACACAAAGAGAGAGAGAGAGAGAGAGAGAGAGAGAGAGAGAGAGAGAGAGAGAGAGAGAGAGAGAGAGAGAGAGAGAGAGAAAGCTGTGTGGTTAATTCACGGTCTCTTTGTAAAGGTATTTGGTTAGACCAAGAATCGTAAAAATGATTACAGGCGAAATAACGTTTTTTTCGTGATCACAATTTAATTGGGGAAAGACAGTAAATTCTGAATACTGCTGTTACAGTTGTTTACGGCGTTATTGCTCATTGATTACTCTTATTTGGTACAGTGGTATGAACAATACAAAGGTCCAGGCTTCCTAGGAAAATAAAATAAAATTAAATTAAATGATCACAAACTATTTTGACATCTCACCATCATTATTGCTGTTCTTAAAATATGTTATTTTCATTGTTCATTACTTCTATTGTAGTTTATTTATTTCCTTTCCTCAATGGACTATTTTTCCCTGTTGGAACCCTTGGGCTTATAGCATCCTGCTTTACCAGCTATGGTTGTAGCTTAGCTTGTAATAATAATAATAATAATAATAATAATAATAATAATAATAATAATAATAATAATAATATACTGAAACTAAAAGAATAGTGTCATTGTACTGTTCCGGAGCCTTGTCTCTGGAAAACTAGTTAAAGCATCTGCATTACCTCTTTTTTATGTATTATAGGTCTATATTCTATATCATAATCATACGCGGCTAACCAAATTGGCAAACGCTGTAGTAACGTGTTTGCCTAGCATTCGCGTGGCGGCAAATCGATCCCAGACCGGGACCGTGAGTTTAAGCTATTTACTAAGAAGGCAACTGCTGTAGTAGGGCACCGCAGTGGAGGGTTGGGCTTGCCCATATGACGTTCTGGTGAGCATCTATTCTAACGAAACTGGAACTGAACCCAGACACCTTTAACCTCTAAATAAAGCGAAGGAAGAAGCTGTGTTCAGTGTTCATTATTCTTATGAACTGGGGAAATATTTATATAAATAATATCACGGGGTAACTCTGACCATCCTTTACATTCAGATCTCCCAGGACAATTCTATCCTGTTCGTAACACTAGGCAGGCAGTTAATTCTAATAGCCAGGCCTTCTCCATCATGAGGCTCAATACAACACAGTATTCTAGAAGTTTTATTCCAGCTGTTACCAAATTGTGGAATGATCTTCCTAAGCGGGTAGTTGAATCAGTAGAACTTCAAAAGTTCAAAGTTGGAGCAAATGTTTTTATGATGACCAGGCTGACATGAGTCTTTTTATAGTTTATAAATGACATATCTGATTTGACGTTGTTACTGTTTTTAGAGTCATTGTTTAATTTCCTTATTTCCTTTCCTCACTGGGCTACTTTTCCCTTTCGGAGCCCTTGGGCTTATAGCATCTTGCTTTTCCAACTAGGGTTGTGGCTTGGCTAGTAATAATAATAATAATAACAATAATAATAATAATAATAATAATAATAATAATAATAATGATAATAATAATAATAATAATAATAATTAATCGGCATATCTATCAAATCACTGTATTCGACTAAATAATCTAACGGAATATACTGGTTTTTTATCATTAAGTCCTCAAATTAACAAAGATTACCAGGCGTGCTATGTAAGACATTCCTAAAATATGCTTTTAATGAGAAATATCAGTATTGCAATGGGTTCGTGCACATTAAAATTCTCCCTAGCGTACATTTGCATCTACAGAAATACTACCCCCATCTCTCTCTCTCTCTCTTATATATATATATATATATATATATATATATATATATATATATATATATATATATATATATATATATAATTGTATGTAAATATGTATACATGTGGGTATATATATATATATATATATATATATATATATATATATATATATATTTGTATGTAAATATGTATACATGTGGGTATATATATATATATATATATATATATATATATATATATATATATATTTATTTGTATGTGAATATGTATACATATGTGGGTATATATATATATATATATATATATATATATATATATATATATATATATATATATATATATATATATATATACATATTTGTATATATATATGGATATATATATATATATATATATATATATATATATATATATATATATATATATATATACACATATATACATATTCATATACAAATATATATATATATATATATATATATATATATATATATATATATATATATATATATATATATATATATATATATAAACCCACTTACATATACATATATATATATATATATATATATATATATATATATATATATATATATATAAGTATATGTGTGTGCGTGTGTATGTGTGTGTACGTGAATAGAAACACAAACATGTCGATAAATAGATATACCCATAGACCCAAGATTTGAAATCAACTTTGGATATACCAATATCAATCAAATCAAGTCCTCGCAAATTGCTTGTTATAAAGAATTGCATTCACCTTGCAAGACGATACC
>NC_090737.1:17315221-17342721 GCF_036898095.1 Palaemon carinicauda
TTCCAGTCACGCACACCTCTCCCCATCCCTCTGGTAGGGAGAGAGGGAGTTCTCAAACCCTGGTGAGAGGGGGATGCTGTGCGTATGTAAGCATAATCTATCAAAATATTTGGCCATCATTTTTACCGGATCGCGTACACTATTAGCACAATTACTACTTATTTTTCTTTTACTTTTTGTTACCTGGTATTCTTGGCTACTGATGCTGGAGTTAATACTGCAATTCAGTAAAATGGTATAATGCTTTTCTCACTACTGAACCCTATTGAGCATTGACTGAACTCCGTTTCGTTCAGACGAACTATTACTTCCGTATTATTATTATTATTATTATTATTATTATTATTATTATTATTATTATTATTATTACTTTGTAAGCTACAACCCAAGTTGGAAAAGCAGGACACTACAAGCCCAGGGGCACCAACAGGGATAATAGCTCAGTGAGGAAAGGAAATAAGGAAAAATAAAATATTCTAAGAACAGTAACAACATTAAAATAAATATTTCCTATATCAACTATAAAACCTTTAACAAAACAAGAGGAAGAAAAATAAGATAGAACAACGTGTCCGAGTGTAACCCCAAGCAAGAAAGCTCCAACCCTAGCCAGTAGAAGACCACGGTATAGAGGCCATGGCACTACCAGTAATAATAATAATAATAATATTATTATTATTATTATTATTATTATTATTATTATTATTATCATTATCCAAGCTACAACCCTAGTTAGAAAAGCAAGATGCTATAAGCCCAAGGACTCCAACAGGGAAAAATAGCCCAGTGAGGAAAGGAAAATTGGAAAAATTAAATATTTTAAGAACAGTAACAACACTAAAATAAATATTTCTTGTATAAACTATAAACACTTAAAACAAGAGGAAGAGAAATAAGATAGAACAGCGTGCCCGAGCGTACCCCCAAGCAAGAAAACTCCAACCAAAGACAGTAGGAAGACCACGGTACAGAGGCCATGGCACTACCAGCAATATTATTATTATTATCATTATTATTATTATTATTATTATTATTATTATTATCATTACTAGCAAAGCTACAACCCTAGTTGGAAAAGCAAGATGCTATAAGCCCAAGGGCTCCAACAGGGAAAAATAGCCCACTGAGGAAAAGAATTAAGGAAATAAATAAATTATGCGAACAAATGAATAAGAATCGAAGACCTATTCCAACATTCTTTGCAATGTGGACTCTTGCATACATTAAAGAAGAAGAAGAAGAGACGTCATGGCCCGGGAAGTTGGTTTCTCGTAATAACAGGAAATGTTGATGACGTCACTTGTGCCATTTGGTTTAAACGAGCGAGTCTTACCATTGAGGTCAGCCAGAGAAATACCGCTCTGGGGGGGTTGCGTAAAACGCTTTGGTCTCAAATATAGGACAAGAGGTTAAGCCATTACGTTTTCAACAAGTTGTAACGAATTAGCGTCTAATTATTTCATTTCCATAGGGGTGTTACAATCTAAATTTGAATGCTGGACCACACGCATTCAAAGAGATGGCGTTTTATGTGCTCTTATTAATTATCTGAAGGTTTAAAGGTTTAAAGATTTAAAGATTTAGAGGTTTAAAGAAAGTATTGGAGTTCTTTTGATTCTAACCGTACATATAATATAGTAATATACACTACAGTATTTGCAAGTGTTATATTAGATAGAAACAACAGTGTTTTGTTTTTTTAAGTTTCCTGAAGACTCCACTCATGAATGGCAGAGGCAAGGGACAATAACATTGCCCTATCTAACAGGACAATACCCTAGAGACTGACCATATATACATATGATTAGCACCCAAGCCCCCTCTCCACCCAAGCTATGACCAAGGGGGGCCAGGCAAGAGCTGCTTTTAACTCAGTAGGTACACCTATAGGCTCCCCAAATTTCACCATCCTTTAATTGGAAGGATGGTGAGGTTGCAAACAACGCAGACACTACAAGAAACTATCGAGCTTGAGCGTGTTTCGAACCCCAGCCCAGCACAACGCCGGCAGATACGTTTCCAATACACTACCACAACAACACCAAATTAGCTTTAGCGATGTTTCTAAACTTTAAAGAGATTTTTAAAGACAATCTAAATTTTAATGAGACTTTTAAAACGCATCTAAAGTTTAATGAGACTTAAACGCATCTAAACTTTAACGAAATTTCTGAAACGCATCTAAACTTTAACGAGATTTTTAAAAAACATTTCAACTTTAAAGAGATTTTTAATAAAGTATCTAAACTTTAACGAGAATTTGATCAGACAAACTTGCATGAGGGTTCGAACAATTAACTAAATTCAAAAATGGTTTTAAGAGATATCTGAACTTGAATGATAGTTTGAAAAAGATTCTAAACATTAACGAGCGTTCACATAAGTATTTTAGTCCACTGTTTGAATAGATCTTTACATTTTAATTGGCGTTTGAGAAGGAATATATGTTAGGAAAGGTTGACAGAGACACAAAACATACTCAAGCCTTGGACAGATCTCTAAATTCCAACGAGGGTTTGAATATTGATTCAAATTCGAATAAGAGTTTGAATAAGTATCTTAAATCTAGCGACAATTTCAATTAATTAAGGAGGATTTGGATAGATATGTAAAAGCTAAAAATAGTTAGGCTCTGATGATGATTTAAAAAGATATATAAGATCTAATGAAGATTGTAATAGTCCTCTATACATACTCTAATAAAGATGGTAAAAGTCTATTGAGTAGATGACTAAACACTATATGAAGACATTTATGAATCTTATACACGTATTCTCAATATTTTATTCACATCACCTAAAATGAAAAAAAAAATCAGGCAATATATAAGTTTAGTGAGATAGGTGTTACTGAAGGACATGAGTCGTGGTATGACAATGAAACAATATCCAACAGATTTTGTAGGTTTGAGAACAAAGCCCTCAGAAAAATACTGGGAGTTACATGGCAGGACAGGATTAGAGATGAAACTTTTAATTCAATACTTCTCCACTCATCATCTCTTACTTCACGCTTCATAGTTCTCAGCCATGTAGGCCTGGGTTTCCCAACTCTTCTAGTGCCTTGTGGAGCCTAGCTGAAAGTTTGGTGAACTAATCTCTCTTGGGGAGTGCGAAGAGCATGCACAAACCATCTCCATCTACCTCTCACCATGAGCCCTTCCACATATGGCACTCACGTAATTTCTCTTATAGTGTCATTTTAAACCCTGTCCAACCATTTAATTACCAACATTTTTCTGAGGGCTTTGTTCTCAAATCTACTAAATGTGTTGGAGATTGTTTCATTGTCATACCAATACTCATGTCCTTTTTTCCTTTCCGCACTGAGCTATTTCCCCTGTTGGAGCCCCTGGGCTTATAGCATCCTGCTTTTCCAACTAGGGTTGTAGCTTAGCAAGTAATAATAATAATAATAATAATAATAATAATACAGTAACACCGATTTCACTAAACTGATATATAGCCTGATTTTCACATGTAATTTCAGGCGATTTGATTTCCAAATTTTACTTAACCTAACCATTGCCTTATTAGATTAGAAATTAAAAAATAAACAAAATTATCATCTCTCCAGTTAAATAGTCCTATCCAATGTGTTGTTGGCATATTGCCTCGGTTCTGCACAAGGACTCAACATATCATTTCTGAAAAAAATGTCATTGAAACATGTAGTTCCGAAACGGGATACTGATGATCCTAATTTTCCAATGAAGAAATAACTTATTAATTTCTGTTGATTGGCACAATGATACGTTTGATCTTTGGCTAAGTCTTTATGTCATTATAGTAGTTTGAAATGAAATATTTTATGGATGCTATGAAGACTATATGGAAAAAAATATTGTGTCCTAGTTAACCATTAACTTTTTTAAGCAAGTTCCTCTATCCATAAGTTTGTAGTTAAGTAACAATAAAGTATTATATACTTTACATTGCTTTATATAAGCTGCAACTGCTAAGCAAGTATGCAAATAAGCAAAAAAATAAGAATTTTATGCATCAAAACATACATTTATATATTCTTCCATATGTACAGCTGGACACAGGGATTTCTGGCACACCTCGCTCTGAAAAAGTGCACCCTATCACACCTTTACTGCGCGGAGAGTTCCTGTGTCTAGCCTTGCCCAACACCTCGCTCTGCACAAGCTGTTTGGTTACATACCGCGCAGTAATGGTGTGAAAGGATGAACTTCTTCAGAGCGAGGTGTACCAGGAATGCCTGTGTCCAACTGTACATTTCCCGACAAAATACAGTCTTGCCTAATAAAAAAGGTGGCTGTGGGAAAATACGTTGCTATTTACTACTTACAGAACAATTCGCTATTCTTTTTATTCTTATTCAAATAAGATTACCTTGTACAATTGTTCCTCATTTGCAGTTAGCAAAAACCATTTATCAGTTCCGCTAAAGAAATTACTTTTAGTTAGGTTTGTTTATCATTTCGATTACTTAGTTGTCTCTCTTTGTCTGTTCATTAGAAGATTACGAAAAGTACCAAAATTATACCAAACTTGTGCCTCGTAATTCACAACAAGATATTACATTTGGGTAAAGATATGAATGTAATATACAGTATAAGAAACTGGGACCTTTACAATGGCGAATGTCTAAAACGCATTAGACTTAAAATACTACAGCAGAGTTGCCAGGTTTTCTAAATGAGAAAAGGCCAACTTCTAATCAACAGAAACTTTTAAAGGCCAACCCATTAGTAGAAAAAGGCCAAATATATAGTATTTATGGCCCGCCTTTTTCCCTATTACTGAAGGCCAACCAATTTTTTAAAAAGCCAATTTTGAATTTTTTTTGGCCTGAAAAAAGGCCAAATGACAACCCTGTGTAGTACTCATCTCCGTATATGTTTAGCAATGAAATTCTAAGCATTATCATTTCTCTAATTAAAGTCTGACCGGAGATTATACCACCCATCAATTTGCAATAGTTCTACTGGATCCCAACAGCCAACCGGTTCTGAGGATATATATTTAACGTTGGCCGAGTTAAAAGCGCTTTCTGGGTGCTCATTTTAACAAGGTATGCGGCCACTGTACTACATAGTTTGTATATACAATATTGCATTTCTGATCTTTTGGTATAAAGGAATATACAAACTAAAATCCAAGTGTTAATATTTTTTTTTTTTTTTTTTTTTTTTTGCATTCTTGTTAAAGTTATCGCTGGCGTGAGATTAAAAAATGTCCATAAGTTTTTGTTGATAATACATGTGTACGCATATAAAGGTAAATGCTTATAGTAACACTATATATATATATATATATATATATATATATATATATATATACAAATTTATATAAATATATATATATATATATATATATATATACAAATATATATATATATATATATATATATATATATATATATATATATATATAAATATATACACAAATATATATATATATATATATATATATATATATATATATATATATATATACATAAATACATGTAAATCCCTTTCTGATTGGAGATACTGTACATTAACGTGATGTGAATATTTGTGTACTGCCGTGATCAACAAAGGTGTGCTAGTCAGAGCCACCCATACTAGGTTCATATGCTGTCAGCGAACAGACTAAAGTCAGCTACCATCACCAATCCATCAGCGTGGTGATGAAATGAATAAAACCCAGACATGAAGAAGAACATGTCAGAGGCCTTTGTCTTGCAGTGGATTGGAAACAGTTGTATTTGTTGTTATTGTTGTTGTGTGTAAATATACATACATAATATATATATATATATATATATATATATATATATATATATACATATATATATACATATATAAATATATATATATATATAAATATATATATACATACATATATATATATATATATACTGTAAATATATATGTATGTATACATATATATGTATACATATATATAAATATAAATATATATATACATATATAAATATATATATATATATATATATATATATGTATATATATATATATATACATATATATATATATATATATATATATATAATGTAAGTATACATATATATATTATGTGTGTATGTATGTATACATAAACATTTACATACATACATATATATATATATATAAATATATATATATACTGTGTATATATATATATATATATATATATATATATATATATATATATATACTGTGTATATATATATATATATGTATATATATATATATATATATATAATCCTCACAAATTTAATTCCGACAAAGGATCGACGTCAGTAAGGAACCATCTGTTTGTCTACCCTGACATGGACATGTCATTAGCGCTGATTAATAATGAAAGTACTGATTAATGATAGAAATTCCAGGAGCTTTCCTCTTCCCTGTTGGCCCTACAGAATGCTAAAGACTGTTTTCACCTTCTATGGAAGAATGAGACTATACAAATCAAGTACAGGAGAAGAAAGTATTGTAGGAGAGAGTAAAGCTCTCTCTCTCTCTCTCTGTAAAGTACGAGGGAAGAAATTATTGTGGGAGAGGGTAAAAGCTTTCTTTTCTCTCTCTATCTCTCTCTCTCTCTCTCTCTCTCTCTCTCTCTCTCTCTCTCTCTCTCTCTCTCTCTGTAAAGTACATGAAAGAAGAAAGCATTGTGGAAGAGGGTAAAATCTCTCTCTCTCTCTCTCTCTCTCTCTCTCTCTCTCTCTCTCTCTCTCTCTCTCTCTCTCTCTCTCTCCGTGTAAAGTACATGAGAGATGAGAGTATTGAGGGAGGGGGTAAAGTCTCTCTCTCTCTATAAAGTACATGAGAGAAGAAAGCATTGTGGAAGAGGGTAAAGTCTCTCTCTCTCTCTCTCTCTCTCTCTCTCTCTCTCTCTCTCTCTGTAAAGTACATGAGAGAAGAAAGCATTGTGGGAGAGGGTAAAGTCTCTCTCTCTCTCTCTCTCTCTCTCTCTCTCTCTCTGACAGAGAAATCAGACTGGTGCCAATCGTTCAGCCATAGCTCAGGAATTCAGAACAAATGACTGTCTAGGGTTTTATGACATTCGACACAGGAGTTGTAGCCGACTTGAACAAAAAGTAAATAACTGTTCTCAAGTTGCAATTTGAGTCTCACACCATTCAGTTTAAGCTTAACATAAATTGAAACGTTTGAATTGGGATTAAACTACAAAGTTTGCCATGATACTAACGTTTGTTGAAAACGCAAATCAGCTCGCGAAGACATATCTGAAAACGTACAATTTTCCATAAACGTATTATTATTATTATTATTATTAATATTATTAATATTATTATTATTATTATTATAAGGAAATCGTTACAAAAATGCGTAATTACAGAAATTAACTGTTGAATCAAGCGATTTACGTAGTGCGCAAACACAGACGAAACATCTGCGCATCGATAGTAGAAGCGACAGGGTACCTTTTCTGCTATGAGCAGGCAATCAACGTAACGGTCGTGAACCCTTGAGCTCTCTCTCTCTCTCTCTCTCTCTCTCTCTCTCTCTCTCTCTCTCTCTGTGGCATATTTAAAACCAAATTCTATGGCCACTTTCGCCTGCCTATTTCTAACGGATTTCCGCTGAGATGGTATCAAAGGTTTACGGTTAAGTTCTAAATTCGTACTTATTTCTAATTCATTATGTTCTTCACCAATAGTACCTATTAGTTAATTATATTCTTCAATTAGCATAAATATTAATCTTTCTCACTAATATTAATTACGCTGTGATAAAGTATTTTTATTTTCTTTTTTTTTCAGCCTATCATAATTTTTCAATAAATACTTTTTCTTCTTTTTCAGAGAATCCTTTAAAGAAAAGGTCCAAAATTTTCTTTTAAAGGTTAAAGCTGTCTGGTTTCAGTTCCAGTTCCATCAGAATAGATGCTCACCAGAACGTCAGCCGGGCAAGCCCAACCCCCCACTGTGGTGCCCTAGCACAGCAGTGGCCTCCCCAGTAAACAGCTTAAACCCTCAGTCTCGGGCGGGGATCGATCTGCTGCCATGCGAATGCTAGGCAAACACGTTACAACTGTACATCTTTTCTCGAAGCCATTAGCTAAACCCATCCTGGACAAAACTATCCACTGGTTATCCTTCGTAATCCTACTTCAACAAAAGGAATTCTATCATCTCTTCCTTTTTCACCAGACATTTTTAAAAAAAGAACAATCTTAAATTTTCTTTTACATCTTTTCCCAAAACGATTTACATCTCTCATCCTGAACAAAACCATCCACTAGTTATCCTTCGTAATCCTACTTCAACAAAAGGAATTCTATCTCCTACTCTTCCTTCTTCACTATTTTCTTCTCTTCCTTTTTCATCAGGCAATTTTAAAAAAAGGCCATTTTGAATTTTCTTTTACATCTTTTCCCAAAACGACTTACATCTCTCATCCTGGACAAAACCATCCATTTGTTATCCTTCGTAATCCTCATTAAACAAAAGGAAATCTATCTTCTCTTCCTTATTCACTATCTTCTTCTCTTCCTTCTGCACCAAACATTTAAAAAAAGGGCAATTTTAAATTTTCTTTTACATCTTTTCCCGAAGCCATTAGCCAATCCAACCCTTGACAAAACCATCCATTTGTTATCCTTCGTAATCCTCATTCAACACAAAGGAATTCCATCATCTCCTAATTCCATCTTCTTCTCTCCCCCCTTCCCCATGACTCAGCAGCATCCTTAGCATGCAAGTTGCTAGCAACTCCTGTCCTTGTGACCCAAATCCCGACCTCCGGGATGGGTCTAGGAGACTCTAGGTAATCTCCAGTAATGGAGGTCAGAAAAGGTCGATGTCACAGTGCCACTTATGATATAAAAAAGGTAAGTGAGCTTTTCCCAGCGAATTAGAAGGCGGAGATAAATGCCATCATAGTCGTGAAGGGACTCGAAGGAGAAATGAGCATCATAGAACTCGTGAGAAAGACGTAGCAGCGTCTTGGGTCCAGGTTTCGGCTCCACGTCTCGGTCCAAGTCTCGGTCCAGCATACCAATAGACTGGAAAGCTGTTAGGTAAGTATATAGGGAACTTCTGGGTATTTATATGAGAAGAGAAAGCTGGGAGGAGGAACAGACGTGGGTGTGTGTCTGTGTGTGTATGTTTGTGTGTACAAGAGGGCCAAGGAACTATGGCAAGGGCGAGGTTCTGGTTGCGTCTAGCAAAGGATATATTTACAACGCGCAGTCTTGATTTTTTTTTTTTTTCGTGTGCGAATTGCCCGCCATAATAGGATGGGAGTGTAGGATGGGAAGATGGTTGGTTTATTAGAGAAGTGTTAATTGAATCTCAATTGCTGTAGCAGGCAATGTACCGGCATTCCACTGCAGTAATTTATGGACATATATATAAATATATATATATATATATATATATATATATATATGTATGTATTATATATATACTGTATATATATATATATATATATATATATATATATATATATATATTGTATATATATATACTGTATATATACACATATATATTTATATATATATATATATATATATATATATATATATACATGTACATACATACATACAGTATACATGCATTCTGTAATGTTTTAGATATTATAATTATCATTATTAGCTAAGGTACAAGCCTAGTTAGTAAAACAGAATACTATAAGCCCAAGGGCTCCAATAAGAAAATAGTCAAATATATATGTATATATATATATATACATATATATATATGTATATATACATATATATATACATATGTATATATATATATATATATATATATATAAATATCTTAAGACCAGTATCAACGTTAAAATAGCTCAGTTATACATAACCTATGAAGAGAGACTTATGTCAGGCTGGTCAACATAAAAACATTCGCTATCAGTTTGAACTTCTGAAGTTTAAAGATTTAAAGGTTTAAAGGCAAGGGATAGTGACATTACCCCCATCAAACAACAATGCCCTACGGACTGGCCATATACACATACGATCAGCGCCCAAGCCCCCTCTATCCCCAAGCTAGGACCGAAGAGGAACAGGCAATGGCTGCTGATGACTCAGTAGATAGACCTTGAGGTTCCCCCAAACTCCCCATCCTAAGCTTACAAAGATGGTGAGGTTGCAGCAACCAAAGGAACTAACGAGTTTGAGCGGGACTAGAACCCCAGTCTAGCGATCACCAGGCAAGAACGTTCCCGTTAGGCCTGATTAGGAATATCATTCCAAAACCTAGTAGCAGCTGGAATAAAAACTATAGAATACTGTGTAATACTGAGTATGTTGATGATAAACGAAAAAATATTCCTCCTTCATTATTCCCTTTTTTAACATTGAAATAACGAAAATAAATAATGGAAATATAAATCCTTAAAATGTGATGGAAAAGATAATGAATTGAGTAAAAAGCAAAAATAATGAATATATGAAATTTAATATACTTTCAAAGAAAACATTGCCGACAACCGTGTACCTTGGACGTCGAGATGACTCAGCAATTTTTATTCAATGTGCAACTTCAAGAAGGCAATTTGCATCCATTTGTGAAATTTTGTTTTGTTTGCTTGAAAAAAAAACTTTCTAAATTCGACAACCATGTCAGGTATCAAGTTCTACTTTGTTTATTGTGTTTATTGTTTATTTTCTGATAAACTTTCGCAAAAACTTCGGATTTTTTTGCTATAAAAATTTTATTTCATTGTTTTTAAATTTGATCTTCACGTTATTATAAATGGCTCTGTTAATCATCGTGAATTAACCTTTTTCATATCTTTTGGGTATATCCGATCATAAATAAACAATATTAAAATATCAACTATAAAGTTTTTATGGTTTATATAGGAAATATTTATTTTAATATTGTTGCTGTTCTTAAAACTATTAATTATTTTCCTTGTTTCCTTTCCTCACTGGGCTGTTTTCCCTGTTGGAGTCCCTGGGCTTATAGCATCCTGCTTTTCCAACTAGGCTTGCAGCTTAGCAAATAATAATAATAATAATAATAATAATAATAATAATAATAATAATAATAATAATAATAATTAGTCAATTTCATCCTTTAATTTCCATACTCTTTATTTCAGTGCGAATTTTTACCTAGACATAGAAACTAAATCAACATTAGAGTTAATTAATGGAATCAAAGGTAATTCATCATTATAAGTTAATTTATTGATTGATTTCAATTTTAAATTCTCGATTTTGGTATTTCATTGGTTTTAGATAATGTTTATTTTTTAAGGCAACTAGTTAGCCTGAAAAATACTTCGCAAGGCTACAACGCCATTTTTATAGTTTAAAAGTTAATATAATTTTCTAAACGTTGTAGAAAAATCCCTAATTCTTATCGAAAATTCTCCGTAAAAATATACTGTTCTCAACCGTATTTCAGTAAAATACAGGCGACCGTAATTTTACCATACTTTGTTATTATCTTTTAGGGGTTGGTGACCGTAATATCACTATTTTACGTCAATATAACCGTTTTTAAAACAGCAAAAAGCCTGGAATAAATGTTGCCTGACTTTTAGAGTTTTTTAAAATTGATCACATAACACAAATATTCTTTGTTATTATCATTTACGGATTGGTGACCGTAATATCCCTCTTTTACGTCAATATAACCGTTTTTTAAACAGTAAAAATCCAGGGATAAACGTTGCCAGGCTTTTATCGTCTTCTAATACATATTTCTAACAGTGTAGGATTACCTTGAAGGAAAAAACTTATTACATAACACAAACATTCCTCGTTATTTAATCATTTATTACAAAATTCAAAGTAGATGAACCACCCATCATTCCCTTAACTTATTGGCCATCATTATCTTGATTCATAATTCAATCAACTCCCAAAACACCAGCAAAACAACATAGAATATCCAAGCAGTGTACAAGATACTCTTTTTAAGCATCACGTACGCAAGAGAACATCCAACTATCATAAAGGAACTTGCAAAGTACTTTAGAAACCTTTAGAAAGTTCCCCCATCATCAAGGAAGGAGGAAGCCAAAACGTAAAGAAATCCAAGACGTTTTGGGAGATGTAGTTTTAGGTGAGCCGGTTTTCCAAAGAGAGAGAGAGAGAGAGAGAGAGAGAGAGAGAGAGAGAGAGAGAGAGAGAGAGAGATAGTGTGTGTGTGTTACAAGAATTTTGGATGTCTCAAAAGACTTTTAAGTCCATCCGCGGATACTCCATTTACTCTTTGGTAGTGTGATTTAGTTTAAGCATTTAGAGAGTTATTATGATCTTGGCTAACTTAATCTTGAACTCATTTACGGAGAGAGAGAGAGAGAGAGAGAGAGAGAGAGAGAGAGAGAGAGAGAGAGAGAGAGAAAGAGAGAGAGAGATGCAGCATCTCGGCTGTTATCTCGCGGCCACAATCAGACCAAGTCGTAAAAAGGGTAGTTAATAAGACCGAACGAAGACATTCCCAAGATTCGATTGGGTTTCGTCTCGAGGTTTCGCGATGCCTGGAATCTCTGCGGATAGATTTATTAAACGAGCGAAGTTACAGAGGTACTTGATTTCGCCAAATGCGATGTGTTTTTTTTTTTTTTTTTAAATCTATATGGTCAAGGGATTCGGTTATCAATCATCTTCACTAGACAGACGTCAGTCAGTTGATTGATTCTGTCGAGATAGCAAGGGAATTTCATCTTGAATATTGGTTCGCTGATATTTTTCGGAAGGGGTTTCATTTTATTATGGAAAGTTAGGAAGTTATTTCTTTGCCCTACTTAAAATTATACTTTGAGTTTTGTTAGAGTTCAACTTTATCCTAATAATTTGTGGCATGCATATATATATATATATATATATATATATATATATATATATATATATATATATATATATACACATACATAATATTAATAATAACAATAATAATAATAACAATAATAATAATAATTATTATTATTATTATTATTATTATTATTATTATTATTATTATTATTATTATTATTATTATTGTTATTATCATCATTACTGGTCAAGCAACAACCCTAGTTGGAAAAACAAGATCCTACAAGTACATGGGGGAAAACAGCCCAGAGAAGAAAGGGAATAAAGAAATATCAAATAAACTATATATGAGAAGTAATGAATGGAATACATGAAATATTTCACGATTAGGAAGATCATTCTATAATTGGGAAACAGTTGGAATAATAATTCTAGAATACAGTGAAGTATTGAACCTTATGGTGGAGAAGGCAAGGCTGTTAGAATTAACTCCTTTCTTAGTATTATGAACAATCTGGGGAGATATGAATTCAATGAATGAATTATGAATAGTCTTATGCAACATGAATAACAAACTAACTGAATTACGGGGCCAGAGATTATTAACTGCTTACTTAAAACTACGTAAAATCTGGAGATATCTGAATTCAGTAAATTATCTGAATTATGAAAAGTCTTATGCAACATGAATACAAAAACTAACTGAATAACGGGGCCAGAGATTAATGTCAAGATCAGGAATGAAGAATTGAATCACTCTCAGGTTTCTATCCATCAAATTAAGACAAAATTCAGCAGCGGATGACCAGACAGGAAACCAGTAATCGAAACAAGGTAGAATGGAAGAATTAAGACACTTCCTTAGGATACACTGGTCACAGAAAATATCGAAAGAATTTCTTAATAAGCCAGATTTTTGTGCAATTGAAGAAGAAACAGACAGAAAGGGTTTCTCAAAAGTAAATTTGTTAATACGATATTATTATTATTATTATTATTATTATTATTATTATTATTATTATTATTATTATTATTACTTGCTAAATATACCCCAGGGGCTCCAACAGGGAAAATAGCCCAGTGAGGAAAGGAAACTTTAAAAATACAATTTTTAAGAAGAGCAACACCATTTAAATAAATATCCCCTATATAAACTAGAGGAGAAACAAGCTAGAACAGCGTGCCCGAGTGTACCCTGAAGCGAGAGAACTCTAAACCAAGACAGTGAAGACCATGGTACAGAAGGTATGGCACTACCCTAGACTAGAGAACAATTGTTTGATTTTGGAGTGTCCTTCTCCTAGAAGAGCTGCTTACCATAGTTAAAGATTCTCTTCTACCCTTACCAAAAGGAAAGTGGCTACTAAACAATTACAGTGCAGTAACCCATTGGGAACCGTAACCAGAGAGAAGGATCCAATGCAGTACTGTCTGGGCAGTCAAAAGGCCCCACAACTTTCTAGCGGTATTATCTCAACGGGTGGTTGGTGCCCTGGCCAACCTACTACCTTTCAAATTATAGAGGACTGCGAGACTTGGTGAATGATGAGCTAAACATAGCTATTCTAGGAAGCCTTGAATTTTAAATGAGGTGTATAATGTTAAAGAGGCATCGTCAATGTAAAGATCTGTAAATAGAGGAGCCACCGTCTTTAACCTACTTACAATCATAATTTGAGTTGTGTTAGGGGTCAACTTGATCCTAAAAATTTACATCAAGCATATATATATATATATATATATATATATATATATATATATATATAATTATATATATATATATAATTATATATATACATATATATATATATATATATATATATATATATATATATATATATATATATATATATATATATATATATGGATAAATATCAACACAACATCGTGTTCAAATAGAAATAAATTTCTACCTCATACTTGGGATCGAACGCTAGCCCCTTCTAATGAAAGGCCAGGTCGAAACCAACCATGCCACGAGAGACTATAAAAGAAATTGGAACCTGACGCTACCTAGCTGTCCGAGGATTTACCTGGCGAGACATCAGTCTCTTACCAGCGAGTTTTACCCAATTTCCCGGCCCACCACGTGACACAATTGGTAGTAATTCATTCAAATTACCCATAATGAGTCAATATGGATAAATATCAACACAACATCGTGTTCAAATAGAAATAAATTTCTACCTCATACTTGGGATCGAACGCTAGCCCCTTCTAATGAAAGGCCAGGTCGAAACCAACCATGCCACGAGAGACTATAAAAGAAATTGGAACCTGACGCTACCTAGCTGTCCGAGGATTTACCTGGCGAGACATCAGTCTCTTACCAGCGAGTTTTACCCAATTTCCCGGCCCACCACGTGACACAATTGGTAGTAATTCATTCAAATTACCCCTAATGAGTCAATATGGATATATATATATATATATATATATATATATATATATATATATATATATAAATTATATATATATATATATATATATATATATATATATATATATATATATATATATATATATATATATATATATAATGTGTGTGTATGTATGTGTGTGTTTGTATAGATATAGAGTACATACAGTATATTTATTTATTCATTTGTATGTGTCTACAGATGTATGTTAATATATATATACTATATATATATATATATATATATATATATATATATATATATATATGTATATATATATATATATATATATATATATATATATATATATATATATAATGTGTGTGTATGTATGTGTGTGTTTGTATAGATATAGAG
Source organism: Palaemon carinicauda (assembly GCF_036898095.1). Classification (NCBI taxonomy): domain Eukaryota; kingdom Metazoa; phylum Arthropoda; class Malacostraca; order Decapoda; family Palaemonidae; genus Palaemon; species Palaemon carinicauda. The sequence goes on from NC_090737.1 coordinate 17,330,694, forward strand.
TACATACAGTATATTTATTTATTAATTTTATGTGTCTACAGATGTATATATATATATATATATATATATATATATATATATATATATATATATACCATTTAAATTACATTACCAAATAATACATTCCTAATGCATTCTTATAAAATTCGAGACACTTTCGTAACATGCGTAGCCTACGTTAGACCTACTTACAAGTTCATTTTAAATTTAGATTTAGAAACAACTAATATTCCCAAACGCAAGACAGAAGAAATCATGCAAAGTAATGTTGCATACCAATGTGCCAGACGCGCAAGGTGCGAAGCATAATAAGTATATAGTTAAGCTGACTGTTGGTTGTCTTCCTGAATGATTCATTGAGATTGTTATAGGCTGTAAACCTTTACTAGCAGAGTAAAAAAATGGATTTACATGTAGAATCGTTTGAATAATAATGAACTGATTACTTGAAAGTCGAATATTGGATCTCAGGTGAAATGTTATTATTATTATTATTATTATTATTATTATTATTATTATTATTATTATTATTATTATTATTATTATTATTATTATTAGCTAAGCTACACCCCCAGCTAGAAAAGCAGGATGCTATAATCCCAATTGCTCCAACAGGGAAAGATAGCCCAGTGAGAAAAAGAAATAAGGGAACAGATAAAATAATGTGACCGAGTGTACCCTCAAGCAAAAGAACTCTAACTAAGGACAGTGGAAGACCATGGTACAGAGGCTATGGCACTATCCTAGACTAGAGAACAAAGGTTTGATTTTGGAGTGTCTTTCTCTTAGAACAGATGCTTACCATAGCTCAAGAGTCTCTGCTACCCTTTAACAAGAGGAGAGTAGCCACTGAACAATTACAGTGCAGTAGTTCCAAAATTATCCTCTAAACTGATAATAAGTAAATCTTATATGACGATGTCTCAATTTTTTCGGTTTGAAATTGTTAACGTCAATTACAGTTTTATCAGAAAATTTGAGAAAAATATACGTTTCAAATTGTTCAAAATAATAATCGTTTCAACATATTCACATTTGTTAAATGTATTTTTTTTCTTTAAAGTTCATTACTCCATTTTTTTTTTCAAAGTACAGTTCAGTTCAGTAACGGTATACGGTCACCTAAATGCAATAAACTAATTTAAGACATACTCGCCTGATCAACTAAACTAATTGAACAACCAGCGGTATTATGACCATGGTCCGGTCGTTATATCATCATCATCTACTCCTACGCCTATTGACTGCAAGGGGTTATTATACACAGATATATATATATATATATATATATATATATATATATATATATATATATATATATAAATATATAGACATATGAGTTTTATATCAAATATGTACAGTATATATATATATATATATATATATATATATATATATATATATATATATATATATATATATATATATACGTGTACATGCACACACACACATAGTAATATGCATATATGTATATTTATATTATATATACATATGTATATATATGTATGATGAATTTTGCACGTTTAGACGTGTTTTTCATATTCAAATAAGCCATATATATTTTTGATACATTAATGTCTGGATTCTCTTAACGACCTCGGGATCAGAGCCCCAGGCATTAATGTATAAAAAATATATATATGGCTTATTTGAATATATATGTATATATACATATTGATACATATATATATATATATATATATATATATATATATATATATATATATATATATATATATATATATATATATATGTATACATACATATATATATATATATATATATATATATATATATATATATATATATATATATATATATATATATACATAAACATACTGTATACATATGAAAATTTGGATTCTTATTTTACAAGTAGGCCTACCCTTTTTTCTGTTGTGTATTTTTGATTAACAGCTATCTCCTACCTAAAATTGGGAGCATTTATTAATTTCAAACGCGAAAAACCATAAGTACATTAAGGCATACGAAGGGGAGTCACTGCTGTAGGCATCTATTATAAAAACCTTCATGATGAGAATTGTTTTTTTTATTTGTATTTTTCTTTTGTTTATGGTATGGTTTAGCATTTAGCATTATTTTAAGCTCTTCATCGCCATATTCACTGTATATTCTCAGAAAAGCCGTCACCTGTTGAAAAACAAAATTTGCTGTCCAACGGGTAGCAGTTCTATATATATATATATATATATATATATATATATATATATATATATATATATATATATATATATATATATATATATTTTTGGGCTCAAGCCATGTCGTCCTGATGGAAGGTCCTATAGGGTAGCTTCCTAGGGTATATTACAACTACGGCGATATTCCCAGAGAATTTACCTTAAGGTACCAGAATTCTAATTCCTGGAGCGAGTATCCCTCGTGAAAGGGATATCGCGACATATCAGAGGACGTATTCTAGACACGTCACATGGCAATCTACATCCTGGACAGAGATTTCGTCTCGTAGGAGGTGATTGACGAGATACGAATTCGGGAAAGAAAAAGGGGAGCCGCTCCCAAGGCTTCCCTATCCCCCGATTCGTATGCGTGCCTGGCGCCAATCCTGGCGCCATCTGTATTCCTTTTTGCGTAGCTTAACAACTCGGTGTTTTTTCCTGTTTTTCTCGCAAATCTTGGATTTATTCGGCTTTTCATGGCTTCTCCGTCTTCGTTGGCCTCTGATAAGTTGAGTATAGTGTCTGTTATGTATAAATGTAGGCTCTTGGTAAAATTTTGAGTGATTAATAGGATTAATCTTTGATACAAGAGCCGTAGCCTACCAGAGGTGTCCTGGACACTGTCGCTCGCTAGGTATAAATTAGTTAGTCAGAGCGACATTCCTGGTTGTTTTGCTTTAATAAATTTTAGCTATTTAGCTTTACATAGGATTTCCTTTCGTGCTTAGTATTATTTGGCGAAGTATTCGCCATTCTGGCCTACGCTAGGCCATGTAGCCTAGTCGTTTGGTCCTAGTACTTCATGCATGATTTTGGTTTTTCCGAGTGTAATTAAAATTTTATTGAAGCTTTAGGCTATATTTTATACATTTTAGACTGTGTGGAATATTTCCAAGATTGTATACGTGTGAGTTTCGGTGAATTAGGTAATCGATTCTCTTGGTGCCTAGGCTAATTGCTTATGGAGCCTTAGTATACTTTATCATACTCCCCGGTTGCTTTCTTTTCTTCGGAGAAGGTATGCAATCCCTTTCCCTCTGTTTAAGCCTTGGGCTTATCCCTAAGTGGTTTTTTCCGAATTTATTTTCGATAAAACTATACTAGGGTGTTACTGTACCTTCCTATTCCTGTAGTTATGGTTCAAGAGGGACAGAACAACAGAGTTTTTAGTCTGAGTCTGTGTTGTCTGGCTTGGGGCAGAGTCCCCCTCGCTGACCTAACACATACAAAGGGAGCTTTGCTCCCTTAGGTCACTGTAGTTATGATTCCTTCTTTTGTGATCGACCAGACTAAGTCCTGTTGCTGTTCTCGGGGGAGGATAAGTTCTTCCCTTGGGAGTAGCAACGCCTTCCTTGCTTTGGTGCTCTGGAAGCTGGCAAGTATTGCTGGCCTTTCCCCTTAGATCTCCCTTAGGCTAAGATAAGTTTCTTGGCTGCGGGTGATCTGTCACTAAAGCAAGGTTGGCAGGACCCTCTTGTCCCTTCCCCCTCTATCTCCGTAATGGCCTAGCCATTACTGTACTGTACCTTGCCGGCCGGCAGAGCTGGCCGGCAGGGGTCTTACTGTACTGTACGTCGTTCTACTTCTGGACCTAGTATAGGTTGGGATGTGGAATTGACTCAGCCCATTGCCGGCCGGCAGAGCTGCTGGCCGGCAAGGGTCTTATGTTTTCGAGTGCTGCCCGGACCTCTCTTGGTCCCTCATCCATGCCTGCCGGCAGAGCCGGACGGCATTGGTCAAGGAAGCCTGAATTAGTTTCTCCCCTTCCTTATATGCACTCTTTCGGTTGCCGGGCTTGGGGGCTGTGTACACTCTTATCCCGGCATCCATTCTATTTTCTTCTAGTGCTGTACCTGTCCCGGCTGCTGGCCTATGAGGCCGGCAGCCGGGCAGGTGTAGTCTTCTGGTTCTTTTGCTGCTGGCTGGCATCGGTCTTGTACCTTTGCCGGCCGGCTTATGTCAGTCCTTGTCTGCCGGTCACCAAGAGTGTGGCCGGCAGCTGGGTACTACCTTGTGTAGTTGCTGGCCGGCAGCCATTGCCGGCCAACACTGGCTGTTACCGGCCGGCAGTTGCTGCCGACCGGCACAGGCATTTGAACCAGAGTGCTGCCGCCCTATAGCTGTTAAGTAGTATACTTTAAAGCTAGTTGTGGTGTGTGCCGGCCGGCAAAGGCAGGCCGGCACACATCCTCCTATACTGTACTAGTATTCTTCTGTATAGCATATACAGTAAGAAGAAAACTATAGTAAAGATTTAGGTACAGCACTGTATCTTCTAACACTATTATGTTTTCTTGCACAGCCCTTTGCTGTTGCCCTCAGATAGGAAGCAGAGTTCTTCCCTGTCTATTATCCAGGATTTTAAAATCATTGCTTAGGTGTGAGCTCCACCTGTTTCCTCTGGAAACCTTGCATTGGTTACTCTAGAAGAGATAAACCATTTTGATTTTATTATCTGGAAGGCTGCAACAATGGGTTGTGAGGGAAACACAAGTGTGTGTCTTTCCTTTATGAATGTTATGCTATACTATGCATATCCAGTGATACATAGTTCACTTGATACTCATGGAAATTTCTTCTCTTTACAGGAGGACCCTCCGAAGTGCGGAAATGTTTTCTGCAATGTCCGCAGCAAGAACCTCTGCGGACATGAGTGTTGTAGGAGACACGCAGCATGCGCTGTCTCCAAGGATGATCTCCAGTATTGAGACCCTCAGGTATGTACTGTATGCACTAACCTGATTACTGAGGCTTTTGATTCCCCTAGAACGGCGGAATCAAGGGATATAGCAAGGGAAAAGCTTCGTACTTGGGTAAGGGGCTTCAAGAAGAACACCTCTGGCCCTTATCTTCCAAGTGAGAAGATGAGGGCGTATCTTTTTCCCCAGGCATCAGCTGAGGCAGTGATTCCCCAGCCTCAAGAGGAGATCCCTCAAGATCAAGTCCAGGTGGACGTGGAAGTCGCAGTCGCGATGCAAGACATCCAGTTGGATGACAGGATGTCTGACCTGGACGAACGTTTGGAAGAAGACCTCCTGGCAGAAGGTCAGGATCAAGTTCAAACCCCGGATGTCGTAGAGGATGAGGTCGACGAGGTGTCGGCTACTCCGGTTCAGATGCCGGAGCCTATCCCCTCAACATCGGCTGGTCTCCCAGTAGAACTGGGACAGGCCCTCTCTTCGATTGTTGGAATGATCCAACAAATGCAGAAGGAGAATCAGGAGAAGGCGGCTGCAATGGAACTGCGTATGCAGTCCCTGGCAGAATCACATGGGCCCCAGAAAAGGCTCAATGTGAAAGACCTTCCCATATGCTCAGATGCTAACCCATGGAGGTATGCTGAGCACATGCCGATGACGACTGGAAAGATCGTCATCTCGGATAAGCTGGGTTCAGTTCCCCTAGAGGAGGTAGATTTCTGGCCCAGCAAGGCATCATATCCGGACTGCTATGTCCGGCTGAGAAAAGAACCAGCTTCAAGGGAGGAGACAGAGCTGAAGGAGGTCATTATTATGGACCATGCTAAGGCTCAAGCCCTACTTTCATCCTCGATGAAAGAGAGGGGCTTCTCTAACTCGAAGGTAGCTGCATTGAGCAAGAAGCTCCCTTCTTTTGTGTCCTCTCCTGATAGAGCCTTCCCCTTTTTACAGAAAGGGTTTGCGGCTGTCCTAAAGGCAGTCGAGGCCGGCAAGCCTTGCCCCTCCCTGGAGAAGTGTAAACCCTTGTCGCTGGCCCTGCCTATGGACCACAAAGACTGGAAGGATGTCCATCTGACATTCTCAGTGGGAAAGTTGGAGGCTGATATTGCCGGACGGCAATTCGGCGAGGACCTCCCCAAGCTGTCCGAATCTCTTTTACGAAGAGAGTTCGAGACAAAAGAAAGACTGGCTGCCTCAATGTCTCATCAGACTACTCTTGAGACGATGGCAAGTGACCCTAAGGTCCATGAAATGTTCATGGTAGTGGCTAAGTCTCACCTAGCCACAGTGACGAAGGACCTTTATGGCTTCGTCAAGGCAAGGAGAGCTTGCAGGGAGTTCGTGTTCACCGGGGCTTCGGTGAGACACGAGCCAAGGAAGTTAATCTCCTCCAACATTTGGGGAAAAGACCTTTTCCCTACCGATGTGGTCAAAGAGGTTGTTGATAAGGCCGCCGTGGAGAATAGAAACCTTCTCCAGAAGTGGGGCCTGGCTATCAAAAGAAAATCTTCCCCGGATGAGGGTCCTCAACCAAAGAGGAAGAATATGAGGACTAGGCTACCGTCTCGGCCAGCCAAGCCTTATAGACAGCAACAGCAACTGCAATTGCCTTTGCCTCCAGTGCCCCAGATGGTGGCACAAACCCGGACTACTTTTCAGTGGGTACCCCAGGCTGTGCCAGGTCAGTCAACCACATTCACCCCAACGTTCGAAGGACAGTCTTCTTCCTTTCGTGCAAAACCTAGAGGAGCAGCAAGAGGCTCGTCTAGGCGCCCCTCAAGGGGAAGGGGATTCATAGGTGGTCGTGGTCAGGGAGGCAAGACCTCAGGACGGCAGTCCAAGTGAAACGATACCGGTAGGAGGGAGACTGATGAAATTTTGGGATCGCTGGACCTTCGATCCCTGGGCCCAAAGCCTACTCAAGAATGGACTGGGTTGGAGCTGGTACAGCACTCCACCCCCGTGCCTTCGGTTTTTCCAACACTCCACCCCCGTTTTGGAGGAGTACATTCAAGAACTGTTGGCGAAAAAGGTGATCCGAAAGGTGAAGTCCATCAAATTCCAAGGGAGGCTGTTTTGAGTTCCCAAGAAAGACTCGGAAAAGCTCAGAGTCATTCTGGACTTGTCGCCACTCAACAAGTTCATAGTGAATTGCAAATTCAAGATGCTAACACTGCAACACATAAGGACCTTACTGCCCAAGAGGGCATACTCAGTCTCTATAGACTTGTCAGACGCCTATTGGCACATTCCAATCAGCCGTCGACTCTCCCCCTACTTAGGGTTCAGGCTACAACGGAGACTGTACGCCTTCAGAGCCATGCCATTCGGGCTAAACATAGCCCCAAGGATTTTCACGAAGCTTGCGAGCGCAGCTCTCAAACAATTACGCCTAAAGGGAATTCAGGTAGTAGCCTACTGGACGACTGGCTGGTGTGGGCAGCATCCGAGACCGAATGCTTGCAAGCTTCCAGTCAGGTGATCCAGTTCCTAGAGTACCTTGGTTTCAAGATCAACAGAAAAAAGTCTCGACTTTCTCCATCCCAAAAGTTCCAGTGGCTGGGAATCCACTGGGACCTTTTGTCACACAGTTTCTCCATCCCGACGAAGAAAAGGAAGGAGATAGCGGACTCTGTCAAGAGACTTCTAGATTCCGAAAGGATATCAAGACGCGAACAGGAGAGGGTACTAGGCTCTGTCCAGTTTGCTTCAGTGACAGACCCAGTGCTAAGAGCACAGCTAAAGGATGCAACCGGAGTTTGGAGAAGTTATGCATCAAACGCGCGAAGAGACCTGAGAAGACCAGTGCCGCCTCGGCTACGTACTCTTCTCAGACCTTGGTCCCAAGCCAGACATCTAAAGAAGTCGGTTCTTCTTCAGCCACCTCCCCCATCGATGACGATTCACTCAGACGCCTCAAAGGAGGGATGGGGAGGTCACTCTCATCGGAAAAAAGTCCAGGGGACTTGGTCCAAGCTATTCAGGACCTTTCATATAAACTTTCTAGAAGCTATGGCAGTGCTCCTTACCTTAAAGAAAGTCTCCCCGCGTCACTCGATCCACATAAGATTGGTGACAGACAGCGAGGTGGTTGTGAGATGCTTGAATCGACAAGGGTCGAGGTCACCACCTCTCAACCAAGTGATGTTAGCCATTTTCCGATTGGCGGAAAAGAAGAAGTGGTACCTGTCGGCAGTTCACCTTCAAGGAGTCCGCAATGTGACAGCGGACGCTCTATCCAGGTTCACACCGATAGAGTCGGAATGGTCCTTAGACGCAGGATCATTTTCCTTCATTCTGAATCAAGTCCCAGAACTGCAAATAGACCTCTTTGCGACGAAAGACAACAAGAAGTTGCCCCTGTACGTGTCTCCGTATGAGGACCCCTTAGCGGAAGCAGTGGACGCAATGTCCCTCGACTGGAACAGATGGTCCAGGATTTATCTGTTCCCTCCTCACAACCTTCTGTTGAGGGTCCTCAACAAACTGAGATCCTTCAAGGGGGGTAGCGGCAATAGTGGCCCACAAGTGGCCGAACAGTATGTGGTTCCCCTTGGCGTTGGAACTACAGATGAAGTTCGTGCCGCTACCACATCCAGTTCTGACCCAGCGAGTTCAGAAGTCGACTGTCTGCGCTTCCTTACAGAAAACCCAGACCCTGCAGCTCATGATTTTCTCGCCCTTGCGGTGAGAAAGCGTTTCGGGATTTCGAAAGCCAGCATAGACTTCCTAGAGGAATATAAGTGCAAATCGACTAGAAGGCAATATGAGTCATCTTGGAGAAAATGGGTGGCCTTTGTAAAGGCAAAGAATCCGCAGGAGATCTCAACAGACTTCTGCTTATCTTTCTTCATCCACCTCCATGGCCAAGGGTTGGCCGCTAACACGATTTCAGTGTGTAAATCTGCTTTGATGAGACCCATTTTATTTGCCTTCCAGATCGACCTAGGTAACGAGATCTTTAATAAAGTTCCGAAAGCCTGCGCTAGGCTCAGACCTTCAGCACCTCCAAAGCCCATCTCATGGTCTTTAGACAAAGTTCTTCATTTCACCTCCCTGTTGAGCAATGAAGAATGTGCGTTAAAGGATTTGACGCAAAAAGTTATTTTCCTATTTGCACTCGCGTCCGGGGCCAGGGTTAGTGAGATCGTAGCCCTCTCGAGAGAGGCAGGTCGTGTTCAGTTCCTGGATGGGGGGGGGGATCTGAACCTATTTCCAGATCCTACGTTTCTCGCCAAGAATGAGTTACCCACCAACAGGTGGGGTCCCTGGAGAATCTGCCCTCTGAAAGAAGATGCATCTCTATGTCCAGTAGAATGCCTAAAGGTCTATCTTCGTAGAACTTCAGACTTCAAGGGTGGTCAACTATTCAGGGGAGAAACATCAGGCTCAAATTTATCTCTGAATCAACTCAGAGCGAAAATCACATATTTTATTCGCAGAGCGGATCCTGACAGTACACCCGCAGGTCACGATCCGAGGAAAGTTGCCTCATCCCTAAATTTCTTTAATTGTATGGATTTTGAACATCTCCGTTCATACACGGGTTGGAAGTCTTCCAGGGTGTTCTTTCGCCACTATGCGAAGCAAGTAGAGGAACTTAAGAGATCTGTGGTAGCAGTGGGTCGTGTAGTTAACCCTACTGTTTAACTCTGCGAGGAACAGTGGTCTTAATTGGGACGATTAAGTCCAGGGTGAGTGTGTAGGTACATACTGTACTACAAACTAAATGAGGGCACCAAGTGCCCATATAGACTGTTCCTTCTTTCAAAGGTGAACCTAGCATAAGTTCAGACATGTGTGCCGAGCGTTTCTAACGCTAATGTGATTGATTTGTAATACAGACTTTTATGACTTGATACCTTGGTATCTTATTAAAGTGGTGTTTAATGGTTTTTCTTTCAGATAAACAAGTTCTGTTTACTATCATACTTATGCTTAAAGTTTTGGGTTATCCTCTTTTATATATATATATATATATATTTGTTGTTAACCTGTCAGTTTATTATCTGTCAATAAACTTGTTCTTGAGAACCTTGCGTCTCTTTCACCTGCGTCAATTTATTGGTATAATAGAGCATTTTAATTCTATGTATCTTATCTGGGATAATTCTGATAGAATTGTTCTGTTATGCAAGCTATGTTGCATTGGTTTATGTAGTCCCCTAATGGGAGGACTCCGTCCCATAAAGGGACGAGGGCGGTTTTATTAGTTTCTTCCTATGCGGATATAAACCTTTGTCCAATACAAGTATTGTGCGGATTACTGGTCAATATATATTGACGCAGTGGTTCTATACAAACTATGCTTTACTTAATATAGGGCGAGACCACTATATTAGCTTGCCTGGTATTCATACATAGATATATGTACTCTTCGAGACTTTCCAGAGTCTAGTAGGACTCTTCCCTGTAGGGGGCAGGAAGCTCTAACATAGTTTATAGTTAGTTGAAAAGATGTATAACGGTAACATCTTAGGTCTCTAGGTCTAGTCAACCGGGAAAAAATTACCTCCGGGGAGTACGGCACGTTCTGAGAATCCACAGATACAGTAATGCTCTGGTACACTTCCATCAGGACAACATGGCTTGAGCCCAAAAAACGGATTTTGAGCGAAGCGAAAAATCTATTTTTGGGTGAGATGGCCATGTCGTCCTGATGGACCCGCCCTTGCCTTTCTAAGAAAGGGCTGTAGGACCCCTCCCTACATACAGTATCTGTAGCACCTCGTGTACGCTACAAGGAATACAGATGGCGCCAGGATTGGCGCCAGGCACGCATACGAATCGGGGGATAGGGAAGCCTTGGGAGCGGCTCCCCTTTTTCTTTCCCGAATTCGTATCTCGTCAATCACCTCCTACGAGACGAAATCTCTGTCCAGGATGTAGATTCCCATGTGACGTGTCTAGAATACGTCCTCTGATATGTCGCGATATCCCTTTCACGAGGGATACTCGCTCCAGGAGTTAGAATTCTGGTACCTTAAGGTAAATTCTCTGGGAATATCGCCGTAGTTGTAATATACCCTAGGAAGCTACCCTATAGGAACTTCCATCAGGACGACATGGCCATCTCACCCAAAAATAGATTTTTCGCTTCGCTCAAAATCCGTTATATATATATATATATATATATATATATATATATATATATATATATATATATATATATATACTCATATATATATGGATGTGTGTATGTATAATATATATATACATATATGTATATACATACATATATATATATATATATATATATATATATATATATATATATATATATATATATATTTATTTATACATACATATCTGTATATATTTACATATATACATATATACATATATATATATATATATATATATATATATATATATATATATATATATATATATATATATATATATTACACATACACACATCCATATATATATATATATATATATATATATATATATATATATATATATATATATTACACATACACACATCCATATATAATTTATATATATATATATATATATATATATATATATATATATATATATATATATATATATATATATATGTATATAAATATATGCAGATATATATGTGTATATATATGTATGTGTGTATATATATATATATATATATATATATATATATATATATATATATATATATATATATGCAGATATACATATCTGTGTATATATATACAGTGTATATATTCAGATGTATATATATATATATATATATATATATATATATATATATATATATATATATATAACATTTAGCTGAACGTTTATTTTTTAGAATTACAAAACGGTTGAAGAAAATATATATTTTTATTTACTAACGATTAAGCATTCAGTCTATTAAAATATTATTACAGTTAATAATTCATCATACATGCAAAAACTCATTTACATTCCTTTCATAACTCCAGGAGCTTTGTATTACATTATTGATTATGATATCTCTATTCGTTCTCTTGCTTATACTTTAATTACACGAGAAAGTCATTGTTTATACTTCATCTATAAGACAAAGTCATTGTTTATACTTTATCTATAAGACAAAGTCATTGTTTATACTTTATCTATAAGACAAAGTCATTCTTTATACTTTATTTTACACGAAAA
>NC_090737.1:17365221-17367721 GCF_036898095.1 Palaemon carinicauda
ACTAAAAACCCACACTTTAAATGGGAAACAAACAAGAACACCACCTAACCGAAGGTTCCCAACCTAACCTAACCTAGGAGCCGTATCCTTACCTCCTTACCTACGGGAGGGGCCGGGGCTACGCAACCCTGCAACCCTCCCTAGACAGCCATATCCTTAGATTACCCTAAGGCAAAGTCTCAACCTTATGTTTGCTTCTGAAAAGGCTTCATTCCTAGCAAGGTAACATTAAATCAGAATATACCGTAAATCGTAAAAACAGCTTCGTATTATTATTATTATTATTATTATTATTATTATTACTTGCTAAGCTACATCCGTAGATGGAAAAGCAGGATGCTATAAGGCCAGGGGCTCAAACAGGGAAAATATCCCAGTGAGGAAAGGAAACAAGGAAAAATTAAATATTTTAAGAACTCTAACATTAGAATAAATACTTCGTATGTAAACTAAAAACTTTCAGACCAAGATAGGCAACTTTCTCATATATAAAATCGAAGAAAGTTTACACCTGTTCAAATGAACTCCATTCACCCCTCGCTTTTCTATAAGAAATTAAAATAAATTCGTGAGTAAGAAAAAAATCTTATGAATGAACCAATATCATTCATTCAGCTTTTCCGCCCAAAACACTCAACCGAAACCCCAAATATAGACAGATAACCACGAAGATGACAGTTAGTACCACCTTCTATTCATTCTAAAAAACCATCCATATTTAATTTGTTTAACCATACAGTATATGTTGTCTGTTTGTTTATTTGACTGTTTATCTATTAGCTGTCTACTTGTGAACGAGAAAAGAAAGAAAATGTATATCTCCTCCACTATATTTCTCCTTCATCTCTCAACTCAGCATCTCAAATGACCCGTCTTTCTTTCTCATCTCCTCCCTACATCTTTAACTTGACTGGATAACTGCCCATATAAATGTCCTTTTCTCCATTCCAGGTGTAATTTAATCGTCTATTCTTGTAGCCCTTTTATCGTTGACAACATTTATAGCTATCTTAACTCTCTCTCTCTCTCTCTCTCTCTCTCTCTCTCTCTCTCTCTCTCTCTCTCTCTCTCTCTCTCTCTCTCTCTCTCTCTCCCTTTCCTCTTCCTAGTCGTCTTTTTATTATATTTCCTCTTCATATCCCTTCTACTCATCTCCCACTTTCTTCCTCTCTTTCTCCTTTCATTACTCTTCTTTCTCTTTCTCTTCCTCCTCATTATTCTCTTCCTGTTCCTCTTTCTTTTCCTCTATATTATTCTCTTCCTCTTCCTACTCCTATCCACTTCCTCTTCATCTTTCTCCTCTTATGTCAGTTTTTCTTTCTCCTCCTCTTACTCTTTTATAGCTATCTTAACTCTCTCTCTCTCTCTCTCTCTCTCTCTCTCTCTCTCTCTCTCTCTCCCTCTCTCTCTCTCTCTCCTATTTGGATTAAAAGTATCTATCTATATTTCTATTTACATTATTCATCTATTTATATTAGCATCCATCTCGTAACTTCACAGGAAGTACATTTATTGCCTTTTTATTTCTCTTTAACTCTCTCTCTCCCTTCTCTTATTTGGTTTATAAATATCTATTTATTTACACTATCTATCTATCTATATTTAGCATCCATCTCGCAACTTTACTAAAAACTTTTACTGCCTTTTTATCTCTTTCTAGTTCTCTCTTCCTTCTATTTAGTTTATAAATATCTATCTTTTCATTTACATTATCTATCTATCTATCGATCTATCTATTTTTAACATCCATCTCGCAACTTTACTAAAAACTTTTACTGCCTTTTTATCTCTCTCTAGTTCTCTCTCCCTTCTATTTGGTTTAATAATATCTATTTTTTCATTTACATTTTCTACCTATCTATCGCTCTATCTACTTTTAACATCCACCTCGCAGCTTTACTAAAAACATTTATTACCCGCTTACCTCCCTCTTGTTCTTTCTCCCTTCTATTTGGTAAATAAATATCTATCTTTTCCTTTATATTATCTATCTATCTATCGCTCTATCTATTTTCAACATCTACCTGGCAGCTTTACTAATAACATTTATTGCCTTTTTATCTCTCTCTCTCTCTCTCTCTCTCTCTCTCTCTCTCTCTCTCTCTCTCTCTCTTCTATTTAGTTTATAAATATCTATCTTTTCATTTACACTTTCTATCTATCTATCTATCTATCTATCTATCTATCTACCTATATTTAGCGTCCATCTCTCAAGCTGAATAGTTTCTGCAAACTGGGCTGTAAAAAGAAAAGCAACTGATGATTAGAGAGAAAGCCGCTGTTGCAAAGATTTCCGAACTGTTTAATAAAGCTTAATAGAACGTAATTTATCGTACGTAAAGATTAAATAGAGAAGCCTTCAATTTTTTTTCTTTTAATAGCTCGATTCCAGACAACATTCTTCTTTTGGACTGGAAGGTTTCTAAACGTGATTTTTGGCCTCGAAAAAAATATGCCGAGTCACTTTGCTTTGAAATCATCTTCCAGCCATCGGCAGAAA
>NC_090737.1:17372721-17382721 GCF_036898095.1 Palaemon carinicauda
GAAAATACAGCATAAGTTCACGGCGTGCTGACATAATGCCTTATGATAATACCAGTCGGATCTCATATCCAGGTATGGGCATTGAAGTACAAGCAACTGCATGGAGACGGTGCAACCAGATGGTTGTTAGGTCACCGGGAAGCCGTGACCTCGTCTCTCTGTGGAAGGCAGTTCAAACCAGGCAGTTCAAACCAGACAGAACTTGGTGGGAGTTTTGTTATTGCGAAATCCGTAGGTTTGGTTGAGATGCTCTTGTAATAATAATAATAATAATAATAATAATAATAATAATAATAATAATAGTATAGTAGTAGTAGTAGTAGTAGTAGTAGTAGTAGTAGTAGTAGTAGTAGTAAGGAAGCTGAATGTACCCCGGAACCCCACACTATAAAATACCAGTCTCTCTAGACGGTGATTAAAAAAAGATAATAATAATAATAATAATAATAATAATAATAATAATAATGATAATAATAATAATAATAATAATAAACCAGTCTATGTAGACTGTGATTATAATAATAATAATAATAATAATAATAATAATAATAATAATAATAGAAGTATTATTGCTACCAATGATAATATTGGTAATAACAATAACTATAGTAATAAAATTATGACAATAATAATAAAAAAATAAGCGAGATATACTTCTTCAGTAACTAAGTACCCTAAACAGAGCATCATCATCTTCTTGGACGGAAATTATGTGAAAAGAAATACATATATAAGAAACAAAGAAACAACCCATAATTACACTGCTACGCAAACTATGACCTATTAGACGAATGCGGTCAATGACCTCTCATAGAAAGTTTTTATCTCTCGGGCAAGACTCGACTCGAAATATAAAGGTGAGTAGGAGAGAGGGAGGAGGTGGAGGAGATGGGCTGGGTGGGGATGGTAAATGAACCCCCCAGTTGAAGAGGCAGCAGGCGAAAGTAGGGGCATGCTACGAAGGGGGTCGGGAATCCAGACACGTACCAACCCCTGCAGCCATCATGAATTTTAGCAACAAATAGGACAGATTTCATTTCGTCGAGTATCTCCGAAGAGCTAGAGCTAGATAGGAACAGCGATAGAGGAAATGGAGATAGCAGATAGGGCTTGATACCCCCACCAGTCTGCATAATCACTCACGGATAGGGTGAGAAATTACCTGCCCTAAAAAAAAAGAAAGTTGAAATTAAGGCGGGTATCCGATTAGATTTATCGCCGACTCATTCCGCCAGCCATAGATGTTTAGAGAGAGAGAGAGAGAGAGAGAGAGAGAGAGAGAGAGAGATTCATTTAGTGCCTTCGTACAAAAGGTTAAGTTCCGTATCACATTTATTTTATATACAAATGGACAATTTTATGTTTTATTTTTTACCTCGTCCCAGAGGACTTGTTATTATTATTATTATTATTATTATTATTATTATTAACTACTACCCAATGTGTAGCCACACCGCTTTAATCATTTATAAAATATAGACTCAAGGTTTAAACATCACGAAATCTTAATCAAGATAATCCAAAGATTTATAATGTACTGAATTTTAGGACGAAGCTTTACAAAATTGCTTAAGTATCATCGTCTTTTTTCTATTTCACAAATGCATTAAGAGGAGCCCCATCTTTTACAAAAGTTATTATTGCACTTGAAAGATTTTTGAGCAGCCAATATTAGTAATTAGGTGCTGGTGAGAGAGAGAGAGAGAGAGAGAGAGAGAGAGACCTTGGTTTTTACAAAAACGGTTATTGGACTTAGGAGATTTTTGAGCAGCCAATATGAGAGAGAGAGAGAGAGAGAGAGAGAGAGAGAGAGAGAGAGAAATATTAGTAATTAGGGGCTGGTGAGAGAGAGAGAGAGAGAGAGAGGAGAGAGAGAGAGAGAGAGAGAGAGAGAGAGAGAGAGAGAGAGAGAGAGACCTTGGTTTCTTACAAAAACGGTTATTGGACTTGAAAGATTTTTGAGCAGCCAATATCAGAGAGAGAGAGAGAGAGAGAGAGAGAGAGAGAATATTAGTAATTAGGTGCTGGTGAGAGAGAGAGAGAGAGAGAGAGAGAGAATATTAGTAATTAGGTACTGGTGAGAGAGAGAGAGAGAGAGAGAGAATATTAGTAATTAGGTACTGGTGAGAGAGAGAGAGAGAGAGAGAGAGAGAGAGAATATTAGTAATTAGGTACTGGTGAGAAAGAGGGAGAGAGAGAGAGAGAGAGAGAGAGAGAGAGAGACCTTGGTGTTTTACAAAAAGGGTTATTGGACTTGAAAGATTTTTGAGCAGCCAATATTAGTAACAGGTTGCTGGAGAGAGAGAGAGAGAGAGAGAGAGAGAGAGAGAGAGAGCACTTGGGATCAACGTTCCAACACCCTCTTTCAACCGCACTGTAAATCCTAGCAGGAGATAGTGACGTTACTGACGTTACCCAGAGCTTGACCCAGAGTGTGATATCGACCCCTGTTGTCTCTGCTTCATGTCACAACGTCTTTCCACAATGTAACTTTCCTTCCAAATGTAGTCTCGATGTGACGTATTATCAGGGTTGTAAAGGAAAGTTATAAGGAACAATATGATAGTGGTGAAGGTGTCAGCTCTCTCTCTCTGTTGCCTACAGTCTCTACTGTGTCTCCCGATTTACCAAGGTTTCTTTCCAACTGGATTTCTTTTTTATTATTTTAGGGTTCCTTTCGATTGAAAAAAAAAAATAGAACAACGATCCAGATTTTCACTCTTCTAAACTTTATGATGGCCGTTTCATCTGATATTAAGTGGGGTTTACAGAGTCGAACGGTTCGTCGAACCCGGTTGTCGAACCTGCCTGTCAAACGGCTTGAAGAATTAAGTGTCAGTCTCAAATGCATAAGGTTAATGGACAATGAAGCCTGGCCCATAAAAGTCAGGCAAGAACAGACTTTCTTCGAGCCGTTCGACGAACGTATTCGACAACCAAATACGACGTTCACACATTCGAACATCACTTCAAACACTTGTTTGTCGAACCGCGTTCGACGAACCGTTCGACCGTGTAAACACCGCTTTACACCTTAATGACTTTTTATTTACTTTTTTTTTACTTTTAAGTTGGGTGAAATTACTGTAATTCCTGTCTTCTTAGGTAATACAATGTGATAGTTGCAGTATTCAGGTTAGATGCATTTAGCATTACATCGTAAATTACTTAGAGAAAGTGTCTACAACTTCAAGTACAGAACAATTGACAAAACGCAGTCACTTGGCATGGTACCTCAGCAACCGCGTCCCGCAGCGCTGTTTGTCAACAATGTTATCAACATGTATCTTCAGTTGAGTCCTAAAGATGTCCAGGCCCTGTCAGATGCATCTTTTTATTACGTTTCTAAAACAGTAGTTTGGCTTTCTTTAATACTAGTACACGCGACCCGTCAAAAATGACGGCTAAATATTTAGATATGCACACATACGCAACCCCCTCTCACCAGGGAATGACAACTCCCTCTCCCCTACCCGACGGACGACGAGAGATCGGGTAGTTATACAGTTGTGTCCTTAAGATGTCTTTAATACTAGTGTATGCGACCCATAAAAATGAGGGCCAAATAATTAAGTACATATGCACACATACACGCGTCTCCCTATGACTAGTGTATGACTACTCCCTCTAGCCCTACCGGAAAGACGGGGAAGAGATCGAGAAGTTATACGTCGGGCAATGCCACTCAGCGTAACTGGAAAGAAATATATGTATCATTCGGCATTTATCTAAAAAGAAAAAAATGCTTTTCTGGGAGTGTGTTGGCATACATCTTCTCCCTTATATAACAAAGAGCAAGTGTCTGGATATACACACAAACACACACACACACACACACACATATATATATATATATATATATATGTATATATAAATATGTATATATATCCATACATATATATGATATATATATATATATATATATATCCAAATAGAAAACAAATATCACAAAATATCGAATTCCAAGTGCATCCGTATCAGAGACCCAGGAGGAAAATTGATATAGTGATGAGTATTCCCAACAAGGTAAGGATTCGAACCTATTCAAATTGCTGAGGCAAGGAATAGTGACAATGCCTAGCCTAGAGACTGACCACATAGACTTATGGTCAGCGCCTATGCCCCTCTCCACCCAAGCTAGACCTAAGAAAAGCTAGGTAATACCTGTTGATAATTCAACAGGTAGGCCTATAGGCTACCCCAAAGGCCCCTTCCTTACCCTACAAGTTTGGTGCGGTTGCAGACACTACAAGAAACTACCGATCTTAAGCTGGTCTCGAACCTCAGTTCAGCAGATCCCCATATATATATATATATATATATATTTGTGCGTAAAAATCACAGGAAAACGTGATGCTCAGATGCAGAAGAACCACAGGGAAAATGAAAATACAGAATATACACTTGAGTCCTGACTAGTTTCGTGATACTTCCTCAGAGGACTCTGAGGAAGTATCACGAAACTAGTCAGGACTCAAGTGTATATTCTGTATTTTCATTTTCCCTGTGGTTCTTCTGCATATATATATATATATATATATATACATACACATATATTTGTAATTAATGTAGGCTATACATATACTGTAAGTAATCTATATAGGCCCTGTGTATATATACTGCATGTTTACATATACAGTATATATATATATATATATATACATACTGTATATTTATACACACACATATATATATATATATATATATTATATATATATAATATATATATGTAAATGTGAACAGTATATATGCATTTACACATGAATGTAAATAAGTTATATAAATATATATATATATATATATTATATATATATATTATATATATATATATGTATATATATATATATATATATGTGTGTGTGTGTGTGTGTGTGTAAATAAATATACAGTATATATGTATGTATATGTATATATATATATATATATATATTTACTGTATATATATATATATATATTAATATATATATATATATTATATATTTACTGTATATATATATATATATATATATGATGCATACACTGTATATAATTAACGGAATCATAGACCTATACACCAGGAAATTCCACACCCACCCACCCTCTCTCTCTCTCTCTCTCTCTCTCTCTCTCCTCTCTCTCTCTGTGGTAGACTCGTGACCCCGCATTCAAGTTTGTAAACAACTCGTGTTGATGATCTGAATTACCCTGTAATCCATCAGGTGGATCTTTGTTTATTTGAGCCAAATCCAACATTAACGCCTCTGAATACTTGATGCCCGCAAAACTAAACTCTTCAATCGCTACACTTGAAAAAGGAACTGAGAAAAATGGCTTAAACAGTTTTGAAACTTCAAAAGGTCATAAATTATCTTATTGTAAAAGATATTTTCAACTGGTCTGACCTTTTGGAAAATAATTACACTGCATATGATTGATTGATTGATAATTTACATAATAACTGCAATATTTATTCAATCACTAACACCCCATATTTTTCAAGTTACTATAATTGTTTACTTTTGGGCCACTTTAAGATTCCAACAGTGATTTAGTATGAGCCAATAACACGTGTAATTGAACAATTAAGTGGCACATGAGTGATAGTATGATCGATAACAAGATTACGGACAAAATTAATAAATCACTCAGTCAAACCCTTATCATTTGCACCCGGTTAGGTTCATATGAACGTTTCATTCCCCCTAGACCAAGCGCATGATTTATGGTATGATTAATCATATGGCACATGTTTAATAACATGATTGATCGCAAGATTTATGACAAAAGTACTAAGTAACGTAATAAAACCTTTATAATTTGCATCAGCTTAGATTTACTTGAACGTTTCATTCCCCTAGACCAAGCGCATGAATGATGGCGTGACTAATCGCATGGCGCATGAATGATGGCATGATTGATCGCAAGATAGATGAACAACAATGCGCACAATTACATACATTATAAGGGCTCAAACCAGATAATAATATTGATAATAATAAAATTAATCATTAATGTTAAAACTAACATGCATAGAAAACAAGAGTAATAATAATGATAGTAAAACAGCATGCAGAAGAGGAGTGGTCACACTTACGTTCAGCCACGAAGCGATGAGCTGGTCGAAGCTTACTGTTTTCCTCATAATGCACTGTTTTAGGCAACTACCACTTGATATGGTGGGTTGTGGATAATCAGCACACTCACTATTACTGCTCGACATCGTCTTGAGATTTAACAATTCGTAAGATAGCCAATAAAACACAAAAATCACAGAGGAAGTTCGGAATACCCGCCCGGCAAATGTAAACAGAAACGTTAATGGCTGCCAACCGAACCGGTTAGGGGCATTAAAATTTTCTGCAAAATATTGTTTTAAGAATGGTTATCGGCAGAGAATTTTTCTGTTGCTTTAAAATACAACTATGTTATTAATTTTAAACCATAATATAATTATTACGAAGCACAAAATGATAATGACAATAAAGTAAAATATTTACGTTTTTGCTACCGTGTGGCATCCCTGCCGTTGGTGTGGCGTTAGGTTGCAGCCGCAAGATTAATATTCAAATGTACATTCAAAGTGACTTTCAACCATCTTCCATTACTCGGAATTCACATCTAATTATACCATTCGAAAGAGGAGACATGGTGCTATCCATTCACTTATACCATTCGAAAGAGGAAAAATACAGTTCTATCTAGGCGTGTAATTAACTAGAAAAGTCCAAAATGTGGGGCTTCACTAGACAAGACACTGCACTTCTCAATTTCAACTAGATCATGGGACAATGAACAAAGTATGATTCTGTAAACGTTTCTAAAAATGAAAAATCCCAGTCATCAATCGTTTTTAGATGGAAATAAAATAGATTTCTTTACTTAGGGAATAAAAATGATTTCATTCCACACTATCTGTTTGGATGAACTGAAACTAATTTTGATTTTCATCTGTTGAAATTCTTCTCGTTACTTTCGTTTCTTATGCATGACCAGATATTACATTAATATCTTGTTGTTATGGCCTTATTTCGATGTATATTTAAGGAGGCATTGCATAAACAGCTTGATTGGGCCATTTGTTCCCTGTTGAAGCCCTTGGGCTTGTTGCATCTTGCTTTTCAAACTAGGGTTGTAGCTTTTCTGATAATAATAATAATAATAATAATAATAATAATAATAATAATAATAATAATAATAATAATAATAATAATAATAATCCTTGTGAGTTAATAATGGGGGTTTTGAGGAGACTATAGGTCTACCTGCTGAGTCATCAACAGCCATTGCCTGGAACTCCCTGGTCCTAGCCTGGATGGAGAGGGGTCTTGGGTGCTGATCATATGTATATATGGTCATTCTCTAGGGCACTGTCCTACTTGATAAAGCAATGTCACTGTCCCTTGCATCTTACATTCACGAACGACGTTTAAACCTAAACCTAAACAAAGCATAGTTTTTTTCTGGCAAACTCTATGGAAGAAAGTCTAAGCAGGCCTTCTCCATCATGAGGCTCAATACTACACAGTATTCTAGAAGTTTTATTTCAGCTGTGACCAAGTTGTGGAATGATCTTCCTAATCGGGTAGTTGAATCAGTAGAACTTCAAAGGTTCAAAGTTGCAGCAAATGTTTTTATGTTGAACAGGCTGACCTAAGTTTTTATGGTCATATATGAATTATTTGTTTTAATGTTTCTTGGAATATTCTATTTCAATTTTTCATTACTTCTTATATCGTTTATTTATTTCCTTATTTCCTTTACTCACGGGGCTATTTTTTCCTGTTGGAGCCTTTGGGCTTATAGCATCTTTCTTTTCTAACTAGGGTTGTAGCTTAGCTAGTAATAATAATAATAATAATAATAATAATAATAATAATAATAATAATAATAATCATCATCATCATTGCATGTCTGCTTTCTCTCTAATACCAAATCAAGATGCTTCCATTTTTTGAATTTTGGGTAAGTTACCAAGAGCATTGAAAGGTTTAATCATTTTCCATTAACTATTTCCATTATTTCAAGAACCCTTAAGGCCTGGTGCTACAACCCTAGTTTGAAAAGCAAGATGATATAGGCCTAAAGGTTCTAACAGGGAAAACTAGCCCAATCAAGCTGTTAATGTAATGCCTCCTTATCTTACATCGAAATAAGGCCATAACAACACGATGTTCTTGTTATTCCGGGTCATGCATAAAGAAATGAAACTGACGAAAAGAATTTCAACGGACGAAAATCAAAATTAGTTTCAGTTCATCCAAACAGAGAGTGTTGACTATTCATATTGATACGTCGCTTGCAGAAGAATGAAATTATTTCTATTCCTTTTTATTTCCATCGAAAAACGATCGAAGATAGAAAATATTCATTTTTGAAACGTTTACAGAATAGTACTATGTTCGCTGCCCCATGATCTTGATGAAATCGAGAAGTGCAAAGTGTCCTATGTTAAGTGAAGCCCCACATTTTGGACTTTTATAGTTAATTGCACTCCTGGATAAAACTACTGTATTTTTCCCCTTTCGAATATTATAAGTGAATAGATACCACTACTTTTCCTCTTTCGAATGGTATAAATAGGTGCAAATTACGATAAATGGAATTTGGTCGAAAGTTGTATTGAATGTACATATGATTTTTAATCTTGCGGCTGCAACCTAACGCCACACCAACGACAGTACTCACCTTGGTCTCATCGGCCATCAGCTGATAGGTAAAGCAGGGATGCCATACGGTAGCGAAAACGTAAATATTTTACCTTATTGTTATCTTTATTTATTGCTTCATAATAATTTGATTATGGTTTAAGATACAAATATATTTATATTCTAA
Organism: Palaemon carinicauda; assembly: GCF_036898095.1. Lineage (NCBI taxonomy): Eukaryota > Metazoa > Arthropoda > Malacostraca > Decapoda > Palaemonidae > Palaemon > Palaemon carinicauda. The sequence goes on from NC_090737.1 coordinate 17,381,533, forward strand.
AACAAAAGAAAAAATCTCTGTCAATAAACATTCTTAAAACAATATTTTGCCGAAAACCAGTTCGGTTGGCAGCCATTAATCTTTTTTGTTTACATATGCCCGGCGCGTATTCCGAACCTCCTCAGTGTTTTTTGTAGTTTATTGGTTTTTTTCGAATTGTTAGATCTCGCAACGATGTCGAGCTGTGATAGTGAGTGTGCTGATTATCCACAACCCACCATATCAAGTGGTAGTTGCCTAAAACAGCGCATTATGAGGAAAACTGTAAGCTTCGACCAGCTCATCGCTTCGTGACTGAACGCAAGTGTGAGTGTGACCACTCTTCTTTTGCATCCTGTATGCATCATTATTATTACTCTTGGTTTCTTTGCATGTTAGTTTTAACATTAATGATTAATTTTATTATTATCAATATTATTATCTGGTTTGAGCCCTTATAATGTATGTAATTGTGCGCATTGTTGTTCATCTATCTTGCGATCAATCATGCCATCATTCATGCGCCATGCGATTAGTCACGCCATCATTCATGCGCTTGGTCTAGGGGAATGAAACGTTCAAGTAAATCTAAGCTGATGCAAATTATAGGGTCTGATGGAATTTCTTAGTACTTTTGTTATAAATCTTGCGATCAATCATGTTATTAATCATGTGCCATATCATACCATAAATGATGTGTTTGGTTATTCTAGGGGACTGGAAATTTCATATGAGCCTAACTGGGTGCAAATGATAAGGGATTGACTAAGTGATTTATTAATTTTGTCCGTAATCGATCATACTATCATTCATGTGCCACCTAATTGGTCAGTTACACGTGTTATTGGCTCATGCTAAATCACTGTTGGGACCTTAAAATGTCCCAAAAAGTAAACAAAATTATAACTTGAAAAATAGGGGTTGTTAGTGATTGGATAAATATTGTAGCTATTGTGTAAATTATCAATCAATCAATCAATCAGTAGAACTTCAAAAGTTCAAAGATGCAGCAAATGATTTTATATTGAACAGACAGACAAAAGTCTTTTTAAAGTCATATATGAATTATCTGTTTTAATGTTGTAAATATTTATGAAAATTTTTTATTTAAATTTTTCATTACTTCTTATATCGTTTATTTCCTTATTTCCTTTACTCACGGGGCTATTTTTTCCTGTTGTAGCCCTTGAGCTTATAGTATCTTGCTTTT
>NC_090737.1:17387721-17395221 GCF_036898095.1 Palaemon carinicauda
ATATGGATGGGACTGATAATTTGCATCTCTCTCTCTCTCTCTCTCTCTCTCTCTCTCTCTCTCTCTCTCTCTCTCTCTCTCTCTCTCTCTTCAATCAATCAATCAATCGTCTGCCTTGTATGAGAGTTGTTCCCAATTGATATGAATTACTTTTTCTTTTTATTGCTTATAAAATCAATAATGTTTTTTTGTGTCACTAATAACTACATTAGATTATGGATTTCTCTCTCTCTCTCTCTCTCTCTCTCTCTCTCTCTCTCTCTCTCTCTCTCTCTCTCTCTCTCTCTCCTCATCCTATCTCTCAGCTCAATGTGTATGTTACATCACAGACAAAAGTTTGCCAGTTCTTCAGTTTTCCTCAAGAATATAATAATATAATATACGAACCTTTATCGCTCCCACTCACCTGGAATAAAGATAGTTTATTAGTACTGTCTGTATAGATTGCCTTACCTTGTGTAAGACCCGGGCTTGACATTCCATAATTCGTCGCCGATTTCTTGTTTGACGTAACAATACTTCGTTGTATTAAAACAATACAATTTATTCATATAACTACTGTACATTGTAGGATAATACAAGTTATACAGAATTCAGTATTCTATAGACCATGGGCTAATGCTTATGGCACACTTGAAGACTTACCTACTGGCTCGGAGTCTCCGAGTTGGACTGACTACAGAAAAGCAATGATCAAGGAATATTCATGAATCATTCCTTCAATAGTAAAACATGAAGCTACACAGAGCCCTCAAAACCTCTTTAGAATCGTACTTGAAGCCCATAAATCCTCAACATCATAATGGGCGGCCTGAATATAAGCTGTAGGCTGAGTTCTAGAGTACTGAATGACCGAAATGGGTGGTATGTGGAAGAGAATAAATCTAAGCGGATGAGAGAAGGTGGGTATTAAGAGTATAGTATTAACGTGCTGGAAAGTGGGGCGCTTAGAAACCTGAATATGGGCCATGTAATGTTCGATAGATAATAACCGTATCATCTCCTAAGATGCAAAATGGAAGAGAGAGTTAGCTGAGTGGGGTAGTGAGCAGAGTTGGGCAGTGAGCTGAGGATGGGGGTTTGGGGGAGCCTATAGGTCTATCTGTTGAGTTATCAGCAGCCATTGCCTGGCCCTCCTTGGTCCTAGCTTGGGTGGAGAGGGGGCTTAGGCACCGATCATATGTATATATGGTCAGTCTCTAGGGCATTGTCCTGCTAGATAGAGCAATGTCGCTCTCTCTCTCTTGCCTCTGCCATTCATGTGCGACCTTTAAACCTTTATGGTCAGTCTCTAGGGCATTATCCTGCATGAATGGGGCAGTGAGCCGAGTGGGGCAGTGAGATGAGTGGGGGAGTGAGCCGAGTGGGCCAGTTAGCTGAATGGGGCAGTGAGCCTACTGTAGAGGGTCATCCTTAGATATATTTCCTTTTGTTTGTACCAGATTGTACACTGAGGATGTGCTAGGCAGTTAGATTTAGGTGCAAAACATTTAAAGCTGTTTTATGCTCATTTTATGACTAAAACTCTTGATTTTCATGTTTGAAAAAATTCCACAAATACCAATAAATGTCAAATTCGCTCTGCCTCGGGATCGTAGACCCAAAAGAAAACTCCTTTCATGATAAGAGCAAATTCGTATGATGAAGTACTTGTACCTTATTAAAAAAATCATGTCAATATAATTTTCACAAAATCTGCAATGTTTAAAAACATGGGCGACCTAGTACAAGGGCTGCCACTTATAATGCCGTAAACGAAGACTAATTCAATTATATATGGTAGAAACTATTTCTTGTAATGTCGAATTAATATATCATGAAAAAATAAGTTTTTGTGGTTGTATAAAAGATCATAATTACAAATTGTTTGTTTATGATGACGTAATTCATCTAATCTTTATGTTGGACATCCTGGAACCCCTTCGGTATGGACCAATCCCCACCCCACCCTCGTCAGTAATACCAAAACTGATATCAAAAATTTCCTTTTAACTATTAAATAAACTTAAAAAATAAATCATGACAGAGCTTTAGTATATGAAAAATAACGATATATATTTATAATGCTACGAAATATATTTCTGGAGATTTTTTTTACTGTTTTGTGGAAGGATTATACAATAGTTTTTTCACTGAATATCTCCGTTTCCACTGATTCTTTCGCCTATCAACAGTTGTTCGTATCACTTAGTTTTTGACATAATTATAAAAGCATTTTCATAATGATATAAGTTGTCTTTGATATTTTAAATAATGAGTGGCGAGTCTCATCATAAAGCCAAATTTAAAATGTAAATGATACTCTCAAAACAGGAGGCTACATACGCCCCAGGATAGCCAACCTTACGCACCAGTATAGCCAACTTTATGAAAGCCAGGATGTTTTACAAAAGATAAACTGGCACTTCTTACAATACTTATCCAGATTGAAAATAAATCTCTAGCTGAAGTTAAATTCTACTGTAATCCTGCTTAGAATAATATCAACATCTTGCAAAATCAAAATTATGTTTACAATGTTGTTGGCAGCTCTTGTTAGCGTCTTCATTATTTCATCCATTGTGACTCAATCTTCCAGCTCAATACACTAACTACTGCGTCATATAAAAGCAATGTAAAAGTATATAAAGAAAATATAGCATTTTTAGTCGATCCACAATTGGCATTCTGATAAGAATGCCTTATGATATAATGTTGTTGTCTGCTGATATTTCTTTTAGGTAAAAGGGCTTATGAATAATTACATGGCCTTATCACCACAGTCTTTATCAATGAACTATCCTCATACATGAAAATAATAACTATTCATTGTTATATGAACTTGACATGGACTAACTGGTATTAAAAAAAAAAAAAAAACATTTTGTATTATAAAATTTAAAAGAATCTAATCTTTACATCCTTGTACACTTGGGGAATAAGCGTTGCGAACCTTTCGGATTAAAAACAAAATGAATCATATGAAATAATCTGTCCATTATCATTTCAACAAGACAATAAAGTAATATTCTGTAAAATATACACATGTATTCATAGATTTATGATTAACTTAGTATTTGCGGCTTCATTGTAAAGTTTTCTTTCCATTTAATTTGTTGGTAATTCTGGACCCGCCTACTGTACCAATCAAGTGTTGCCAGAACTATAGTCAAGAATTTCCCTCTAATATTTCTCATTCCTATCAAGATGCTACTTATGGAATCCTTCTAATTTGAAAATATTTTCATTTCATTATATTCATCATCATATTTTATTTTATAAGATTTTTAATGAATTTTCAGAGAAAAACTACAATAATTTCGTTGTTGATTGACTGAATTTCCCAATGTTCTTAAAGGTGCCAATAGATGGACATAGTGAGGCCTTTTTGAGAGTAAAATACTGGACATATCTGGTTTTGAGGAATATTAGGGGTGTTTCTCCTTGATCAACCTAGCCAATGGGAACACACCATTCGTGGAGCGTTTTAACTTAGCCAATAGGAACACAGCATAAGTGTAGACTGTTAGAAAACAGTTGTTTGCTCCTTCAATTACCTTAAAGAGTCAATGGTCAATGGCATAACAAACCCTTATTTGAAAACCTTATATTGAATTTTGATAAACGCTATAAATAGTTATTTCAATCATTTAAGAAGATAGGAGCTACTGTTTAAGATCAACCAGTTCCAGTTGTATGGTTGCATATTGGACACACCCCATTTCCACTTTCGCTGGAAATAGGTAGCACTGGAAATTTCATTTTAAAATTAATTGCTTAGGAAACTATTCCAGAACTAAAGGAGGTTTAAAATGTTCCATGGAAAAGGAGAAGGCTCCAAATCTTCCCAGGGAAAATTTAGAAATAATTCTTGAAAAAAAACTACTTGGGAAATAAATCCTTTTTGTTTATTTGGTGCTTCCCATTAATATATCAACGTTTTCATGCCAGCAATTTATTTATTTCCTTATTTCCTTTCCTCACTGGGCTATTTTCCCCGTTGGAGCCCTTGGGTTTATGGCATCCTGCTTTTCCAACTAGGGTTATAGCTTAGCAAGTAATAATAATAATAATAATAATAATAATAATAATAATAATAATAATAATAATAATTTGCATGAAACCAGTTGAGAAGGTCAGTGGCGGGGCCAGAGACAAAAGTTTTATGAGTTGTTTTTTTCCTGGCCTGCAGTCGGTGACCCTGAGAAGTTTCGTTGAATACCAATTACTCATTTCCAGTGAATGGAGAGGCAGACTCTCAAGTAAATATTAATTTATGCTTCATCTCTCCAGGGTCGTCATTATTCATAATGAACAAAATATCAATGTACATAAGCCTATTGATTACTTGTTTGAAGAATTATTCGTATTTTTTTTTACAAAATTCGTCTTATTAGTATCCTATTTTGTTCCATATAACAGGGTTACTAAAAATTTCCTCTACGTCTCACCATTCAATCAAATATTGGTCTTTACAAGTCCTATATATATCAGATAAGCAAAATAGCCGAAGAAAGAAAAGCATTACCTGCTCGTGTCCTCTCTCTCTCTCTCTCTCTCTCTCTCTCTCTCTCTCTCTCTCTCTCTCTCTCTCTCTCTCTCTCTCTCTCTCTCTCTCTCTCTCCTTCTTCTTTTTCTAATTGTGGAACAACATACTCTTAAGGAAAATTAAGATGCAACTTCCAGTTTGCTTATAGTTAATTCCATTTAGCAAGGCAGATTTGCACCGGCTCGCAGGGGTGCCCTTTTAGCTCGTAAAAGTTTCCCGCTCGCTGATTGGTTGGACAAGATAATTCTAACCAATCAGAGAGCAGGAAACTTTTCCGAGCTAAATGGGCTCCGCTGTGAGTCGGTACAAATGCGCCTCATTAAAAAAAAATGCCGATAGTTACTGAAATATTAAAGTGACAAAAACTCTCAACCTTAAGTTCATCTCCTCAGCCATTCTGGCAATTTTTACTCTTCTCGTGCAGACTATCACAAACTTCCTTGTTTATATTCGGCCTCTCAGCCCGTCTTCGAATCCTTTGTTTATTCCCAACCTCTGTCTTGAATGAATAGGACTGAGGCGCATTCCAATGCTTCACTTCATTCCCTATCTGGAATAATCAAATTTGATAAGAATTCCAGCCATGATTCCTAATCCTCTTGACAGAAATATGACTTGTGCATTCCGAAAAAATTGTTTCAGGTCGCTAAGCACTTCATCGCTACTGTGGCGTTAGATTTATTCAGTCAAACTGTACAAGCCACTTTCGCTTGTATAAATGGATATAGTTTTAAAAAGGGAATTTTAAGTATATTAAGTATGATACTGAGATAAAATTACCCCCTATAATAGTCAATCGTCTTTCTCTTAGAGAGTGAATCTCTGAGGTAATTTTTTTCATTACAGAAGGTTTAGGATTTAAATGTCACTCATGAATGGGTTTAGGGTTTAAATGTCACTCATGAATGGGTTTAAAATTTAAATGTCACTCATGAATGGGTATAATGTTTAAATGTCACTCATGAATAGCTTTAAGGTTTAAATGTCACTCATGAATGGGTTTAAGGTTTAAATGTCACTCATGAATGGGTTTAAGGTTTAGAGGTCACTCATGACTGGGTTTAAGGTTTAAAGGTCACTCATGAATGGGAGAGGCAAGGGACAGTGAATGTGTCCAAGAGACTGGCCATATATACATATGATCAGCGCCCAAGCCCCCTCTCCATCCAAGCTAGGACCAGGGAAGGCCAGGCAATGGCTGCTGATAACTCAACAGGTAGACTTATAGGCTTCCCGAAATACCCCGATCTGTAACTCACAAGTATGGTGAGGTTGCAGACCTTGGAGGAAAAATAACAGTATTAATCCGCCTAACTACAGACACTAGAAGCAACTATCGAACATGACCGGGACTCGAACCCTAGTCCTGCAGATCGCCAGGCAGGGACGTTTCCAGTAGGCCACCACAACACCGAGTTTAATGTTTAGGACGACAAATGTATAAATCAAGTTCTCATCTTACCTGAAAACACTTCTTATTTCGTGTCAGTTGTATTATTATTATTATTATTATTATTATTATTATTATTACTTGCTAAGCTACAACCCTAGTTGGAAAAGCAGGATGCTACAAGCCCAGGGGCCCCAATAGGGAAAATAGCCCAGTGAGGAAAGGAAACAAGGAAAAGTTAAATATTTTAAGAACAGTAACAACTTTAAAACAAATATTTTCTATGTAGACTAAAAATTTCAACAAAACAAGAGAAAGAGGAATATGATAGAAATGTGTTCCCGAGTGTACCCTCAAGCAAGAGACCTCTAACCCCAGAGACAGTGGAAGAAAAGAATGATCAAAAGTGAATCATTCATGAAAACTTGTTTTCTGTTTATTCCTTTTCCTTTCAGCAGAGCCGAATGAAAGGAGGCTCGAAGAATGCAGAATCCAAGCAAAGAACAAAAAAGAATAAAAAAAAAGAATGAGAAAATAAAAACAGTAGGAAAAGTCTGCCTCGACTCAAACAGGTTTTGTAAGCTACAACTTCAAGGACGTTTGGTTTTTGTTTCCTTCTTCCGTCTTCTCTTCTTTTTCTTTTCTAGCGCTTGGGATTATTATTATTATTATTATTATTATTATTATTATTATTATTATTATTATTATTATTATTATAAAAGAAACAGAAGTAGACGAAGAACGCTGGCCAGAAACATCGACCCCACATAGAAGTGGGAAAAGATCCAGACACAGAAGAAGAAAAAGAAGATGATGATTATTATTATTATTATTATTATTATTATTATTACTTACTTACTTACTTACTTACTTACTAAGCTACAACCCTAGTTGGAAAAGCAGGATGCTATAAGCCCAAGGGCCCCAACAGGGAAAATAGCCCAGTGAGGAAAGGAAATAAGAAAAAAAAAAAATTTACGAAGAGTAACAACATTAAAACAAAGAAAGAAAAATGTTTATTAAAATCACTTGCATTTATCATCTATTTTGTTTAACAGAATGCAATGCTTGAATGTACACTCTGTGACACTATTCTATCTTATTTCTCTTCCTCTTGTTTTGTTAGTGTTTATAGTTTAGATAGGAAATATTTATTCTAATGCTGTTACTCTTCTTAAAATATTTTATTTTTCCCCTGTTTCCCTTCCTCACTGGGCTATTTTTCCTGTTGGGGCCCCTTGAGCTTGTAGCATCCCGCTTTTCCAACTAAGGCTATAGCTTAGCAAGTAATAATAATAATAATAATAATAATAATAATAATAATAATAATAATAATAATAATAATAATAATAATAATAATAATAATAGTGGGGACACTTTAATGTGGTGAAAGGGTTTGTGTATCGCCATGATTAGCAAAACTGATTTATCATGGCATACCTATACTAGGTTGGTTTGCTGCGATCAATCAGACAGAACACTCCAACCATCACCAATTTGCACTGGCCAGCGTGGTTATGAAAACTGACCAAAACCAGACATGAATAAAGACGTGTATGAGGACTTTGTCCTGTAGTGGACT
>NC_090737.1:17397721-17404533 GCF_036898095.1 Palaemon carinicauda
GTGGCCACTCTCCTCTTGGCAAGGGTAGAAGAGACTCTTTAGCTATGGTAAGCAGCTCTTCAAGGGGGAAGGACACTCCAAAATCAAACCATTACTCTCTAAGTCTTCTGTAGTGCCATAGCCTCTGTACTATGGTCTTCCACTGTTTTGGATTAGAGTTCTTTTGCTTCAGGGTACACTCTGGCACACTATTCTATCTTATATATCTTCCTCTTGTTTTTGTTAAAGTTTTTATAGTTTATATATGAAATATTTATTTCAATGTCACTGTTCTTAAAACATTTTATTTTTCTTCATTTTTTTCTTTCCTCACTGGGCTATTTTCCCTGGTGGAGCCCCTGGGCTTATAGCATCCTGCTTTCCCAACTAGGGTTGTAGATAAGCAATTAATAATGATAATAATAATAATGATAATAACAATAATAATAATAATAATAACAATAATAATAATGATAATAGTAATAATAATAATGATAATAATAATAATAATAATAGGAAGAAGACTCAATTCTGCAAACAGACTAAGTCATTTGCATTAACAACTTTTTTGCGACACTTATATTCAGGTTTTGGCTTCTAAACCTTGTTTACCGAAGTTGCTTCTGTGTTTTGAACCTTGTCTTTGGTCTTGACCCTTTAATAACTCTACGAAGAGAGATTTACTGGCATATTTGGTTGATTGATTCTTTCATTGACACGTTTATTTATTTGTCTTATATTGATATTTATTATGTATTTATCAATATAGTAGCTTGTATTAACTTTTGTTTATGTATTTTTGTATATAGTTTTTGCGAGGAATTTATTGGAATATAGGTTTTGAATATTCTTTTATTAAATTTATTTTCCAAAAAAAAAAAAAAAAAAAAACGTTGAGTTTCAAATAACTTGACTTTTTATAACATGAAAATATTATTTGAAAATGTAAATGATCATGTAATTAAGTCTTTGCTGAAAGAAAAACAAAATAAAAGCAACATTAAACATTAATAAGATATTTAGATAGTCTTTTTTCACACGTCCAATTCCAAACCATCTTGACCATTTTGTGCAATATTTACAGAAAATTGAAAAATAATCATAACAGGTGGAAATTTAACGACCTTGAAAATATATATATATATTTTTTTTTTTTTTATTAGAGGGGCTATAGTATGTTTTTATCGCGATAACCTTCATCGTATTTCCTGTCGCTTGCCGTCTCCCATCCAACTTATCTCTCTCTCTCCTCCCTCTCTCTCTCTCTCTCTCTCTCTCTCTCTCTCTCTCTCTCTCTCTCTCTCTCTCTCTCTCAAAATCAAATCGAAAGTTGAATCATGATTATCTTTCTCTCAATTTCAGACTGAAAGTTAAATTATTATCTCTCTCTCTCTCTCTCTCTCTCTCTCTCTCTCTCTCTCTCTCTCTCTCTCTCTCTCTCTCTCTCTCTCTCTCTCTCAAATTTAAATTGAAAGTTAAATCATGATTCTTTCTTTCCATTTTGAAATTGAATGTTAAATCATGATTTCCTCTCTCTCTCTCTCTCTCTCTCTCTCTCTCTCTCTCTCTCTCTCTCTCTCTCTCTCTCTTTGATGACGCTAAATGAATGAAATCGGAGAGAGTAACACGAAACCTGAATTTTGTCGCCTGAAGCTGACAAGCAACCTGAGGAAGGTCGGGTTGACGATATTGAGAGTTGGTCTTGTTTTTTGGGGGGTCTTGGAAGAGAGAGAGAGAGGGGGGGGGGGCATAGGGGTCAGCTTGGGGGGGGGGGGGTTCTGGGGCTGGGTGAGAGGGTGAGCGTGTAGAATCTGCCACAAAAACTAATTTCTTCTCGCGTCAATGTTGTCTTTGACAAAAACTGATTCTTCGGCGTCCGTATCGAAAGTGGTCGTATACCCAGATTAGTCGTGAGTAATTTTGGGGATGCTGGAGTAACTTTTTTTCCTTTTTATGGTGATTTAATGAAAGTGATTTGAATGGTGGTTTAATGAAGGTGTTTTGTATGGGAATTTAATCATGTGTTGTCATCGTTTGATCAATTGATTGATTGATCGATTTTGTGGAAAGTGACGCATTAGCAACTTTAGTTATTGATAGTTTTTTTTTATTATTTCGTTTTTGTAAGAAAGACAATTATTATTATTATTATTATTATTATTATTATTATTATTATTATTATTAAGTTACAACCCTAGTTGGAAAAGCAGGATGCTATAAGCCTGAGGGCTCCCACAGGAAAAATAGCCTAGTGAGGAAAGGAAATAGGGAAACTACAAGAAAAGTAATAAACAATTTAAATAAAATATTTCAAGAAAAGTAAGAACATTAAAATAAATCTTTGCTATATAAACTACATAAATTAAAAAAAAACAAGAGGAAGAGAAATAGATAGAATAATGTGCCCGAGTGTACCCTCAAGCAAGAGAACTCTACCCCAAGACAGTGGAAGACTATGGTACAGAGGATGGCACTATCCAAGACAAAGGAACAATGGTTTGATTTCGGAGTGTCCTTCTCCTAGAAGAGCTGCCTACCATAGCTAAAGAGTCTCTTCTACCCTTACCAAGAGGAAAGTAGTCGCTGGAAAATTACAGTTTATCCCAAAATTTAGTAAATTTAATACATGTTTTATTGTAATTTATAAATAACCTACTGTTAACTGGGTGGCTAAGCATGTCATTATTGTAATCATTATTATCACACTATAAATAGTAAATGCAATTGATCCACAGCACAAGCTATTCTCTTTAAATCAGGGGTTAACTACTGCACTGTAATTGCTCAGTGGCTACATTCCTCTTGGTAAGGGTAGAAGAGACTCTTAAGTTATTGTAAGCAGCTCTTCTATAGGAGAAGGATACTCCAAAATCAAACCATTGTTCTCTATTCTTGGGTAGTGCCATAGCCTTTGCACCATGGTCTTCCACTGTCTTGGGTTAGAGTTCTCTTGCTTGAGGGTACACTCGGGCAAACTATTCTATCCACTTTCTCTAACTCTTGGTTTGTTAAAGTATTTATAGTTTATATAGGAAATATTTATTTTAATGGTTTTACTGTTTTTAAAATATTTAATTTTTCCTTGTATCCTTTCCTTACTGGGCTATTTTCCATGTTGGGGCCCCTGGGCTTATATCATCTTGCTTTTCCAACTACGGTTGTAGCTTAGCAATTAATAATAATAATAATAATAAAGAGGAATTACAACGATTTTGGTAATAATTATGTTTTATTGTTACACTTTGCTTTCATTAACATTATCAAATTCCTCAATTCTTCTTTTAGTTTTCATGGAGACTTCCCTCGAAATTTTAAATGATATACAAAATGTTCAAAGATATCTCATTTTTTTTAAAGTTTTCAAATACCGACAGACGTTACATTTTTCTATTTAAATTGGAGATTTTCCTCTAAACATTAAGGATATTATTATGCAAAACATTGAAAATTATCTCATTTCATGTTTAGTTTTTATATCCCAACAAACTTTATATTTTTTTATCAAAAATGTTCTTCTTCATTCCCATGATGTAAAAAAGCTGGTGTAAATTATATATATATATATATATATATATATATATATATATATATATATATATATATATATATATATATATATATATATATATATATATGTATGTATATATATACATATATGTATATATATATGTATATATATATATATATATATATGTGTGTGTGTATATATATATATATATATATATATATATATATATATATATATATATATATATATATATATAATCTGCGCAAGTTGAATAACACGACCGAGTATCTCACTTCTGCTTCCGGCATCAAAAGACCATCATTTTTTTATTAACAATTTCTTCTTCATTTATACCTCATGAAGCCCCCCCCCCCCCAAAAAAAAAAAAAAAAAACTAGAAGAATAAAGCAAATGAAAATTATCAAAAAAAAAAAAAAAAAAGTCAATAACCATCGCAAGTTGCAGAATACATCCGAGTATCTTCTCCTTGCTTTCGGCGACAAAAGACTGACCTGGAATTCCAGATGATCTCCAGAACTCGTCTTTTTCTTTCTCCAGGCCAGCTATTAAATTCGGTAGTCATGCCCAGACTGGAGATGTGGTCTTACGTAATTCTTTTTTGTCGTGTGACTTCTTTTTGTACCTTGGTCACTTTCTCAGTTTAAGAAAACTGCTTGGTAAAGCCAGAAAAAAAAGTATGGGCTGTTACATGAGGGTTTTTTATTTAGATTTTTGCTGAGGTCATTGAGTGTACTCAGGTGTTTTAATGGCAATTATTTTTCTCCATTACTCATACAATACTTAAAATGTTTTAGAAATGTGGGACTGTTACATAAATTTTTTTTTATCTCGAATTTTTGCTGAGGTCATAGAGTGTACTTAGGTGTTTTTAATAGTAATTATTTTTCTCAGTTACTCATTTATTATTTAAAATGGATTTCTCAGTTCCAGAAAACTGCTTGGTAAAGCCAGAAATAAAAAAGAAAGAAAGTGTGGAGCTGTTACATAAGTTTTTTTTTTCTCGATTTTTGCTGAGGTCATAGAGTGTACTTAGGTGTTTTTAATAGTAATTATTTTTCTCAGTTACTCATATAGTATCTAAAATGGGATTTCTCAGTTTCAAAAAACTGCTGGGTAAAGCCAGAAATAAAAAAAAAAAGTGTCGAGCTATTACATAAGTTGTTTTTTCTCGATATTTGCTGAGGTCATAGTGTACTTAGGTGACTTTTATAGCAATTAATTTTCTCAATGATTCCATTATACTCAAAATTATATTTCCTTTAATTTTTATTATTAATATTTATCGTTCTGAAATAGTGATAAATCACAAATATGAACAATAAATTCACCAATTAGTTTATTGACTCCACAACCAAATGGTATATGTTACTAACAATAACATTTCTAAACGAAAAAGCAAACAATTAATAAGCTATGTATATAAAAAAATAGAATATACTGTAATTAAGATGACAAATTTGCAGGAGTCAAAATTTAAACAAGAAAACATGAAAAGGCCATAAACCCAAAGATGGTTCATTTACAAAGGTTTCGTGTCTGATTCTTCTCGTAAATATTCTGTTCAGTGCTTGTTTACGACTTGTGAGTCATGTGATTCATTAGGATTCTGCTCTCTCTCTCTCTCTCTCTCTCTCCTCTCTCTCTCTCTCTCTCTCTCTCTCTCTCTCTCTCTCTCTTCTCTAAACGTTTAAACTAATTCACTCTGCCCAACAACGAAATCCTTGTAACTTTTTGTATCTCCTTGTAACTCCTTGTAACGCTATCTCTCTCTCTCTCTCTCTCTCTCTCTCTCTCTCTCTCTCTCTCTCTCTCTCTCTCTCTCCTCTAAACGTTTAAACTAATTCACTCTGCCCAACAACGAAATCCTTGTAACTTTTTGTATCTCCTTGTAACTCCTTGTAACGCTATCTCTCTCTCTCTCTCTCTCTCTCTCTCTCTCTCTCTCTCTCTCTCTCTCTCTCTCTCTCCGTGTGACACCAGTCGGCCGAAGCACCCAAGATCACTAAGTGCATGATAAGCAGGATCTTCTTCACCCAAATACGAGTTGCTGGGTGTTGTGCTAGTGACTTCATTCTGGTGGCGACGTCCTTCACATTCGTATGGAAATGACTTCATTTACACCTGACCTCGTGTTTTTTTTTTTTTTTTTTTTTTTTTTTTTTTTTTTTTTTTTTTTTTTTTTTTTTTTTTTTTTTTTTTTTTTATGGGGGAGGGCGATGTACTACAATGGATGAGTGGAAGGTTAGAGTTTTTGTTAAATGTGTTGTTTTCCTGCTTGCCATTCCTTATTTTGTGCATATATTTATTCAAAGAAGAAAAATGCTTATTCAAATATTTTGTAAAATGGTATGTGAAATGTTACCCTATGCAAATAAGTAGGCTTACAACTCTAATGAAATTATATTAAATTATTAGAAATTTATAAAATCAAGGCAAAGAAATATTTAGATACGTTTGAAAACTGATCATTAATATGTAAGTACATATATTTTCACGCCATGTAGAAATTTGAAAAAAATGTAAATATATAAGGACAAACTAATAAGAAAAGTTGAGTACTTAACATACCAACTCCATAAAAAAATATCCTTAGATTTCTTTTCGAAAAGTATTAAATGACAAGAAAGAGCCCTCTTGGTTTTGTGTGGTCTTGTGATCGCATTGCATAAGAGTTTGCGTCGCATTTTGCATACCAAATTTCTCGTTGTTATCAACCTCTGGCAACCGGAGCAGTTGAGAACATTTTTGTCCTCGGGGAAATTAGTGTTACGGATCTCGGAAAAGGATAAGCCAATATCCTTTTTTATAATATGGGAGAATAATCGTTTAGAGGTAACGCCATCTGGCAAATTTTCAATAGAAATTTATCGATATCTTAGCTCGGTGTTTTACATGAAAAAAATCTAAGGGTAATATAGAATAGTCACATGATAATAGCCGTTCAGTAGGCTTATTCCTTATTAGGATATGATTTGCGCCAATTTACTTGTTTGTTTGTTACTTTGTTTATCTTATTATTACGTGTATTAGAAAGAATACGCAAAAAAATGGGAGAATAATCGTTTAGAGGTAAATTTTCAATAGAAATCTATCGATATCTTTAGCTCAGTGTTTTACATGGAAAAAATATAGAATATAGAAGAGTCAGATAATAACAGCCGTTTCGTAGGCCTAATCCTTAGTAGGATATGATTTTGCGCCAATTTACTTGTTTTTTTTTGTTACTTTGTTTGTCTTATTATTATGTGTATTAGAAAGAATATCCAAAAAAAAAAAAAAAAAAAAAAAGTAGTTATGTGATGGG
>NC_090737.1:17410033-17415033 GCF_036898095.1 Palaemon carinicauda
ACGCCTTTTCACATTTAAATATGACTAATATATTTCCTCCATTAAATACTTTAATCATTTCAAAATTAGCAATAGAATCAAAATTGAGATGAAAAAATCACCTCCAAATAGTTTAAATACCTTATTAAATCAAACTAATTTAGGTTAAATTTGCAAAAAGTTCATTTAGCTATATATCTTTGCATGGTTATATCCTTATCTAATTAAGGATTAGATTAATGATTATATTAATAGATTAATTAATGATTAGATTAGTAGATTAGATTAATGATTGGATTAATAGATTAGATTAATTATTAGATTGATAGATTAGATTAAGGATTAGATTAATGATTAGATTAATAGATTAGATTAATAAATAAGATTAAGGATTATATTAATAGATTAGATTAATGATTAGATAAATAGATTAGATTAATGATTAGATTAATGATTGGATTAATGATTAAATTAATAGATTAGATTAATAGATTAGATTATTAGATAAGATTAATGATTAGATTAATGATTAGATCACTAACGTTTAAATTTCCTAATCCCGAATTTTGCTTTTTCCAACCTATGGAAAAGTGGTGTGATTTTTCCAAAGGTGAAATTAACCCTGGCCTTTGGAAAACCCAATCATCTTTTTATCACATTCTGATATTAGTCTATTTGAGTTTTTATTAACTTTTTTTTTTTTTACGAGAAAGAAACAGTAATTATCAAAGAGAATATGAATCATTTTAAAGTACTTGTAAATCATTATTTTTTCAATAATCTTTTTTTAAAAACAAAACTTATATGTTAATAACTATAGGGTTGATATTTGATATAAACTGGATGTAGTATAATCGATAATGACAGACATTAAGTGAGAGAGAGAGAGAGAGAGAGAGAGAGAGAGAGAGAGAGAGAGAGGAGAGAGAGAGAGAGAGAGAGACCCGAATTGAAAAATGTAATTATGGCATCTTAATTCTTTTGTTACAGGTTTTTAAAGTAATTGAGTAATTTTTTCTATATAATTTGACGAGAGAGAGAGAGAGAGAGAGAGAGAGAGAGAGAGAGAGAGAGAGGCCCGAATTGAAAAATTTTACTATGACATCTTCATTCTTTTCTTTCAGTTTTGTGTAAGTAATTGAGTATTTTTTTCTATATATTTGACCAGAGAGAGAGAGAGAGAGAGAGAGAGAGAGAGAGAGAGAGAGAGAGAGAGAGAGAGAGAGAGAGAGAGAGACCCGAATTGAAAAATGCAATTGTCACATCTTCATTCTTTGTTTCAATTTTTTATAAGTAATTATGTACTATTTGCTACATGATTTGACCACAACCGCATAGCTGGTACTCGTAAAAACACACTGTATCCAATAACTCTTCTGGAAACTATGTTAAGAACCACCCAAGAACCAGATAAGGAAGAGCCTCGGTAGAATTCCTTGCACTCTGCATTCCTCTTCTTGGTTCAACTAAACCTTAAGTGCTAGTTGAATCGACCTTCTGGTGCATCGCTCACGTGGTACAAATACCAGAAATCTTGCAAATATTCGCAGACTATGTAGACCTTTTAGGCGAAGACATTCCATTCGCGTAGAATTCTGTAATCGTAGATGTTTGAAACTAGAAGAGAGATTACTCGAGTACCATCTGTGGATGATAACACGGTGAGGGGTAGATGGAGATGGTTTGCACATGCTCTTCGCACTCTCTCTCTACAGAGATTAGTTCCCCTAACTTTCAACTGGGCTCCACATGCACGAGAAGAATTGGAAGACCCAGGCCTACCTGGCTTAGGACTATGAAGCGTGAAGTAGAAGACGAATGGAGAAGTATTGATTTAAAAGGTCAAGATAGAGACGACTGGCGAAATCTAACTGAGGCCCCTTTGTGTCAATAGGCGTAGGAGGAGATGATGATGAGATGTTTGACCTGAGATTATTCACTTTAATAAAGAAGAAAGCATATGGACACTGCGCTAATGGGGGGAAAATAAGTTTGTGGGTTTCCTACGTCATTTTGAAAGAAGAAGAGAATGACGAAAGCCCCTCATTTCATTATACTTTCTACGTAATTCTGGAAGCAGAGGGAGAAGAGGTTTTAAAGGTTTAAAGGTCGCTCATGGATGGCAGAGGAAATGGACAGTGAGAATAGCAGGACAATGCCCTTGAAACTAACCGTATATCCGTATGATCGATGCCCAAGCACCCTCTCTACCCAAGCTAGGATCAGGGAGTACCAGGCAATGGATGCTGATGACTCAGCACGTAAAACTATAGGCTCCCCCCCGAAAAACCTCCATCTTTAGCTCACAAGAATGGTGAGGTGACAATGCCCTAGCAGAATAATGGACTAGACCTAGAGATTAACCATGTATGCATATGATCAGCGTCCAAGCACTCTGTCCACCCAAGCTAGGGTCAGGAGGCCCAGGCAATGGCTGCTGATGACTCAGAAGGTAGGCCTACAGGCTCCCCAAACGCCACTTCTTTAGACTTAAAAGGATGGTGAGATTGCAGACACTACTAGAAACTACATAAGTTGAGAGGGTCTCTAACCCCAGTCCAGCAGATCGCTAGGCAGGGATGTTTCCAATATGGCTCTTTCCTCAACTCTGGAAGCAGAAAAAATTGAAGAATGTTTGATTTAAAAGCGTGAAAAGAGAAAACAAGAGAAAATCACTTCAATATTATTAAAATCGCATTTTCGCTTTGGTGGTCAAGAACATCCTACTAACGAGATTAAAATGACTTCGTATAAACACAGAGAAATTGAATTATAGCCTTTCTCTTCTTCCTTCCCTTGTCATTTATACGCACCAATGACTATGTCAGATATCCATAAGATATAAGGCTTCGAATGAGATCTGTGGGGTGATAGTTTTGGCAATCACGTACTTGAATAACTCAGAATCACAAACCGGAAAAGACTAGTAGATGTAACCTAATTTTATCGGTGATTTTCTTAGCTGTTATTGATGGAGGAGAACAACCTAGTTGATAGATTCGTTATTGATAACAGAGAATAAATAATAAATGGAAAATTTACATATGTTACTTACGTTTAAAATGAATGGCAATCAAGTACTGAAGGAAATTCGCATTTATTATCTAGAAGAATATAAGAACAAAATAATCAGATCCCTATTCTTGGATAATCTTGGAAAGAATCGTGAAAACACGTTTCTATATATTGGAAAAAATCTAATGATAAACACAAGCAAAGACACACAAAAAAATAAAAAAGTAAGAGATGATGAATGGAGAAATATTGATTTAAAAGCTTAAGGTAGAGATGACTGGCGATATCTAACCGAGGCCCTTTGCGTCAATAGGCGTAGGAGATGATGATGATGATGATGATGATGATGATGGTAGTGGTATCCATGATTGTCGTTTGTAAAATACCATTGGGCCATACCAATAAAACAAACTGGATATAGCAACTACTCTGGCATTCTAACGGCTGTCGATTTCATCCCTACGATAGTTTTCAATATTATTTTCTTTTCATGTAGAAAAATAAAAAATAACACGAAGGACCAGATATTTTCTAGCTATTAAGAAGATAATTATAACTCGTTAAAGAGGTATAATAATCATAATTCCACACTCTAGTTATTTCAAAAAAAAAAAAAAATTGAGGGAAAGCTTGAATAATATTTGGGAAATGAGACTAAAATCTGAAAACTTTCCTTGGCTTAATTGCAGTTAAACGCACATTAAGTCAATTATGCTCGCTTAAAAAAAGGAGGGCCTCTCTCTAATCCACCCCCCCCCCCCCGCCCCATCATCTGGAATGAGTAACAGCTGAGGCATATGGAAAGGATCATCTATCCTCCCCCTTCAGTCCCCCGACCCCATTAAGCGCGTAACAGACTGTCAAGTTCACGCTGTGAAACATGAGCGAAGCAAGAAGATAACCTCTTTGCTGTTAATCCAGAGTGCCTCCCTCCCCCCCCTCTCTCTCTCTCTATCTCTCTCTCTCTCTCTCTCTCTCTCTCTCTTGTCTGTCGGTGTCTCTCTTGTTTGCTGTTAATGCAGAGTGGCCTCTCTCTCTCTCTCTCTCTCTCTCTCTCTCTCTCTCTCTCTCTCTCTCTCTCTCTCAATCGTAACAGTTTCATGTACACACTGCTACATGAGCGAAGCAAGAAGATAACCTCTTTGCTTTTAATCCAGAGTGGCCGCCTACTTCTCTCTCTCTCTCTCTCTCTCTCTCTCTCTCTCTCTCTCTCTCTCTCTCTCTCAATCGTGCCTAGGGTCGAATGAGGCGTTCGTCCGAAGAGCCCCATCCCATATGGCTGTTTCTCCTTCCCGTGAACCCATTTTCACCTTCGATATTTCCAGACCGGGGCCGGGAGAAATTAGGAGGAATGTATGTATGTGTGGTCCAGCTGACTCCATTCCCCTCTCATAATGGAGCATTTTTCTCGTTAGTTTTATTTCTTCTGCTTAATCTTAATGGTAATTTAGGAATCTTTTTCTCTTTTTTTAATCTTTTGTGTTCAGGTAACGCTGCTGTTGCGTTCAAGCTAGTTTTATGAGAATGTTCTTACATGTTTGTCTTTGAGAGGACCTGATTAATTCATTTTATTTTTTTAATCTCTGTTAAAAATCTAGTATGTAGGTTATTATTTGTAATAAGAGCTTGACTTTAATGACGTTTTAATGGGTGCAAGTCTTTTTCTTTCATATGATTTAAAAACTCGTGCCAAAATCATAAGCTATTTTTAGATGGGGAAGACAGACGAGGGAGACTAAAAGAGCGAACATAATCCTATAAGCCCAGGGGCTCCAACAGGGAAAATAGCCCAGTGAGGAAATGAAACAAGGAAAAATGAAATATTTTAAGAACAGTAACAACATTGAAATGAATATCTTCTATATATATTATAAAAACTTTCACAAAACAAGAGGAAGAGAAATAAGATAGATTAGTGTGACCGAGTGTACCCTCAATCAAGAAAACTCCAACCCAAGAGAGTGGAAGACCATGGTACAGAGGCTATAGCACTACCCAAGACTAGA
>NC_090737.1:17420033-17422533 GCF_036898095.1 Palaemon carinicauda
CTTTAACGTCTCGAAAACACTTCACAACATTTTTTTTAATGTTGTAAATGTTTCATGCAATTTTGAAATCCATGCTATGATTCCAGCTATTCTATAAAGCCGCATAGGCTTCCAGCTAATTTTGAACGTCTCGAAAGGTTTCCAGACGCTTTTGAACGCTGGAAAAGGCTTCTAGCCTTCGTTTTTACAATATTTCGTATGGTTTAAACCAATTCTTAACGTCATGTGATCCTTCAAAACATATTGAAGCTCTATCAATGCTTCCCACAATTTTTGAAATCCATGTAAGGCTTACGGTCCTTTTTGAGGGCTTTGCAAGGCTTATAGTAAGCTCTTAACGTTCTGCTAGGTACCCAGTCACTCTTGAACACCTGGGAAGGCTTATAGTCATTTTTAAACGCGTCGTCAGGTTTCCAGGCGTTTTTGAACGGCTTTCGATTTTAAGATGCTTCCGTCATCTTTGAACACCTGGCAATGCTTCCGATTTTGAACGCTTTAAAAGGCTTCGGAACATTATTGAACAAGGCGCTCAATAATGTTCCGAAGCCTTCCATCCGTTCTTAAACGCGATTCTGAACGCTTTAAAAGACTTCAGAACTTTATTGAACGCCTTACAAGGCTTCCAGCCGTTCTTAAACGCGTCCTAAGGCCCCAAATATTTGTAAAACCTTTATAAAACTTCCACGCGAAGTTGCCGTACTCAGATATCCAGCTGCGGATGATAAGTGTGACTAATTAATGGATAAGCTTGGGAAGCAGAGACTTATACGATTACGGGGAAGGGAAAGCGTGATTAATTGTTTGTGTGTTTGCTATTCTTATTGTATGCGTGTGTGTTTGTCTAGCAATGTATATATCTTTTTGTCTTGCTATGTGTGTGAATTTTTTTGGCAGGTGTGTGTCTATTTGTCTGGTTGTGTATGTGTGTTTGTTTATATTGTTTTAAGTGTGTGTGTTTTCTTTTGTGTGTGCGTGTGTGAGTGTGTGATTGTCTTTTTGCGTGTGCGATTGTTTGCATTGCTGTATTCTTTTGGCTTGTGGTGTGTATAAGTTTATTTGTTGTGATGTGTGTGTCTTCGTATATATATATATATATATATATATATATATATATATATATATATATATATATATATATATATACGAGTGAATGTGTGTGTGTTTTATTCGTACATAAACATATAATATATATATATATATATATATATATATATATATATATATATATATATATATATATAGATATACATACATACATTTACTGTATATATGAATACACACACACACACACACACACACACACACACATATATATATATATATATATATATATATATATATATATATATATATATATATGTGTGTGTGTGTGTGTGTGTGTACAGTATGTATATTTACATGTGGAAAGAACCAAAAGAATGAAAGAATCAAAGATTAAATCCTTAACAGATTCGTCTGTATTTCAAGATATTTTCAGAACTATTTCAGAAGAGAAAAAAATAGACACACATCACACACCCTTCAACGTCCCCCCCCCCAACCCCACCCCACTCCACCCCCACCCCCCACCCCCAAACCCAAAAAAATGCTAAGTTCTGCAGAGGAGTTGAGGCCTACTCTCCCACAAGAGATATTCACAAAACTTGTTTCTGGAACCCCTGTTGGGGTGGGGGGTGTTTCTTTTTAATAGTGTCATGAGCCTCTGGCCACCTGTAGGTCTCAGAAGCTTACAGGTTTGTTAATTGAGGTCATCAGCACATGCAGACAAGATTATGAATTTGAATGGATTGGAAAATAATGTCCTCGAAAGTTTAGTATGGTCATTAGAAATTCCTTATCATCTGTACTTATTAAATTAAATGTTATTTTTTCGAGAGGACAATAATAAGTAAAAATATAATGAATTTGAATTCATTGGTAAGTAATGCCTTCAAAAGTTTAATATGGCTATGGGAGATTCCTTATCACTTGTACTTAATAATTTACATTTTATTTTTTCGAGAGCACAATAATAAGTAAAAATTTTATGAATTTGAATTCGTTAGGAAAGAATGCCTTCGAAAGTTTAGTATGGCCATGAAAATTCCTTATCACTTGTACTTATTAACTTATATATGTTACTTTTTGGGAATGCATAATGATAAGTAACATCAAGACAAAGAAATGTAAAGTTTCCTCATATTGATGGCGTGATATAAGTTTACCCGGGAAATGAAAATGTAAATAGCTTATTTGATTGATGGACACAACTAGTGACATCAATAGTTTTTATTATTGAACCACTAATAATTGCAGTCTACCAGTTTTATATTGCAGTATATTCAGTAATACTGCATATTTGCATTTCTATTTGGACCAGAGCAACGAAATTAAGGATAGCTTTGGTAATTTTGATCTTAGTTAATTTCTTCTATGGAAAACAATCAGTAACCATGACGCTGCTTTGAAAAACTAACGAAGAACAACGGTTATTTTCGAGAAAAAAAATGGCAGTTTCATC
>NC_090737.1:17432533-17435033 GCF_036898095.1 Palaemon carinicauda
ATGAATTGATATGTCTGAGGCCTTTATCCTCCAGTGGACTAGAGACAGGTGTATTTGACCAATCCTTAGTGACCAGCGTGGTGATGAAAACTGGCCCAAACTCAGACATGAATTGACATGTCTGAGGGCTTTGCCCTGCAGTGGACTGTCTGAGGCCTTTGTCCTCCAGCGGACTAGAAAAGTGTATTTGTACAGTCCTCGCTGACCAGCGTGGTGATGAAAACTGGCCAAAACCCAGACATGAATTGATATGTCTGAGGCCTTTATCCTCCAGTGGACTAGAAACAGGTGTATTTGTCCAATCCTCACTGACCAGCGTGGTGATGAACACTGGCCAAAACCCAGACATGAATTGATATGTCTGAGGGCTTTATCCTCCAGTGGACTAGAAACAGGTGTATTTGTCCAATCCTCACTGACCAGCGTGGTGATGAACACTGGCCAAAACCCAGACATGAATTGATATGTCTGAGGCCTTTATCCTCCAGTGGACTAGAAACAGGTGTATTTGTCCAATCCTCACTGACCAGCGTGGTGATGAAAACTGTCCAAAACCCAGACATGAATTGATATGTCTGAGGCCTTTATCCTCCATTGGACTAGAAACAGGTGTATTTGTCCAATCCTCACTGACCAGCGTGGTGATGAACACTGGCCAAAACCCAGACTTGAATTTACATGTCTGAAGCCTTTGTCCTCCAATGGACTAGAAACAGGTGTATTTGTACAATCCTCACTGACCAGCGTGGTGATGAAAACTGGCCAAAACCCAGACATGAATTGATATGTCTGAGGCCTTTGTCCTCCAGTGGACTAGAAACAGGTGTATTTGTCCAATCCTCACTGACCAGCGTGGTGATGAAAACTGGCCCAAACTTAGACATGAATTGACATGTCTGAGGGCTTTGTCCTGCAGTGGACTGTCTGAGGCCTTTGTCCTCCAGTGGACTAGAAACAGGTGTATTTGTCCAATCCTCACTGACCAGCGTGGTGATGAACACTGGCCAAAACCCAGACTTGAATTTACATGTCTGAAGCCTTTGTCCTCCAATGGACTAGAAACAGGTGTATTTGTACAATCCTCACTGACCAGCGTGGTGATGAAAACTGGCCAAAACCCAGACATGAATTGATATGTCTGAGGCCTTTGTCCTCCAGTTGACTAGAAACAGGTGTATTTGTCCAATCCTCACTGACCAGCGTGGTGATGAAAACTGGCCCAAACTTAGACATGAATTGACATGTCGGAGGGCTTTGTCCTGCAGTGGACTGTCTGAGGCCTTTGTCCTCCAGTGGACTAGAAACAGGTGTATTTGTCCAATCCTCACTGACCAGCGTGGTGATGAAAACTGGCCCAAACTCAGACATGAATTGGCATGTCTGAGGGCTTTGTCCTGCAGTGGACTGTCTGAGGCCTTTGTCCTCCAGCGGACTAGAAACGTGTATTTGTACAGTCCTCGCTGACCAGCGTGGTGATGAAAACTGGCCAAAACCCAGACATGAATTGATATGTCTGAGGCCTTTATCCTCCAGTGGACTAGAAACAGGTGTATTTGTACAATCCTCACTGACCAGCGTGGTGATGAAAACTGTCCAAAACCCAGACATGAATTGATATGTCTGAGGCCTTTATCCTCCAGTGGACTAGAAACAGGTGTATTTGTCCAATCTTCACTGACCAGCGTGGTGATGAACACTGGCCAAAACCCAGACTTGAATTTACATGTCTGAAGCCTTTGTCCTCCAATGGACTAGAAACAGGTGTATTTGTACAATCCTCACTGACCAGCGTGGATAAAAACTGGCCTAAACCTAGACATGAATTAACACGACTAAGGCCTTTGTCCTGCAGTGGACTAGAAGCGGATGTGTTTGTCGTTGTGTTGTAATTATGCCATCGTACGTATTAAATTGTAATCCAAAGCAATAAATGATGAAATACAAACATCCAGGAAATTAAACTTGATCCCATCTGAAGATTAAACTGCTCTATACTCCCGAAGAAGCGGAAACACGTCCGGTGGGTAAAATACGAACCGTATGTAAATAAACAAGTTGAATACATAAATACTGTATTAAGTCTAGTCCAGTTTCATTCTCCACTCTTGGTTCTCACTAAGAGCATCTCAAAACGCCAGTTGTCAAGTAAGTAATATTCCATTGAAAAAAAGTTTAATTGTCCACACAATAGGGTTCACGTAGAGGAAAAAATACCAACTTTCACAAGAGCACCCTATTATTATTATTATTATTATTATTATTATTATTATTATTATTATTATTATTATTATTATTATTACTACTAGCCAAGCTACAACCCTCGTTGGAGAAGCATGATTATTATTATTATTATTATTATTATTATTATTATTATTATTATTAGAAAAGGTACAATCATAGTTGGAAAAGCAGGATCATTATTATTATTATTATTATTATTAGAAAAGGTACAGTAATAGATGGAAAAGCAGGATTATTATTATTATTATTATTATTATTA
>NC_090737.1:17440033-17450033 GCF_036898095.1 Palaemon carinicauda
TTATTTATAAGTTTATATTTGTTAAGAAAAATAGATAGATATTTATATGATTAAATAGATAGGTTGATAGATATGCTGAACATACGAACATACAAGGAGGTTCAAAAAACATATACGATAGTATGTATATCATACGCTATATTCTAAGGTTAGACATATGAAAAATATATAGATGATTATATGATTGGATGTATATTTAGATAAATATGCTGAGCATACGAATATACAGTACATGGAGGTTCAACAAACATAAATAATATGTTTTATACACTGTCTATTTCATCATACTTTTTTTTCCTTCAATGGTGTGCTATTGTTATTGTTAGTTATCGTTATCGAATTTATTTAGAATACTCTATCTCAAATTAGAGTTTTTGGAATTTTGTAGAATTTTCTAAAGCTTAACGTTTTTTTTCGAAAATAATAATGAAAAAATATTAATTACAAGGCTTGGCGTTTTTCGAAAATAATAATTAGTAAAATGTGAAGTGCTATATATTTTAAATGCTTACCATTTATAGTTTTTACCATTGTCATTTTCATCCATAAATACATATCTCGGATCCAGGCGATTAAATATAATTTCTTTTGACAGAATAAATTTTCAATACATTTGTCCCTTCAAGAGTGAATGTTCATTTTTGTTTAGAATTGATCCGAAGTGTCCAGGTTTCTATGGAATCCCTTCTATATAATAAAGAGCAAGTGGGTATATATAAAATTATATATATATATATATATATATATATATATATATATATATATAATATATATATATATATATATATATATATATATATATAGTGTATATATATGTATATGTATACATATATATGTATATATATATATATATATATATATATATATATATATATATATATATATATATATACATAAATATCTATCTATCTATCGATCTATCTATATATATATATGTATGTATCTATCTATCTATCTATCTATCTATCTATCTATATATATATATATATATATATATATATATATATATATATATATATATATATATATATATATATCTTTACTATCACGCTTGTTCTACCTGTCCCTCGGGTAAGGGGGAGATGGAGTATGGAGTAGTCCTACCCTAGAGGGTGGTGTGTGTGCGCGTACATCAAAATATTTAGCCGTCATTTTGACGGGTGGCTTACACTAGTGTAAAATCGAAAGAGAACAGTTGTTTCTTAATGCTTTCAAGTGAAAGGGATTGTAAGTGAAATAACAAGACTTAAATTTTTTTTTTTTTTTTTTTTTTTAATGAAAGCTCAATTTCCTTGCCATCATGTCCCTCCAGTCTTTTCTTCAGCCTTTCCATTTAACTTTCACTGGAAAGTGAGTGACCACAGTAAACTCCCGTGGTCCTTCGTGGCCCATTTCTTAAAACCCAATTTTTTTTTCCTTCCAGTCCATATAGCTCTGGAACGTTACCCGTCTGTCAGCAGGCACTCGGTGGGGGAAGGGGGGCGGGGGAGGGATTTCACACGAGACTCACCACAAGAACTATGTGCCTCCTTTGCATGGCCCATTTCCCCGAAAAAACTTTAAAACTTTCTCCGTGATTGATAGTGCCTACACCTTTGTGGCTAATGAGGGGGTCTAACCTACCGCCTATGTGCGGTTCTTGTGACGGCAGGATGTTACCTTATTTCATAAAGACGTGGCGGTGAGACGTATGGAAATATGGATTTAAATCAATTAGTAAAAGAAGACGAACCAAGTTAAGGAAGTGGTACTCGGGTCACGCTTCCGTAAAGAAGGCGCTGCCGCTCAACGGCCTTGATACTGTAGAAGTCTTAGTTCTGATTTGTTATTCGTTCATTTTATATAGATTGTTATGTTACTAGTGTACGAGATCCGTCAAAAATGATGGCTAAATATTTTGATAGATATGTACACACACACACACGCACCCCCTCTCACCCAGGTATGACTACTCCCTCTCCCCCTACCAGATTGACGTGGAGAGAACAAGTGTACGTCTGAACGTGACCGGATATATATATATATATATATATATATATATATATATATATATATATATATATATATATATATATATATATATATATATATATATACATATATACACACACACACATATATATACATATATATATATATATATATATATATATATATATATATATATATATATATATCCAGACGGTTATTCTTTACTAATAGGGCATATAAACCGTTTAGACTCAGGATAGTTCTTAAGATTCTAATACCACTGTCACCTTAGAATTATGAATATGATTCTCAATGATAAGATAAATTTAAATGACCATTTATTGGTTTAAAGGTTTAAAGGTTACTCATGAATGGTAGAGGCAAGAGATAGCAACAATGCCCCTGCAGGACAATTCCATAGCGACTAACCCTATATACATATGATTAGAGCCTAAGTCACCTCTCTACAAAAGCTAGGACTAGGGATGGCCGGGCAATGACTGCTGATAAGTCAACAGGTAGACCTATAGGTTTCCCAAACCATCCCCATCCTTAGCTCACAAGGATGGTGAGGTTGCACACTCTACAAGAAACTATCGAGTTTGAGTGAGACTCGAACTCCAGTCTGGTATATCGCCAGGTAGGAACGTTTCCGATAGGTCACCACAACCCCCCAAAACAGATGAAAAATTGAATTTTGATACGTTAGCTACCACAATCCCCAAAACAGATGAAAAATTGAATTTTGATACGTTAGCTACCACAATCCCCAAACCAGATAAAGAATTGTATTCTAATACGTTAGCTACCACAATCCCCAAACCAGATAAAGAATTGTATTCTAATACGTTAGCTACCACAATCCCCAAACCAGATAAAGAATTGTATTCTAATACGTTAGCTACCACAATCCCCAAACCAGATAAAAAATTGAATTTTGATACGTTAGCTACCACAATCCCCAAACCAGATAAAGAATTGTATTCTAATACGTTAGCTACCACAATCCCCAAACCAGATAAAGAATTGTATTCTAATACGTTAGCTACCACAATCCCCAAACCAGATAAAGAATTGTATTCTAATACGTTAGCTACCACAATCCCCAAACCAGATAAAGAATTGTATTCTAATACGTTAGCTACCACAATCCCCAAACCAGATAAAGAATTGTATTCTAATACGTTAGCTACCACAATCCCCAAAACAGATAAAAAATTGTATTTTAATACGTCAGCTCCCACAATCCCTTAAACAGATTAAAAATTGAATTTTGATACGTGAATTCTATCTTCAACAGATGATGAACACACAGATTCTCACTAAATTGAGCGAAGCCTGCGGATGTGTCATCGTCCATCACAGAGGTCACGAAGAACTTGCGAATCTTGGTGGGAAAGTCAGAAGATGCTCACCGAATATGGGGTTCCAGGTCAGAGAGAAAGTCCTTATCGTTACTATCATCTTCCTCATCATGATCATCATTAGTATCATTATCATTATAGTTATTATTATTCTTGGTTTATCATCATTATCATTTTTAGTATCATTATCGTTATAGTCTTTGTAAAATTAATCATGATTAACTTTGAAGGTACTAACAACTACGTGGAATTGTTAAATTTCAATGAAGTTGACGATAAAAGAATGCCGTTATCTGAGCAAACTCTAATTCTAGGCATTAATCATCTTGAGGTCTATATTATCATTATCGTTATTAGTATCATTGTCATTATAGCTATTGTTATAACTATAATGATCAGCCTTAATAAATATATTGATAAATATACTAAATTGTTAAATTTCTATGAAGATAACAATGAAAAAATGCAGTTATCGAAAGTCTGGCTCATGTAAACAAACTCCAATTCCAGGTCTTAATCATCATGAGAACCATCAGCTTCAATAGCATACAGGAAGGTATCATCTTCGTTTTGTCTGCTAAAATAAAATCTTCATCTACTCCTGAACTAATGTGTAACTCTACGTTTGCTGCTGAAAAACCTATAACCAACGAGGAAACAGAAAAAGGCAGTTTCAAAAGTGCAAATGCATTCCCTACACAAGAACAGACCAAACAGACTTTTCCGAACTCGTCATACTGGCAAGTAATGCAGCTCAGAGATCGCCAAGCAGATCCCCAAAGACTTCTGAACTCATTAAACCTTACAGTGGCAACGCAGTGCAAAGTGCAGACTAGAATAACCGAGTTCGTTTCATCACAGGATCTGCAGGGTAATGCTCAGTGTATTCTTTCTGGAAGGGCAATGAAATCTAAGCTGGCTTGCACAGCTCTCTGGTTGCGGCATCTGCAGATACAGTCGACTGGTCGTCTGATCCAACGGGTTAGAGAAAGGTCTTTCACGAAGAAATCAACAGAGTATTGGCGTTTACCGGCTAGGGTATAATTTCCCCTTTTTCTCATAATAATTATGAACAATATTCACGTTTTATCACCTAATCGAACTTTCGTGCAATTTCATTTCTTTATGTAGATATCCTCTGTATATAAACCATGTATTTTTTTGTGTAGTACTAGTGTATACGGTTAAATCATGAAACATCTCTGTAAATAATATATGATAGTTTTGTATTTCTATGATTCCTTATTTAACATCTACGTCCTCTCTCTTGGTAAGGTCAAAATACCCTTTTTAAGCATTGATTCTCTAGCTGGTACCATGACACTCATAGAAAATTTTACCGTTACTGAGTAAACAAAGTACACAAATGATTGCATCGTCCATCTAGTACCATGGCAATTGGAGTGAGAACAAGAACAGTTGACTGCTTAGGATAAAAACTATATCGGAAAGCATACAGCCAACTTGTGCTTGTGTCTCTTCAAACTGTGCTGGCTAATTATTCTAGTTTTTATTTCCTGTCTATTACAAAGATGTGTAGTAAGCTGGAATGTCATAGAGTTCATTAAGTCAGAAAAAAAATTATTAGATACTGTTGATATCTTCTTGACTTGCTATAAACAGATATAAAACACTGGACCCTCATCTAAATTGTAAATCTACTGAGTCTAAAAAGAATACCTTTAATACAATTATGTGCATGTATGTATGTTTGTATGTATGTATGTTGCATAATCCCAAGAACCCGAAAGTATGTCTGTTAACAGGTCGTGACTCCCAACGACCTTTGAATATATGGGACGGACTTTATAGACTTTAATTTCGACTTCGACTTTGTCTTTTTTTTTTTTATTTCTTTTTTTAGAACGGAATCCATTAACTAAACTCTATTCAAGAGATTACCTGATCAGAAACTTGGAGAATTGGGAATATAGCATAATGTATTCTTAAAGATATGAGAAAAAAAAGGTGACCATAGTTTTATAATATAGCAGAACAATTGAAAAGGACACAAATGGGAACGCTTATACTGAGCTTAAGGTAATCCATTACAATTTTGTATCTTTTTATGGAAGATATATGATTTTTTTTAATCAATTAACTGTTATTTACTGAAAATTCATTAGAGGCCTCCTTGGAAATGCTATTTTGTTAAAATATTAACAAATATTCCTGAACTAGTTTTCTACGCGGAAGACTACTTTTCGCCGATAGGTCCTAAGGAAAAGCAAAGCGTAGTGATACAAGTTTCTATTCAAAGTGGCGCCAAAACAACAGGTATTCACTTTCATCCTCCCAATAACTGTGAGTATCTGAGATTTATATTCAAATATAGTGTTAAATTAGTTAATAAGTGTTCTGAAATGCTATATATAGTTTTTAAAACCATCGTGCGAAGTAATATAAAGATATATCAATGAATCACGTTAACACAGACTCGTAAGGAATGGACGTGTAGAAGGTCTTGTAGAGGTGATTGTAGCTTATAACTACTAAAGTCGTATTTTCAATATTTAGATACACCCTCTGCTCTCTTACACACTATAAATACAAACAAAATTAATATACAAGAATTACAGTAAATGCATCATACACTAGCTAAAAACCTGCGTTAAGATACTTTGATTAAAGTTTTCACGTACGATAGGACTAGTTGTGTGGTAAGATCATTGTAACAGAGGAGATTATTAAATCTAGTAGGCCGTAGGCTAATATTAGAATATTAACAGCAAGGAGGATATATTATGTATCAAAGGCTAGCTAGAATTAAAATACTAGCCTATCAGTTTAAATAAGTCTAGAGATTAACTTTGATCTACATCTATCGTACTTGTAAACAGTAATCAAAGTATAACGGATATGCATGACTGGTTATCCACGTCATTTGACGTTCTCAAGTTTTCAAATTTGCACGCTTTCATAGTTCACTGTAGGCGTATGCAGGGTGGCTAGATATTGAAAATTGAAATGGGGGACACCTAAATTGGAGAGGTCGTTAAACATTAGACAAGCAAGTTATGGTAAGATACGCGCACAGTGACACAACGCGGAGTCCTTCTCAGCTAGGTCCAGATTGTCCTGGACTTACTTCATCTACTTTTCTTTGTTTCAAAAGCGCGTTTATTGTAGATTTGGTTACAACCCGTTATTTATTACATGTGTCAAAGCATTGCAATATTGAAGGATATTATTTTATTACTTCTTGTGGACGGCAGCTATCTTGAATATAGTAAAATGCAGCAAATGCTCAACATCAACATTTTCCTCTTAGGTTTGCCTCTGAACCTAGAAAATGTAGGCCTACGAAGTCATGAAAACTCACATATGTCTTAAAGCCAGGTTACACTTATTCATCGCTCTGACTATTATGATAATTATGTTTAGGACATAAAATATCAACAGGGTTTCTAAAATGGGAAATTTTATAGATATAAATGATAACTCTAAGACTAGAGTATATAATTCTGAATGATCCTAATGGAAATAATACAGTGATATAACAACCATTAATTTTTCATATTCTCAATTTTGTTCCATTAATGTAGGATTTACTCTCCTTTAAGTT
Source organism: Palaemon carinicauda (assembly GCF_036898095.1). Classification (NCBI taxonomy): domain Eukaryota; kingdom Metazoa; phylum Arthropoda; class Malacostraca; order Decapoda; family Palaemonidae; genus Palaemon; species Palaemon carinicauda. The sequence continues at coordinate 17,446,934 of NC_090737.1, forward strand.
TCTTCTGTTTATTTTCATGATCATTCTTCATACTCCACAAACCCATTATTCTCTTCCTTATCAATTAGTAACAAACTCTTATATCCAACATTAGCTAAAGCATTTTCATGTAAATCCCCGATAACCGTTTTCATGGAGGTCCTTAACCCTTTTCGAATCTATGGATTCTCCAACCCACCTGCACAATTATAAGTAACAGATTTCTCCCATTTTCTGATGTTATTTGTCTTTTGAAATAAGGATTTTTCGATGGAATCTTCTATGTAAATAATGGCTCCCGAAGTGTCGTAGGATACACATATGTTTTGTCTTTATTAAAGCGAACAAGATACTTCAGGACATTGGTGTCGTTAATCGAGTGGCAATTTGAATTCTCTGCGTGTATGTAGTTCGTTGGGTCAGGCGTAAACTTTCTTAATACTTTTCAAATCGATTTTATCTATGGATAAAATGTATATCGTTGTCTGAAGTACGATAATATGAAGCTAGTTTTACGATTTACGAAATATGATTTAATGTTACCCTGCTAGGAGTGAAGCTACTGTATGTCTTAAGGATACGGCACGGTGGTATATAAGTAGGTATGGTTCCTTGGTTGAGTTAGTTGGTGTTCTTGTGTTTGTTTCCCTTTTAAAATGTGGGTTTTCAGCCAGCTTCTGAAATTTTACACCCGGTCTGTTCCAACCAAATATAAAGGCTCTGAATTCTCAACCGTTTTAAAATGAAAAAAAGGAAATAAATAAACTAAGACTATTCGCACGAGCAACCAAAGAGGTACACGGTAGGGGCAGGATCCACTTAGACTGCGGTAGGGTATCCTTTGTGGCCTGCAACTTCAGTGCAGGTCGCTCGAATACATACGTCCTATGGAGATGAGAGGATACCCTGGTAGGTAGGACTCCTACCCACCAGGGTGTCCTCTCATCTTCATATTAATTTTCAATGTTTTCAGTCATTCATGATAAATCTGTCTAATTTGTAAACAGTCGCAAGTAGCTCTGTTAATTATGTTACCTACAATGTCTTTTTGTATTTTCTAATATTTTGTACCGCAGATCTAATCGGAAGGAACTAGTTTAATAGATTTATTTTGCCATGTATACCTCTAATCAATATAGCAGTTCCAATGTCTTTTGTACTTTATCCAATAGTATCTTCTACAGCAAATCTAGCTGGAAGCAACTAGAATATCAGATTCATTTTGCCAACAAGTGCATTAATAATCAATACAGTTCCGTCTGAGTTTAATAATGGGAAGTGTAACTACCCGAATTAATAGTTTCTGCGTGATAATATCCTGAAAGGGATTATAACTTTAATAATATCTTTAAGTATACCTGTTTAATGACGGCAATAAATGTGCCGACGGGTCAATTTAAACCACATGGCACGTGACCAGCTCTCCGTGTTCTGAAGATCTCAGTCGCACAGTTACGTTCGTAAATGGACATGTTATCTTTCAAATTATCGTAAGTGGCTTACTTGTAACTTCAGACTCTGATAAGTTTTTTATTTGGAAAAAAAGTTAAAAGGGAAAACTAAAATGATAAAGCGGCTTTATTAATTATGTATGGTTTCAATTGTCAAATACTCATTGAGAAACACTAGGCCTAGTCTTATTGATCTGAAAATTTTATTGTAGGCATGAGCCTACTTGACTCACATATGATAACTATTGACGATAATATATTGTTATTTGATGTAATCATAAAGGATAAAAGGAATAAAACACGATAATTCACTTTTGCAATGATCAGGTTATCTTGCTCGCGAGTAGTGAGTGCATCGGGACCGTCCTTTCCTAGACCGATTCTCGAGGCTCGCGTATCCGATGAAATGCTTCGTGCCCGACTTAAATGGGATTTACGACTAATTTCGATGAGAGAGGATATTATTGCTGTTGATTTTTATCATTACTTTCCGTATAGCTACTGAAGTTTCTGTCTTTCAGCTCTAGAATTTTTTGTGATGTTGCCCATGATGCTCCATCATCCCAACGTCAGCTAAGCGAGTAGACTTAATATTAAATGTCACGTATGTCAACTGACAAGTTGCAGTATTGTTTCACGGCTTCTCAGGCATGCAAACCTTTCAGAGTCAAGGCGGCAAATTTTCTCGTGTTGTTTATGTTGGTGAAGATTGCGTGTGATTGGTCGTCCTGGTTTTATTCGTAATATTTCATAATGGTTTTTTTTTATTTCATGGCATAATATAATAAATGGCGAAGTTATTATCAGTGCAGATTTTTTATTTGTTTATTTTATATTGGATATATTTCTTATATATGTATTGATATGCTCTTATAATTCACAGAGTTTATAAAGAATATAAATCACTACTTTTACTCGTAAACGATAATTAAAGTACAGTGTCGTCACTTATGAACGTGGTCGTACTACGATACGTTGCAAACGTTTTCCTAATATAGGCTACTTTGCCTCTTCAACATTGCAATATCTCCTAATCCCTGAGCATTTCTTGTGACCAACTCATTATTTTATAGATTAAGTCAGAAAAGTTTGATAAGGGGAAAACACGAATTTTAAGAGTAAAAACATCAGAAAAGTAAGTAATGATGCCTTTTATTGAAGCTAATCATCAGTATTAGAAAATTATTTTTTAAAAAGCTGCTGTCATTGAAATTGTGATTTCAGAAATTTCTGCCTTACGCAACAACTTGATTTGGCAAAGTTAATGAAGAATCCCGTCTCTTAAATGAATGTCATAACATCAATAATCTATAACAGGTTGTGGTGACCTACTGGAAACGTACCTTATTGGCGATCGCCAGACTAGGGTTCGAATCCCGTTCCAGCTCTATAGTTTTTTAATTATCCTTGTGAGCTAAGGATGGTGTGTTTGGGGGAGCCTAAGGTCTATATGCTGAGTCATCAGCAGCCGTTGCCTGTTCCTAGCTTGGGTCGCATTCAACAATTGGGCTTATGATTAGCTAACAACGTATTTGCTGTGGACAGGAATATATTTTGGTTAAATTTGGGATTTTTAATTCTATGGCTGAGTTCTAACTCTTTTATTTTAGAATATTGGGATCTGCTGTATATATTTTTGTAATACATATTATCTTTATTTTACATATAAT
>NC_090737.1:17457533-17465033 GCF_036898095.1 Palaemon carinicauda
TTTGCGGATGATACTGTACTGGTTGCAGACGCGGAAGAGAAGCTTGGCCGATTGGTGACAGAATTTGGAAGGGTGTGTGAGAGAAGGAAGTTGAGAGTTAATGTGGGTAAGAGTAAGGTTATGAGATGTACGAGAAGGGAAGGTGGTGCGAGGTTGAATGTCATGTTGAATGGAGAGTTACTTGAGGAGGTAGATCAGTTCAAGTACTTGGGGTCTGTTGTTGCAGCAAATGGAGGAGTGGAAGCAGATGTACAACAGAGAGTGAATGAAGGATGCAAAGTGTTGGGGGCAGTTAAGGGAGTAGTTAAAAAAAGAGGGTTGGGCATGAATGTAAAGAGAGTTCTGTATGAGAAAGTGATTGTACCAACTGTGATGTATGGATCGGAGTTATGGGTAATGAAAGTGACGGAGAGACAGAAATTGAATGTGTTTGAGATGAAGTGTCTAAGGAGTATGGCTGGTGTATCTCGAGTAGATAGTGTTAGGAACGAAGTAGAGAGGGTGAGAACGGGTGTAAGAAAGGAGTTAGCAGCTAGAGTGGATATGAATGTGTTGAGGTGGTTTGTCCATGTTGAGAAAATGGAAAATGGCTGTCTGCTAAAGAAGGTGATGAATGCAAGAGTTGATGGGAGAAGTACAAGAGGAAGGCCAAGGTTTGGGTGGATGGATGGAGTGAAGAAAGCTCTGGGTGATAGGAGGATAGATGTGAGAGAGGCAAGAGAGCGAGCTAGAAATAGGAATGAATGGCGAGCGATTGTGAAGCAGTTCCGGTAGGCCCTGCTGCTTCCTCCGGTGCCTTAGATAACTGCGGAGGTAGCAGCAGTAGGGGATTCAGCGTTATGAAGCTTCATCTGTGGTGGATAACGAGGGAGGGTGGGCTGTGGCACCCCAGCAGTACCAGCCGAACTCGGTTGAGTCCCTTGTCAGGCTGGGAGGAACGTAGAGAGGAGAGGTCCCCTTTTTGCTTCATTGTTTGAGTCCCTTGTCAGGCTGGGAAGAACGTAGAGAGGAGAGGTCCCCTTTTTTCTTCATTGTTTGATGTCGGCTACCCCCAAAAATTAGGGGAAGTGCCTTGGTATATGTATATATACATTATATATAGACACACACACACACACACACACACACACACACATATATATATATATATATATATATATATATATATATATATATATATATATATATGTGTGTGTGTGTGTGTTATGTGTGTGTATGTGAGTGTACACATGTATTTACACATGTAAAAAACACACACATATATATGCATATATATATATATATATATATATATATATATATATATATATATATATATATATATATATATATATATATATATAATAATGTATGTATGTACGTGTGTATGTATGTGTAATTGAGCAGGTCTATGCATGATGCATGTATGCGAAAACAAAATCCTAATTAGACATAAAAAAATGAACAGGCCTTGAGATGTTTTGTAATGTAAGAAACCATAACTTTAATTTAAGAGGGAAAGAAAGCAAAAATCGAAAAAAGAAAAGAGGACAGGTAAAAAGAGAAAATAATGACCGATATCTTAACCCCATCTCTTGATGAAAGGTTTTATTATATACATTTTTCCTTTTGAGAAACTGACTTTCTCACTACGGGGAAAAGTCAACACAGAAACACTAGTTTGGAAAAAAGGCCATTGGGTAAATTGGCTAACATAAGCTATCAATACTATTAACAAAACTCTCCGGAAATTTTAAACGTTCACACACGGGCAGCCATAAAATGCAAATTATTTTTAGCTTATTCAAGGGGAGAGTGAAGTAAATGCTATTGAATATCAGAAGAGAAATCGAAATAAAAGTATGAGGAAGACCATATCGTAGACAGCCCCGAAATCTATAACTATGTGAGGAGGATAGCCCTGCCTAACGATCTGCAGGACTGGGGTTCGATACCCGATCAACTCGATAGTTTTCTTGTAGTGTCTGCAACCTCACCATCCTTGTGAGCTAAGGACGGGAGCTTTTGGGAGCCTCTAGGTCTCCCTGCTGAGTCATCAGCAGCCATTGCCTGGCCCTTCTTTATCTTAGCTTGGGTGGAGATGGGTATAGGCGCTGATTATATGTTATATGGTCAATCTCGAAGGCATTGTGACTGTCCCTTACCTCCGCCATTTATAAACGACCTTTAAACCTATTTATGGTTCATGGGAATATACCAAAGATATGGGTCAACACTGGATGTTTTATGATTCAACTTTCGGTTTAAAAAATAACGGGATGTTAAAAACATTCTTCGAAGAGGAAATAACCGTTAGTAATTAACATTCCAGTTAGATGATGCGTAAGAAGTGTAAGTATTGCGACCGGAAATAGTGGTAGAATAGATAAGAAAAAAAATAGTGGAATATGAACTCAAAATGAATTTGTTTTTTAGCATTATTAGAGGATTGAATACTTATGCATTTATTGATTTTTTTAGATGTTGGAAATAATATAATTATAATCATATTCATGACGTCCAATCAAAAGCAAAAATAATTATCAAAATTGATTTTGACATTATTGCAAATTAGAATTAACCGGTAAATATATGTTTAAACGCTATTGCAAAGATTAATATAAGATACAGGACCAAAGAAATAAAAAAGAAATACTTTACACGGATTTTCCAATAGATATAAAAGAAAATTGAAAACAAAATATCTAAGACTTCAGTATTACTGTTGTTGATTCCTTAACAATATGTAAATAAATTTTATGTTGCATATATGTAATCAAAGCTTAAAGTTTCTGTTAGGTCAAGATTTTGTTTTAACAGCTATGTGAAGACGACACATGAGCCAAATTATATTATCTTCAAGTTTCTTTTTTTTCTATCTTTGTCACCTTTCCGATTCTGTTTCATAATTATTTGCAAGAAATTTAATTTTTTTGCCAATTTTAATAACTAAATCCTATATTTCAAATAACACCTTTTAGAAAGACTATTATACAGCAGTCTTCATTAAGTGCAAACAGTTTAAAGGTCGTGAATAATCCATATTCAGTTAATTAAAAGATATTCTGTTCTTGCTTTTCAATTTAATTAAACATGGGCTAATATCCATCACAATTACCCCATAAACTTCTGGCCATATAAAAAACCAAAGTATCAGATATGATATTTTATTAAAATGTTAACAATGTTACATAACCTTATAAAAATATAGACAAGAATAAAGATTCTGTAGTCAGGTGCGTCAGTCATAGTCGCATGACTAGGTCTTGTGTCTGGCCTGTACCTTTTGGATCTTATTGGCTTCATGGTGTACAGGTTCTCATCACAAGGTATAAGAGAGACATCAAACAACAAATAACAATAAGAAATATACAATTATGTACAAAGGGATAAATGAGCTTTTATTAAGCGTCTCTTATACACTGGAATCAGGTACGTCAAGGGTCATTTCTGTCTCAATATAGATTAAAGCCTGCGGCATTTCGCGTCGTTTTCCCGTGGCCTCGTCAGTAGGCCCAGTAACGTCTAATAGTCAAGTTCAGTTCATAGTTCCTCCGACGGGAGCCGTCGAGGGTAACCATCCGGTAAAGCGTTCAATTGGTATTGCGTTAGGTGGGGAGTCTCAAACGCCTCCCAATATCAACGTCAAAATGTCTTTGGCGTTCAAACGATCCGTGTGACTCAATGGACTGTGCTATGAGTCTTGCGTGGGCATGGCCAGCATGCCGGTTTAAGGCAAGACCCAAGAAATAAATATAACAATAAATAAAAATGGGGATGCAGTAGTGCGAGTTTCCGGGGTCGGGGGACCTTCTTCATCTTGGTGTGTCTTCTTTTCCTTCTTTGCCAGCAAAAGGGGACATTGCAGACTGAGCTCGTGTCTCCAATCTCGTCCAGGAAGCTTGGCATAGACTCATCTCATTTATGCTGCTGCTGCTTCTTCTTCCTCATCGTCTTCTTCGTATTTGGTGATGGCATCTTGGACAGCTTTTGCCAAACGATGAGCCATGGGAGTATCGAGGAGGGAACGGGCAGAGCTGACGTAAGAGCTGTAGGAGTCAAATGGGTATTCCTCATAATCACCGTAGCCGGTCCCACTGGCGTAGCCGGTCTCTGCAAAGACTCCCGTGATGTCTCCTTCGTTGACGTATAAGTAAGCTGGAATAGTAATATTGGATTAAATATTAATTAATTATTCTTTTCTTGAAGTGCATATCGATAGAATGGGAATGAAAATAACGGAGGCCTAGCCACGAGAGATTGATTGATTTATTTGAGGTTGCCAGGATGCCAGAAAACTTCAAATCAATCAATCTGTTAAATTCATTCTAATTACAAGGGTATGGAAAGGCACATGCCTACCAGTTCCATTGGCAACAGTAATTAAAAAAAAAATATATTGACAGAACACCAACCATGTAAAAGCTGATTTTCCACAGAAATGTCTTATTTCTCAGTGTAATTATTTTGAATAATGCAAGAGGAGACTAAATTTAGTTTCCCATCCAAATGAATCTTACCTCCAAGAAGAGCCAGACCGATGATAGCCAGGACGAAGTTGGCGATCTCAAGACCCTTCACACCCACAGAGAGGAGGGCAGTCTTGAAGCTCGAGAGTGCAGCTATGGCAGCGGCAGCAAAGGCTGCTGCCCCTCCTGCGGCTGTACCAGCTGTTCCTACACCCAGGTTAGCCAAGTCAAGGTTGGCCAAATCCAGAGGGCCAAGGTTAGCATTGTTGACATCGACGTTATTGAAGAATCCCAAGATGTTACCGATGAAGAGTAGAAAAGCGCTGAAGGGGTCAGCAAGTGGTGTTCCAGCCACAACTCCTGTGACGGTGTTAGTGACCTGACCGACTTTGTCTACTACGGCGTTAGCTATCTCAGTTGCAGCTCTCTACAAAAAAATCAGGAAAACAGATGAAATACAGGCCTCTATTTCTCTCATGCTAATACAATCATTTACGATCCTTTTAAAAAATGACAACACAAATATGTGAATCTTTTACTTAGCTAGATATTGATTTATAAATAATTCGATACCTTTAAGTGTACGAATCTTATTTAAATTCAATTAATGACTTCGAGTAATTAGGAAATTATTGGTGAACCAAATTAATATTTTGCCTCCTTCTCCCAGTTTATTATTTTCTTTCTGTTGCATTTTTTTTTTTTTACTTTTTGGAGGGGGTCTGTTGTTAAGAGGTATTCCTCAAAAATCAACGATCTTGGATGCTTATTCCATAAAGTTTTTGAATGTTTATACATATATATACACACATATATAGATAAATGAATATATATATATATATATATATATATATATATATATATATATATATATATATATATATATATATATATATATATATATATATATATATATATATATATATATATATATGTGCGTATGTATATACATATAATATTGATAAATGTATAACGTCTGTATAAGTGTATATACTCTAGGACTCTCTCCCTGTACCTGGAAACTGTTTAATCTCGAAAAATACATCAACAAACACATATATTTATATATGCATATATATATACATATATATATATATATATATATATATATATATATATATATATATATATATATATATGTGTGTGTGTGTGTGTGTGTGTGTGTGTGTGTGTGTGTGTGTGCGTGCGCGCTGTTGCATATATTTGTATATTTCTTTTAAACACATTCAAGCATAAAAGAAATAAATGAACGTTAAAAAGGAGATATTTCTGATTTATGGCAGTATCCATATTAATAGTAAAGGCCATGAATATAAAATAGAATATATTTACCAATTTTGAACTTGATATTTTGCGACAAATTAAATGTAAGTTAGTTATTATTATCATTTGTTGAAGATAATTTCTAAATTTGCAATATAAATCTTAGATCAGAAATATCCAATTTGAGTGAAGGTGATAAACGTACTTCCACAATATCACCCGAGGTTAGTAGAACGTCAATTCAAAGAAAATTGCTACGTGCAATCGAGTATCTGATAATATTCTACAATACCGGAAGCTCTAAAATGTTACCAATGAGTTTAATGTCCCATTTAAGTATAATGCTTCGCGAGACCTTCGGTAAAATAGAATTTTTTTTTTTTTTCAATACCTCCTTAGGCGTTCGTGAAAGCATATGACACAGAGTTCTCCATATCCCAGAGCGACGCGAGCGAAGGTAGATTTTAATTTAATGTCCCATTTAAGTATAATACTTCGCGAGACCTTCGATAAAATAGAGACTTTTTTCCAATGACCTACTTAGGCGTTCGTGAAAGCATACGCCCGTTTTTCATATCCCAGAAAGACGCGAACGAAGGTAGCTTTGACTTTAATGTCCCATTTAAGTATAATGCTTAGAGAGACCTTCGATAAACTAGATTTTTTTCCCCAATGACCTCCTTAGGCGTTCGTGAAAGCATATGACACAGACTTCTTCATATCCCAGAAAAACGCGAGCGAAGGTAGCTTGAGGCGAACGAATTCACTTACCCCCTTGGAGTGCTGTATATCCTGTAAGTGATTGGTCTCCGCTTCTTTCGATCTGACGACCAATGATAGTCCAAGAAATAGCAGTGCGCTCAACCACGGGTGCTTCATGGCTCTGTTGGGAAGAAATGGCAGAAAATTAAAGTTTTTCAAAGGCTAGGATTCTTAGTGTGTATTTAGAAATCAAAGAAATAACATTGCAGAATTTTTAGGGCCAGGATTCTTATTACGTATTTATAAATCAAATAAATAAGATTGTTGAATTTTTGATGATAGGATTATTGTTGTATGTATTTAGAAATCAAATGAATAAGAATGGAGAAAATATTAAGAACTCGGACAGACTTACTCGAGTTATAATTTATTGTAAATCTGTGAAAAGTTGTTTCTATAGATTAAAGCAGCAGGAATAGAAGAAATTATACAACTGTACTTTTAAGATGTAAGACAAAATAAAAGATTTTAAATTCAATAAGAACGATAAAAAAACTTATAATTCTAAAGAAATATTTTCTGTTTTTGATTTACTATTACTTTTAATATAACTTTGAACTTCTCATGGAAGGAATAAATCTAAGTAAACAAATTATTCATTGTCTTGCTTTGCACAGAAACCACAAAATGCTTCCTAATAACACTTGAAAATCTTTGATTAAATTAAATCTTACGATAACGTAATGCACTCACTTGCAAAATCACTGCTGCTCGAAATTCACTAATTCATACATACAGAAGGACTGCGTTAATCTAAGTAAGGACGTGCAGGTCAGTGGAAAGTTACACTATAGGGAACACTTAAGTACAGAAACAAACTAGAATACTTACATTTTTATATATATTTTTGAACGGGCTCTACACGGTCTACGTTAAAGGCGACTAGCGACACGACTGAACCGTTGGCAACTCATGCACCCTTTTATATCTTCCGCCTGCTTACAGTGACCTGGTAAGGCAGGGTTGCCACGCTGGGGATTTCCTGTCGTTTTCGTAAGTATGGTTCGATGGATAGCACATGAATTTA
>NC_090737.1:17485033-17487533 GCF_036898095.1 Palaemon carinicauda
AAGTTTTTATAGTTTTATAGGAAATATTTAATTTAATGTTACTGTTCTTGAAATATTTTATTTTTCTGTTTCCTTGCCTCGCTGGGCTATTTTCCCTGTTGGAGCACCTGGGCTTATAGCATCCTGCCTTTCCAACTAGGCTCGTAGCTTAGCAAGTAATAATAATAATAATAATAATAATAATAATAATAATAATTACCAAACAGATCGTAGAGGAAGAGATGGCATTAGTGGTAGGTGGAGTTACAAAGGGACACTCTCCGCTCAGTGCTGGTGTGACAGGGACACAGGGTGCACTTCCTCAAAGCGAGATGAGTCTAAGAATTCCTGTATCCAACTGTACATATTCTAACCTAAAATCAAATTTATTCAAATCCTATATCATCTTATAACCCTTGCACTCACGTACTTTTCCTTAATCATACACATTAGGGGATAATGGTCAGCGCGCACGATAAATTATACACCATAAAAAATACATTTATAACTATTGTTTTATTAAAAAAATTCTAATTTATTGTAGCAAATATCGAGAAAATCAGACAACTGTTACTGAATGTCCTTTGATCTTGGAATACAAAATACAGAATCCATAACATACTGTATTCAATAGAGTTTATTTTGTAATAACCTGCTCTTTTTCAGGAGGCGAGCTATCACCTGCTTTATCGTTGGTATCCTCTGTTTTTTCTTCTATTCGATTATATTTGGCCTGGGGCTAAGAAAGTTTGTCTAGTTTAAAGTTTCATTGCTATGCGCATTTGAAAATATTTATTTGTAAATATTAGTATGGGCCATCTCGATTCTTTTATCCAGCGTACTTACTTTTTTAACATTTTATACCTTATTTATGTATGTATGTATGTATGTATGTATGTATGTATGTGTAAAATATAGTTCAGCACGAAAATATTCAATTATACATTAACAATTCAACAGTGATATATAACAGATTTCATAAAAAGTCGACAGTAATATATAACAGAATTCACAGAACTAGAATTATGTAACCTTAAAATCTATATCTTTTTAATGCAAAGAATAGGAAAATAAAGAATTTTAGAGAATAGAAACCGTCCAATGACCGCATTCCATGGGTTACTGGAATCGCACCAATATTTTTGCATTTTTCGTAGCGGTTTCCCAAGTTAACCGTTCCACCCTGGGCCTAGCCCACAAACCCAAAACCAAACCCAATATACGGGGTGAAGATGGGGTTTGTCCCGAGCCCACGCCCATTTCTGGGACACTGTGCGCTAAATATTTATATATATAAAAAAAACAATGTGATAAATGTCGTTTTTATCTTGTTTTTGTTAGGAAAAATGTAAGAGAAAATAGTTTGGCTTTCTTTAGACGGCAAGTTTCACCTGCACAGAAATTGGGTTAGCAATTTCAGTGATAATATATGCTTTGTAAATTCAAAGGTAAATCACTACAAAAGACAGGATTAGTGTTAATGTTGAATTTACTGAAATTATAACAGATATCTTATCCTCATAATAATAAAACATAGGCGTATTAATGCATTAAGAATATGTCTACTGAGATTATAAATGATATTATTTCGCCATCAGTAATAAAACACAAACATGTTAAAGCATTAAGAAACATATACTGAGATTACACTATTATTTTTATCACCATTAATAAATAAAAAAATATTAAAACATTAAGTAAAATTCTACTTAGATTATGAATAATATTTTATCGCCATTGATAATAAAACAAAAGCATATTAAAATATTAAGCAAAAATCTACTGAGATTATAATTAATATCTCATGACCATCAGCGATAAAAACACAAGCATATTAAAACACTAAGAAAATCTGGGTTAACGCTTGTTAGAAGTAAACAGACCGGAGAGTGAAGACGATACACAGGCACACAAGAAATGAGGTAAGAAATGCTTCTGAGAAACAGACTAACTGGCAACTGTCCACATCGTAATGTTTTCGTTCTGATGGCGTGAGAAATCATGACCAATTCGGAAGTCATTTTGAGATTATATGATACAACTGAAAAATCGTCTGTTGGACTTTGATGTACTGTATGTGGGTGCTTTTACGCGCGTGCATGTGCGTGTTGTGTACGTTTTATGACAAGAACTTCAGCAATTGTATGTATTGCGTATATTTGTTATTATTATTATTATTATTATTATTATTATTATTATTATTATTATTATTATTGTTGTTATTATTATTATTATTATTATTATTATTATTATTTTTATTATTAGTATCATTATTATTATTATTATTATTATTATTATTATTAATATTTTATGTTGAACCATGTCCGCTGTTAGAAAAGCAAAATGCTATTAAGGTCAACGACCTCAATAGTACTGAATAAATTATAAATAAAGAATAAACTGCAAAAAAAGAACAATCAGAATAAGAAATAAGGTTATAAAATAAATTATATCATTAACATCTAAACTCTGAAATGAGTTTTATGTCAATCTGCTAAAAAAAATAGGATATCAGGAAGTT
>NC_090737.1:17490033-17492533 GCF_036898095.1 Palaemon carinicauda
TGAACCACGTGCTTTTGCAATCCAAAACAACTATGAATGAATCACGTGCTTTTGCAATCTAAAATAACTGTGCATGAACCACGTGCTTTTGCAATCCAAAAGGACTATGCATGAACCATGTGCTTTTGCAGTATAAAACAACTATGCATGAACCACGTGCTTTTGCAATCCAAAACAACTGTGCATGAACCACGTTCTTTTGCAATCTAAAACAACTGTGCATGAATCACGTGTTTTTGCAATCCAAAACAACTGTACATGAACCACGTGCTTTTGCAATCCAAAACGACTATGCGTGAACCACGTGTTTTTTGCAGTATAAAACAACTGTGCATGAACCACGTGTTTTTGCAATCCAAAACAACTGTGCATGAACCACGTGCTTCTGCAACCCAAAACGACTATACTTGAACCACGCGTTTTTGCAGTATAAAACAAATGTGCTTAAAACACGTGCTTTTGCAATATAAAAACTGTGCATGAACTACGTGCGTTTGCAATCCAAAACAACTGTGCAGAAACCACATGCTTTTGCAATCCAAAAATCTATGCATAAACTACATACTTTTGCACTTCAAAGCAACTATGCATAAACCATATGCATTTGCAAGCCAAAGCAAATATGCATAAACCACATACTTTTACACTCTAAAACAAATATGCAAGAACCACACGCTTCTGCACATAGTGTACGTTTAGCAAGTTGACATAGCGGAAGTATGTACGTACGAAATTGCATATTTATGAACATGTACGTATGAGTGCTTCCGTGACTCACCTTCTTTAGGGGAAAAAACTCCTCCCTCCCCTACATATATCCCTAGTCTAACCCCTCCCCCAATATCTACTACCTCCCTCCTAATTATACGGTCCTGCAATGTTACGTTACCGTCGTTACTGGCGTAAATATAAAGGGGAAAAAGATTACCCGACTCTTGGTACGGTTAACCCACATAAGTCTCGTGTGACTTGACATATGGCTGAAGACGCAGGGATGATCTGGAAGAGGACGTGTCATAATATGCCAAATCTCGCGTATAATGGTTGGTTGTGGGTTTCATCTCTTGGGTTTTTTTTATTTTTTTTTTTATTTTTGATATACTAGAAATTATGTTAAAACGCACGTTGATAGAGATGAATAGGTAGATTATAATATAGATCATAGTGTTTAGGTATGTATTACACATACATACATACATACTGTGTATATATAAATCTTATGTAAAGTATATATTAATGAAGTGACTCCCAGACTACTTATAAGATTGTTTTATAGAATATGAATATAGCATGAAGAGGCTAAACAGGATGAATGGGAGTTAGGAGTGTTGGCGTAAAAAAAAAAAAAAAATCTGACTGATTACAATAATTATAGATACATAACACTTACGTCAGTTGTTATGAAAATATATGCTGTAGTATGTTTATTCTTAAGAGACTGGAGAGAAAGATTGGTGAAAAGCTGAGAGATGAACAAGCAGGATTTAGGAAAGGTAGAAGTTGCGCTGACCAAATTTTCATTTTGAGACATGTTGTACAGCAATGCGTTGAATATAGAAATCCCCTTTTGATGGCATTTGTGGACTATGAAGAAGCCTTTTGGCTATCAAAGGCACCGTCCAATTTTGTGGAGAGTCCTGCGCTATTATGGAATTCCTCTTAAATAAGTAAATTTGATTAAGTCTGTTCATGAGCATGGCAAGTGAAAAGTTAATGATAATGGAGTCTTATCAAATGAATTTCCAGTGAACAGCGTACTCCAAGGGAATGTGTTGTCACCTATGTTGTTTATCAACACCATGGATTTTGTAATGCGTAGTTCAGTCGGAAATGTGGGAGAAGTATTGAACTGCATTGGTGATAGGAATCTAGCAGAACTAGAGTATGCTGATGATGCTGTCCTTGTTAGCCAAACACCACAGGATTTGCAATGCTTGCTTACCAGAATGCATGAAATATCACACGAGATTGGGCTGAAGATAAATAGCAGAGAGACAGAGATGATGAGAACGGAGTATGAAATGGAAGATGAAATATGATTGGAAGGAGTAAGGATAAATGAGGTAGAACCACTTAAGTATTTAGGAACTATGATCTCCAATACAAGATCTTTAGAATTAGAGTTTAGTGATAGATTGAAAAAAGCAAATCAGACAATGGATAGATTAAGTAAAATTTGGAAATCAAATCGCCTAAAATTACATATAAAAAACAGACTATATATCAGTTTAGTGAGATCGGTGTTACTCTACGGACATGAGTCATGGTATGACAATGAAAAAATCTCCAATAGAGTTAGTAGATTTGAGAACAAAGCCCTCAGAAGGATATTGGGAGTTAAATGGCAGGACATGATTAGAAATGAAACTATAAGAGAAATTACCCGAGGGCCATATGTAGACGAGATCATGATGAGGGGTAGATGGAGATGGACTGGGCATGCTCTTTGCACTCCCCAAGAGAGACTAGTTCACCAAACGTTCAGCTGGGCTCCACAAGG
>NC_090737.1:17495033-17497030 GCF_036898095.1 Palaemon carinicauda
AGAGAGAGAGAGAGAGAGAGAGAGAGAGAGAGTTGTCTAAGTAATAGAGGAAGATTGAAATACCGGAAGTGGTTCAGAGGAGGATGAGAGTAAATGATGTGAACAAAAGAAAAAAAAATCGTTTTGAGAAGCTCGAAAGGCTAGAATAAATACATTGTCATACATGTAAATTATACCTTTTAAAAATACCTTGAATTATTTACGTGATAAAAAATATTCACTTATGCTCTTTTCATTTATGTATTTCCTTGAACAATTATCAAGACGTCAGTTCGAATCACTTTGCAAAAAAAAATTTTTTTGACTGTTTTTGTGTACGTGTATACTTATTTACTTACTTTGACGACTGCTTTCCGTTCCCATACAGCAGGGGAACCCCACTCTCTACAGAACCTCCACTATCGTTATATCTTGTTCGTTAAGAGTACTCAACGTTTCATATCCCGTATTGCTCATTTACTGTTGAATCGTCACTGTCGTACGTCTCATGGAATAAGAAAGTCTTCAGTTTCCTCTTAATCTAAATCAATGTAAAAAAGTAAACATCATATTATGATTGTTTATGTAGATGTGCGTGTGTATGAAAAGGCAGAAAAGAGAAAGAGAGACGGAAAATAAAGAGTAAATGAAGAGAAGAAAGCTCCGAGGTAAAGAGCCAAGCGCCTTAGGGTTTCTCTTCCTCCGCAACCTGTGTTTAACAAGTCACTGTTTTACGCTTTTATTTATGAAGTAATACCTTCCTGTCTTTCTGCACATGTTCTGTGTTATACTTCCGAATTACCTCTTTTTCATTGTTCTTGTCATTTCATGGCGTCATGTTCCAAACAACTTCGCGTGCTTCGAAGCTCGGGTAAATTGGCGCGTCTTCGGATCCTTGCTATCAGCACCTTTTCCTGTTTTTCGCCTATTTCGAGTTTTTTATAGGTTTATTCGTCTCTTTAAAAATAAAGGGCGGTGGAAAAGAAGTCATTTGGGGCACGTGTTCTCTAGTTATCTCTATCCGTGCATTTAACTGCAGTAAAATTCATATTCAAATAGGATTTCTTTTTCTTAGTTTTGAGTTTTCACTTCGAATAGGGCTTTCTTTTCCGGCCGCAAGCAGACGCCAGAAACTGTTCCCGAACATTAGAATTTTGACTCGATAACTAATGAACTATAAAGGAAGAATAATTACCTCAAAGTCGTGCTTTTCTGATTCCATTATGGAAAAGGTCACAATATTAGAAAAAGAAATATGTACGAACGAGCATGAAAATAGTTATGATGATCATCATTGTAATCCCATCAAACCTCTGCTCAAGGTTATTAACGTGTGATTAGCTTCTTAATTTCTTATTATTAACGATCATGATCCTGTTCACAGGCTGTTCGACGAGGTCATTATAAATACACTCTTCTATTTTCATGAAAGTCTTTCTTAGGTGGAGTAGCATAAAAGCTTAAAATATAGGGTATAAGAACAGATCCCTATCATTGTCTTCAGTTTGTAACTGTTGGTTCATGGAAGGTTCTTCTTCTTATTCTTCTTCTTCTATGAGGCTGTGTACTTCATAAATTTTGTTTTCAGCTTTTAAATGTTGTTGTTGTTGTTGTTGTTCTTCTTCTTCTTCTTTTTCTTCTTCTTCTTCTTCTTCTTCTTCTTCTATGAGGCTTTGAACTTCATAGATTTTGTTTTCAGCTTTTAGCTTTTGGTTGTTGTTGTTGTTGTTCTTCTTCTTCCATGAGGTTGTGAAATTTATGAATTTCATCTTCTTATTCTTTGAGTTTGTGAGCGTGAATTATTGACATCAGCGTTCGACCTATCCATCTATTCTTCTTCTTCTTCTTCTCCTTCTTCTTCTTCTAGAAGTTCATGGATTATTGACACACGCGTTTGACCTTTTCATCTATTCTCTCAAATGACGACCACTTCTATCGTCATAAACCCTTCTTATTAAACCACTTCACCTCCAGCAATAGGAGAACTTGTACAAATAAGCACGGGGAATATAAAAGCT
>NC_090737.1:17497530-17515030 GCF_036898095.1 Palaemon carinicauda
TAGTGGAGTATTATTCTGAGTAAGAATAATATAGAAAAAAAAACAATAAAAACAAAACTAAATCATTTAACCACACGGAAGAAGGAGTAATATGAACCTTAGAAAAGAGAGGTAGAGATAATAGATGAAATTGTAATAAACAAATTGATATAAATTTTGTTATTAGTCAACAATAAAATTCTAGTTCTGTATGGGATAAGAAAAATAAAAAGGCATAATTTTATAAAAAGAATTTATGGATATGAATAGAAAATAAAAAGAGGAAACACTTCAAATAGATGTATACCTTGCGAAAACAGTGTATTGAAAAGGTGAGATTAATAAAAAAAAAAGAAAGAAAAAAGAAAACAAATTATGGGAAATTGATGAAAAAAAAGCCGGATTATAAAATGATGGGAGTGATGCATCACTGGAAATGTCACCTTCTGAGAAGATAACCAGGAAATCCATGGTTTGGAAAGTTTACGGGAGGAAAGACTGTTGAATCCCACCAAAACAAGAGAATATACACACACACACACACACACACATATATATATATATATATACATATATATATATATATATATATATATATATATATATATATATATATATAATATATATATATATATACTGTATATGTATGTACTTTTGCAAGTGTGTGTGTACTATATTTTGTATGTGTGTTGTGTCAGTGGAAAGGATATGTGTGAGAAAACAATGACTCGAAAAGATGATTTCAAGAAATTGTCAGTCAAATAAAAATAAATGGAAATTGATAACAAAAATCCTGGAGAGTAATTGAAGCATTGCTTGAGAAAAAGATGATGCCATGGGAACATGACAGTAAGGAAGAGTCCGAAAGAAAAAGAAAGAAGAAGGAAAAGAAAACATATAAGCAGATGTACCTAAATGGAACTGTTCTCTGAGAAAATGACATTAAGAGCTGTTAAGAAGAAAGAGTGACAAAGACTAAAATGGCTCCAGAAGCCGAAATCGTTTGATTCTCGACGTGATTAACGACCATTACGATCCTCAATTACTTGTCAAATGGGCGTCAGATGAAGAGATTCCTGCTGAGGACGTGCTGAAGTGCATTGCTGCGCATTTGCTGCCTTTAGCGCATGCGTGGAAACAGGTCCAAAGGAGGGCGGGGTAGCTTTTCTTATTCCTCTCTTATACTCGAACAGATATCCTGCCTGTTGGTTTAATAAAGCAGCACTTATACATGCTGACTAACAGCCAATGCTGTAACACTGATATGCAGACAAACAACCAAGATTGTGACACACTGACATTATTATTATTATTATTATTATTATTATTATTATTATTATTATTATTATAGCATCTTGGAAAAGCTAGATGCTGTAAGCCCAAGGGCTCCAACAGGGAAAAATATCCCAATGAGGAAAGGAAACAAGGTTATAAAAAAACTACAAGAGAAGTAATAAATAATCAAACAACCAAGGTTGTAACACACAGACACGCAGTCAAACCGCCAAGGTTATAACATATAGACATACAGACAAACAGTCAGAGCTGCAATAATATCTGAACCGTTACATCATCAGATGTGCCTTGACTCAATCTTATCAACTCGTAGTTTATTTGCATTTAATAATTGAAGTATATGCGTATCTGTGTAGCCTATACATAGTGTTTTGCATATCACGAACAAAGAGAAGACGGGTTAAGACAGTGGGAGAAATGACTACATACTTTATAAGTATCACAGCCATGACTTTCGTTATTCTCATGAATGTTAGATGTGGCATTTTCCACCGGTCCCTTATAAGGTCAAAGACCACCAACCACTCGCCATAGATATCATAAATATTCATATTGCTTATTACTTTTAGAGAGAGAGAGAGAGAGAGAGAGAGAGAGAGAGAGAGAGAGAGAGAGAGAGAGAGAGAGAGAGAGAGAGAGAGAGATTGTTCAGCTGTTGTTATAGACGTCACTAAATAACTATGCTATAACTAGTGTATGTAATCTGTAAAAAATGACGGCTAAATATTTAGATAGATATGCACGCACATATACACACACCCTCTCACCAGGGTATGACTACTCACTCTATCCCCTACCGAGGGACGGGGAGAGATCAGCGTGACCGGAAAATATACTGTATATATATATATATATATATATATATATGTATATATATATATATATATATATATATATATATATATATATATGTATATACATATACATATATATATGTATGTATATACACACACACACACACACACACACACACATATATATATATATATATATATATATATATATATATATATATATATATATATATACAGTATATAGTCAGACACTTGCTCTTTATTATATATGGGCGATATCTCTACAATAACTTGAAACTTTAATACCCTATAACTAAGCAGATTATCACTAAGAAAGAGCCCGTGCTGGCACCGAGTAGGCTCCACCTAGCAGCCAAGAACTAACGAGCGAACCACCCAATTACAAAGAAACAAGCAACGACGACAAGCGAACTCGTACTTGGTTCGAACACCGGGGAAATTTATCTGCATAACAATCATCGCACTTCTTGGGGCTGACCTTTGACCCGAGTGCCGTTTGACTTGGATCCTGCAATGAGGGCGGAGCGGAGTTATCACTTCATCCTCCAATGTTACCGGCAATAGGCAGGAAGGAAGGATTCGTATTTGCAAGAGGAAGGTATTAAGCATAAAAAACACATTAGGGACTGATACTACAGAAGCTATTCGTCGTCATTATTATTATTATTATTATTATTATTATTATCATCATACAGATGATACTCGTGGTTATTATTATCATTATCATTATTATTATTATTATTATTATTATTATTATTATACAGAATATACTCGTGGTTATTATTATTATTATTATTATTATTATTATTATTATTATTATTATTATTATTATTATTATTATTATTATACTCGTGGTTATTATTATTATTATTATTATTATTATTATTATTATTATTATTATTATTATTATTTGAGACCCTTTGAGTCAATAGGCGTAGTAGGAGATGATGATGATGATGATTATTATCATTATTATTATTATTATTATTATTATTATTATTCTATCTGCTTCAATAGGTTAAGAGAACCAAGAACCGTTACAACTAGCCGTCTACTGTCTACCACCTAAACAGCCGTTCACTGTCTACCACGTAACTAGCCCTCTACTGTCTACCACTTAACTACCCATGTACTGTCTACCATTAACTACCCATCTACTGTCTACCACGTAATTATCCGTCTACTGTCTCCCATGTAACTAACCGTCTAATGTCTGCCACGTAATTATCCGTTTACTGTCTACCACGTAAGATTAATCAAAACAGATATCTTCAGTTTTATAAACACATCGTCGAATACAGCAAATTTTATCAAAATTTCACAAAAGTTCAAATGAAATTTAACTGGAAATTGAAGCCGTTAGGATGTCAAATACTCCCCAGACAGAAATAAACATCAATTAACGGGAAATATTTCCGTAAACAAATAGGCATTATTATTAGATGGGAAACATTTGTTATTAATTAGGGAGTATTAATAGATGCCCCATTTTTGGAAGTTTCTTCTCAACCGGTGTTATATCTTATTAATGATCAGGAATGTTTTTATTCAGAACTTGAATATAAACATATCTGTTAAGTTTGGTTTAGTAACTAAGACATTTTTAGCGTTAACAAAACTTATTAATTTCAGAGAGACAGATTGTTCAGTTGTTATGGAGTTCACAAAATAACTATGCTATAACTAGTATACGCGACCCGGCAGAAATGAAGGCTAAATATTTTGATAGATATGCACGCACATGCATACGCACACCGCCCTCTTCAGAGTATGACTACTCCCTCTATCCTCTACCCTCTACCCGAGGGAAAGGGAGAGCTGAGGACGTGACTGAAAATGTATAATTAGAACACGCGCCTAAGACAAATAATTAGGGGTTTATAGACAATAATTTTCTAATGGCAGCATTTAAAAATGCACTAGAACTTTTCTCTCCTTAGAATGTATATTATATCGAAAGCTTCTTCCAAAATAATAGTATCGCAAAAAGAGACCTGAAATTTCATCCTTGATAATTAACCTTACTCTTCAAAAAAAAAAAAAAAAAAAAAAAAAAAAAAAAATCCTATCCGTCTTGAAAATGAATACTGGCCGAAAAGTGCAGGCAGACAACAACAATGACATTTAAGAAGACACTGAAACAACAATGACACTGTAGAGGACGCAGACGACTTTAGAAATGTTATCCTTGAAATGTCCTCTTGTCGAAGGAAGTCATTTCCAGGCGGATGCGCCAATAACAAGAGTAACCGCAGGTATGTTACTCGAATCATTAACACCAGGAGGACGAAATTGGCAGCAAAAGCATTTTCACTTGCTTTTCCAAGGTGCCTTTCGTGACATTTGCCCCTATTGTTTTGGGCTAGTGCGGATGCTCTGATATTAATGTCTTCTTGACTTTTTCTTCTATCCTTTTTCTTATTGAACTTATTACTTCCTTAATTCTTTTAACCCCTTTTCTTTACATTTCGTTATGACTCATTTCTTGTATTCTGAAATATAATTCTTAATCATTTCTATAAAGAAGTTTTTCTATCCCTTTTGATTGAGCTTTCTCTCTTATAATTTTTCTCAACTCCATTCCTTGATATTTCGTTACCATTTATCTTACAATCTGAAATCCTTTTCTTAATCATTTATATGAAGCCATTTTTATATCTTATTTTTCCAATCTCGACTCATTTCTATTTTTAAACCAAATACTAAATTTTCATCTTAAACAATTTCTTTATTATTCAAACCCCATTTCTGTTATCTATACCAAATATCTTTCCTTATCGTTGAATCATATTGATATCCATGTAAAAATCTCACTGATGATCTAATAACAAAGAAGCTCTGTTATTTAAAGCCTTGCTTAATGAGCACTCTGGTTTCATCTAATAATTCAAATTCTGATTATACGTCATTCAGTCAACCGATCGATTAGTAATACTGTTAATTTACCGGTATTTGATAAATCTATCCATTGAGAATAATCTAAAAGCTTTTTCGAAGATTTTAAAAAATCAAATTAATAAATACTGTTTTTAAAAAGATCTCATCCACATACTTTTATATTTGGAAATAGAACCAAGAATTAATGGAAATAAGTCTTGGTTGTCCAAAATCTCACTTTAAAACTTAGCAACCAAGTTTTTAAGCTTGGGGTTTTTACGAAAACTGATAGTCATATAAGAAAGAGAAAGAAGAATTAAACTATTGTTTTCTGCTTGGAAACATTGATTGGAATAAAAACTTCCAACCAGGTTTCTTCGAATTTCTCTCTGAGAAGGTGTGACCACGATACTACTTTGGTCATGTAGATGCACAAATTCTAATCCCATTGCAAGGTTGAAATACCATTACTTTTAGCAAAAAAACGCTATTCAACTCGGTACTTTGTTACACAAATACTTTTATATATAAGTATTTTTCATCAAATAGAATTGGTTAAGTCAGAGAAGAGGTCCCCTCATCAGTATCTTTACCAGATGACTTTAATGAGGCAAGGAGTAAGACCAAAGCACTTAATCTCTCCTATATAATAAAGAGCAAGTGTCTGGTTTTCCTGTCACGCTGAGCGGCAACAACTCGGAAACGTCAATCCACCACAAATTGCCTAAACTGTTGTGTGGAAGTTAGGGAAGGGGAAGGGTGTGGGATGGGTTGAATGTGTGTGCATATTCATCTAATATCTAGACGTCACTTTTGATGGTTAGCGTACACTAGTAACACACATACATACATACAGACACACACACACACATATATATATATATATATATATATATATATATATATATATATATATATATATATATATATATATTTGTATATATATATATATATATATATATATATATATATATATACATATATATATATATATATATATATATATATATATATATATATATGTGTGTGTGTGTGTGTGTGTGTGTGTGTGTGTGTGTGTGTGTGTGTGAATATATGTATATAAAATTATATATTTGTGAAATTTTCATGATTTCCTTTTCTCTATTAGTTGATGCGAAAGCCTTTGTAAAACCTGTCTTGTTTAAAAAAAAAAACGATATTAATAAGATTATAAATGATTGTTCTAAAAGTTGGATGTCATCATCAAGCAACCAATTCTTAAATGTCGGATGGTCAAAGAATAAGTAGAATGCAAACACTGTATTTATTAAAAGTAATCCTTTTCAATATACTGAGACAACTGATGTATGTTTGTACTTCAATAAACAACAATTGCACAATTCATTACAGAAAAAATACTTACCAATCTTCAATTGCCAGTAAAGACAAGAAAGAAAATAGATATTTCAATACAGCAAAAATATATGCAATAAATATTTACAAACTACTGGGTTCGACATGACGGGAAAACGAAGGAAAAGGGAACAAGAATATAAACAAAAGGAAATAAACCGCCAGAGATAGGAAAATATTTAGGAAAATACAATAGCTGAAGTATCATGCAATTCATTATTTATGCTTAAATCCTTTTTAGATTTTTATTAGGAGAATTTGTTTTCGAAATTCATGAAGAAAGCAAGATAAGAATAAAAAAAAATTGATCTTTTGGAAATGCGAGATGAAAATAGGAAGTAATCGTTTGGACTTAGCCAATGAAACGGTAAATGTTGTTGAGAAAACTAAATTTGATTAAAATATGTAAACTTTCTATGACAGGAACTTATATGATCTTTATCTGTGGGAAAAAATCTTCATATCAGTACGAAAAAGTAGTAACCCAGACAGACCAACCTAATGGACCATCCTAAAAATAAAGATGATTTTAGGAATCTCCTAAAGAATCGTTAAATGTATTCGAGGAAATCTAAATTTTATCAAAATAAGCAAACTTTCTATGCCAGGAACTAGTACCAACTCAGATAGACGAACCTAATGAAACATGATAGAATAGAGTATAGAGAAATTTTGGAATCACAAAAAAAAAAAAAAAAAAAAAAAAAAAAAAAAATGAGAAAATATATACAACAGGAAAACTTTCTTTTATATAGGAAAAAAATCGTGACATCATTACGAAAAAATACTAACGCACACAGACAACCCTAATGGACCATCCTAAAAATAAGGAGAATTTTAGGGACCACCAAAAGAAACAGTAAATGTACTAGAAAAAATATGTAAAACAGGAAAACTTTCTTTTTTTAATAGGAAAAAAATCTTATTATCATTACGACAAAATGCTAACTCAGACAGACAAACCTAATGGACCATCCTAAAAGGAAAGAGAAATCTAGGAATGCCATAGCAATGTTCAGCCATAACCAATCGCTGGACATGAATGCCTACAGCTACGGGGCGTGAATACTAATAACTATAGACACTGTTTATGTCTCTCACCTCGAGATGGGAGCAGAGAAACCATAGCCGATGATGTTAGCGTAAATCAATTAAAATCTACTCGAAGGCTTCAAAACATTTTCCTTATCGTGTCTCTTTCCTGATTTTATTTGCCAAACTCCCATAGATGAATCTATTTTATTAAAAGTCTTTAAACAAATTAAATAGATATTTCCATAAGAATTCTATATAAATTATATAAAATCGTTGGAGGAGTTGTATTTAGGTTTTTTCTAGCCTTCTGCCTTAAATCAGCCATATCTACAGTGTACCCAAGACTGTGCAATATAGCTATTCAGTAATTTCGATTGTCCAGACCATATTTATTTCTTAGGATGTCTAAGCCCCTACACAAATTAATTCGTACATGTTTCAATTTGATGAAGGTGGAATGGTTGAGAGAGTCAGTAAAACTACCACAACAAGTTAAAATTAAAATAACGCCTTATGACACAAGGAGTAGAAAAATCTCAAATGACGGAATTCTATTTTTTTTTTTTTTGCCACAAGAACATGAAACATTGCCCAAATAGAAATTGACTGTTCGTGATGTACAGTGGAAGAAGAATAACAGGAAAAGTGTGTGTGTAAGACAGACAGGCAGACAGACATACAAACAGACTGAGCATGGAGCCCTCAATGATCAAACCCATATGGGTCACCTGGTTATATGAAGAGGTCTAGTCATTCCAGGTCCCGAGAGAGAGAGAGAGAGAGAGAGAGAGAGAGAGAGAGAGAGAGAGAGAGAGAGAGAGAGAGAGAGAGAGAGAGAGAGAGAGGATGAATGTGAAGATTTCACCCAATGAAGCTTATGTATAACTCAGTGGGTTACGGCTCTCCTGTAGGGTGGATGTCACACTAAGAGGTAATCCAGTGCCCCACATAGCGATGTAGAATAGATCATCTTAACACAATTTTCTCTTATATATTTTTGTTGGAATTTCCCCATTGAAGATCATATCACATTCTTCAAACAACAGTTACCCTTAACAGCATTCCCTAAGTGGGTGGCCACCTGATTCCCTAAAAGTTCAGAACTTGGGCGAGGCTAAAATATTGCTTTATGGAAAATAAATATTTTCTTTTTTGGGTGGTGTGTCCTGGGTTGGTACTAGTCACTCTACGGTAAATGTGTTACTAACATTCTTATTTGTTTTATGATGTGTCTTGTTTATTTGTTAGCAGATATTCTTACAAGAAACAGCAGAATACCATATTTTCTTTGACTGGTAAACAAGGTGGAGTTCTTATGCTTGGTGGAAGTAAACATTTACAAGTTTCTATCCCATCGAAAACAGATTTGAAATGTCAGCTAATATCATAATAATTTTAGGAATAAACTAATTATATATTTCAGTTTAAATTCGAGTATCAGATAATCATTAAGTATTAATAAAGCATCACGAAATAAAAAAAAAAAAAGATATGATTAAAGACAGATACATAAAACTGGGATAATCAAGAATCAAAAGACATGATAAATAACCTCTACGTAAAGACGAACAATCAAATCAAAGAAAGACGTGTTGCATAGCAAAGAGTAAACTTCTTCTACACAGCATTACAAGGACCGGCACTTTGTTAAGATTCTTGACGGATAAAGGCGCAGAATCCACACTGACCCTGCTGAGTGATTACCCATACGAAGTCCTGATTGGGACAATTACCTCTAAATCAGACAAAGGGATGCCATGGTGGCTGGGGCGCTAATAACGGATATATTACGAATGAAATTAGGTATAATGATAGGGGTTTGAAGAAAGGGAAGGGAGTGAGTCGAAAGACGTCGGGAGGATCCGTCCTTGTGGCCTCATTTCGGATGGACGGCTAGACTCGTGTTATGAAAAAGCTCTTTAGACTCATGTTGTTATTATTATTATTATTATTATTATTATTAGCTAAGCTACAACCCTAGTTGGAAAAGCAGGATGCTATACCCCCAAGGGTCCCAACAGGAAAAAAATATCCCAGTGAGAAAAGGAAATAAAGAAACATAAACTATGAGAAGTAGTGAATAATTAGAATAAAATATTCTAAAACCATTAACAACATTAAAACAGATTTTTCATATAGAAAAAGGCTTATGTCGGCCTGTTCGACATAAAAACATTTGCTGCAAGTTTGAACTTTTGAAGTAACACATATTCAATTAACAAGCTCTTCAGACTCATAGTGTGAACATGCTCTTTAGACTTATGTTGTTGGCAAGCTCCCTAGACTCATGCTGTAAGTGAGCTCTTTAGACTTGTGTTGTTGGCAAGCTCTTTAAACTCATGCTGTGAGCAAACTCTTTAGACTTATGTTGTTGGCAAGCTCTTTAAACGCCTGCTGTGAGGAAGCTCTTTAGACTTATGTTGTAAGCAAGCTCTTTAAACTCATGCTGTGAGCAAACTCTTTAGACTTATGTTGTTGGCAAGCTCTTTAAACGCCTGCTGTGAGGAAGCTCTTTAGACTTATGTTGTAAGCAAGCTCTTTAGAATCACGCTGTTAGTAAGAACCTTCGAGATAGGTAGACAGGCAGACACGGATGAGGAGGCGGGAGACCGGGAAGTAAGAAAGTGTTGCAGCATCCTCTGGTGTGTGGGGGGAGAGAGAGAGAGAGAGAGAGAGAGAGAGAGAGAGAGAGAGAGAGAGAGAGAGGGGTGGAATTTTGAATCGGAAACTGATACTTCTTGGGTTAGAGAAAGTGAGATCTAATTCAGACGAGTATTGATAACATTAGGCTCTAAGGTATAGATAATATCAATGGTAGGGTAATAAACGTATCAGAAAAGGATTATCTTAAAGCTTTTTAAGTCATAGATAATATAATTGGTAGGCTGATAAACCTCTCAGAAAAGGATTATCTTAAGGCTCTAAGTAATAGATAATATAATTGGTCGGCTAATAAACTTCTCAGAAAATCATTATCTTAAAGCTCTAAGTCATAGATAATATAATTGCTAGGCTGATAAGCTTCTCAGAAAAGGATAACTCTAAGACTCTAAGTCATAGATGATATAATTGGTATGCTAATAAACTTCTCAGAAAAGGATTATCTTAAGACTCTAAGTCATAGATAATATAATTGGTAGGCTGATAAACTTCTAAAAAACTGATTATCTTAAAGCTCTGAGTCATAGATAATATAATTGCTAAGCTGATAAACCTCTCAGAAAAGGATAACTCTAAGACTCTAAGTCATAGATTATATAATTGGTAGGCTAATAAACTTCTCAGAAAATGATTATCTTAAAGCTCTAAGTCATAGATAATATAATTGCTAGGCTAATAAACTTCTCAGAAAAGGATAACTCTATGGCTCTGAGTCATAGATAATATAATTGGTAGGCTAATAAACTTCTCAGAAAAGGATTATCTTAAGGCTTTAAGTCATAGATGATATAATTGGTAGGCTAATAAACTTCTCAGAAAAGGATTATCTTAAGGCTTTAAGTCATAGATGATATAACTGCTAGGCTAATAAACCTCTCAGAAAAGGATAACTCTAAGACTCTAAGTCATAGATTATATAATTGGTAGGCTAATAAACTTCTCAGAAAAGGATTATCTTAAGGCTTTAAGTCATAGATGATATAATTGGTAGGCTAATAAACTTCTCAGAAAAGGATTATCTTAAGGCTTTAAGTCATAGATGATATAACTGCTAGGCTAATAAACCTCTCAGAAAAGGATAACTCTATGGATCTGAGTCATAGCTAATATAATTGGTAGGCTAATAGATTTCTCAGAAAAGGATTATCTTAAGGCTTTAAGTCATATATAATATAATTGGTAGGCTAATAAACTTCTCAGAAAAGGATTATCTTAAGACTCTAAGTCATAGATAATATAATTGGTAGGCTAATAAACTTCTCAGAAAAGGATTATCTTAAGGCTTTAAGTCATAGATGATATAACTGCTAGGCTAATAAACCTCTCAGAAAAGGATAACTCTATGGCTCTGAGTCATAGCTAATATAATTGGTAGGCTAATAGATTTCTCAGAAAAGGATTATCTTAAGGCTTTAAGTCATAGATGATATAACTGCTAGGCTAATAAACCTCTCAGAAAAGGATAACTCTATGGCTCTGAGTCATAGCTAATATAATTGGTAGGCTAATAGATTTCTCAGAAAAGGATTATCTTAAGGCTTTAAGTCATATATAATATAATTGGTAGGCTAATAAACTTCTCAGAAAAGGATTATCTTAAGACTCTAAGTCATAGATAATATAATTGGTAGACTGATAAACTTCTTAAGAAAGGATAAGTCTAAGGCTGTGAGTCATAGATAATATAATTTCTAGGCCTAATAAACTTCTCAGAAAAGGGCCAATCTAAGCCTCTGATTAATAAACTTCACAGAAAATAAAGAGCTAAGTCTTCATGAGAATTAGGCATGAAATACATAAATTAATTTTCAGTTTGGTATACCATTTGTTATGCAACGCACAGCACTAATAGAACTGGATGTATGCAGTTGTAATAACCAGGTAGCTTGCGAGTTTCTCACTGGTCCTTATTATCTTTTCACGTTTAGGATTGGATTTAACTGGATATATGCATTGCCAAGGAAGTAAACTATTTATAAAGGTTAATCATATCATTTCAATCCTATGTTTTTATATTTGTACCTTAGTTTTACTTTGATGCTTGAATTACACCAAATAATATCTCCTATTATTATTATTATTATTATTATTATTATTATTATTATTATCATAATAATAATAATAATAATAATAATAATAATAATAATAATAATGATAATAATAATTATTGTTGTTATTATTATCATTATCATTGTTGTTATTATTATTATTATTATTATTATTATTATCATTATTATTATTATTATTATTATTATTATTATTATTATTATTATCACTTGCTAAGCTACAGCCCTAGCTGGAAAAACTGTATGCTATAAGCCCAAGGGCTCACATACTATGAAATTTATGGTGAATTGCATTTATTGAACTGGATTTATGAATTTACGCTATATAGCCCAGCGTTGGGGTCTATTATGTCATTCAACACTGAAGTGTAATAAAAGGAAAACCATTTAATTACACTATGAGATAAGATTTAATAGATTCACCAGAAATATATAATAAAGGAAGCTGGAGCGGAGGTAAAGTAGAAGAATATAAAACAAGCGCAGCTATAGGCGGAAGAAACGCAACTAAGACCTTTGAATAAAGCCTACTATTCATGGTGAACGTCTATAAATAAGCACCAATCTTTATGTATAGAAAGAGAACATAGTTCACTATAAGAGCTCAAGAGGTAAAAGCCTTTGCATACATCTATGGGTTCCAATGCCAAGATCCTTTTCCATCTTTTCACTGTCTCTGAAAAGAGGGAATTTCCCCATCTATCCATTCATACCACCTCTCCTTCCATCCATCCAAAGCAGGGCAGAGAAGTCTTCGAGGAGAGAGTACACATACCTTCCTAAAGACTCGACTTTCTAATGATGCTCGGAGGAAGTGGGAAAGGCATAGAGGAAAGACTCTTACATCTGCAAATGCATCTTTAAATGCCAGGGAGGCTTCTACTATGCGTGACCTTCGTTGGTGTTGTTTTAGACTTGACCCCCTTGCAACGAAGGGCACCACGGGCTCTTGCACGAAGATAAGCTTGTGAAAGAGTCAGGTCATATTAAAACACGAAGGGCGGACAGGATGATGATGGGATGACACCAGCATGACGACCTAAGCAGGAGTCGGAAGTTCAGTCGAGGGCTCCTCAAAGCAGACCGGGCCTCCCCAAATCCAGATCCTCTTCGGTCCTAGAGAAATTGATTCTTTCTTATTGAAGGCCCAAGAAAGAATCGTAACCTTCGAAACGCGTGCCCTTTAGTACCCAAAGCCCATTGACAGGTTTTACTAGCCATTGGCAGGTTATCAAATTCCCATAGAGAGGGAGAGGTCTTAGCGATAAAGTCATAAGAACAGCGGTGATCCCATCGCACCATACATGTATGGTTCCCATTCACAGATACTGGATTCGGTCCTAGATTACTTCAAAGGATTCTCAGGTATTTCTATTCAGATATTCATAAACACAAGGACGTGGGTTTTTCATTTGTCGCCTCTTTTCGTACTGCAAGCGGCCTGATGATTCAGCAGATTTATCCAAATGAAATATTCGTATTTTCGATAAATTTTGGAAATTTGAATCAATGCCCATTTATTATTATTATTATTATTATTATTATTATTATTATTATTATTATTATTATTAT
The DNA here is from genome assembly GCF_036898095.1 of Palaemon carinicauda. Lineage (NCBI taxonomy): Eukaryota > Metazoa > Arthropoda > Malacostraca > Decapoda > Palaemonidae > Palaemon > Palaemon carinicauda. Next base: position 17,511,206 of record NC_090737.1, read on the forward strand.
TATTATTATTATTATTATTATTATTATTATTTGATAAGCTACAACCCTGGTTGGAAAAGCAGGATGCTATACTCGGAAGCCCAAGGGATCCAACAGGGAAAATATCCCAGTGAGGAAAGGAAATAAGGAAATAAATAAACTACAAGTGATGTTATTAACAATCAAAATAAAATATCTTAAGAACAGTAAAGGTGCAAAAGAGACATCAACGAAAAAATAGCTAATGTACTTTTATACAATCAGCACATAAAGTCATTAACTGATCTTCAAATTAAACACAGGAAAAGGGTAATTAATTTTCCCGGAAACTCCCCAAGGTCATTTTACAAAGGTAATTTTTTTCCAAATTCTGGTGGAAATTCTTTGAACAGAAGGCGAGTATGAAAGGTTAATTTCCATATCAAAGAAAGGAAAAAGGTATTTAATTTTCCTGGAAACTCCACAAGGGAATTTTAAAAAGGTGGATTTCTCCAATTCAGATGGAAATTCTTTGAACAGAAGTCAACTGAAAAAGGTTAATTTCCATATCAAAAAAAAAAAAAAAGAGGAAAAATGGCATTTAATTTTCCTGGAAACTCCACAAGGGGATTTCAAAAAAGGTGGATTTCTCCAAATTCAGGTGGAAATTCTTTGAACAGAAAGCAACTGGAAAAGGTTAAATTCCACCGAAAAATATTAAGGATCAGGAATGTCGTTCCAATTTACTTCTTGGAAGCTCCTTCCCCCCGGCCAGCGTTGCACGTCAGGTTTCTAAACAGGAAGGGACAGAGAGATAGGGAGTAAAATAGGGTGAGGGTACGAGAGAAAGTTGACTTTCACGTAGGGAAGACTGGGTAGTGCATGGCTTACGTACGCTTCATTAATACTGCAATCTATTCTTAGACCTGTGTGTGTTTTGTGGGGTACAACAAATCGTAAAAGAAAAATAAGCAATTGTTGTATTAAATTGACTTTAAGATCATATCAAGAAAATTGTACCTTTACATGAATAAAGCTCTGGTTGAAACACTTTACATTAATTTTTCAAATAACTTTCCAAACTATTCCCTGCCATGGTTAGTTAGCTAACTGGCCTAACTCTTCTTTCACCCATCGTATCAGCTAAAAAATATAGAAGTCGAGGCTTGGGAATGGGTAAAAACAATGTGCCTTGATAAGAATAATTGCCTTTGCTGAAGAACATATCTATCTTGATAGTTTACATAATGGCGAACCATTACAATCGGTATGTCATTTCGATTTTATAAAAACCTTTTCATAAGCCGAAGAGAAATCTTCCTTTAATGTCGTCGACGTGCGCTGTGGATCAATCTCCCCTTTGCAAAGTATGAATAACTTAATGTATAGAATCTCCCGGCTGCATATGTTAAGGGCACCTGATACTGGGTAAGTGTGTCAAGGAAGTAGTGGCGAGAATATGAAGCTGGTTGGTTAGTAGTCCTTGTGTGTTATAACCGACCCTTTAAGATTCCAGTCAATGCGCCTCTGACTCTCTTCTTCCGACACGCATTAAATCCCTCGTCTATTGTGGCTTTTGTATAACATCCTCGACTTTGCCATGTCCGTTTACGTTCGTTCTCGTCTTGATTCCCCTTCAACGAAGGAGAGATTCGACAGAGCTCTTGTTTTGCTCGAAAAGAGGGAGCATATCCAACGTGTGACATCACAGAGACCTCAAAGTGGTCGCGGCAAAATGAGGTCAGCCGTCAACGGCCTGGATTTCGAACACGAGCTTAGAATAGCAGATACTGCGTGTTTGCCGCCCATTCTACTGTAAACTTTAGCGGCTGGTCGTTCACTCATGCCATATGAATTGGCAGAAATGAGAATTTACTGACAGGGCCAGCGAAGGAGAAGCGCAAGGCTGCATGACTAGATCATTGACCGAATGTTGCAGGGGCTTTCTTCCGAAAGGGGGTTAAGGCATAAAGACAAGGTTTTAGAAAGTTTTGGGGCCCCTTGGTTCATCGTTCAAGATGGCGGATGTCTGGAAAGTTTCGTGTGATGTGACACACATTACTTTGAGGGGGAAGGAATCATGTGATTTTTTTTAATACTTCTGGTTTGTGTTCAGATATACATATGATTTTTTTCCTTATTTCTCCTATTCTATACTTAGATTTTTATATCATAATTTTCCTCATTTTCCAATATGATTCAAGTCCTTTCTGTTTATTCCAAGTCAAATCATCCAATGTTTTCTATACCGTTAGTTTGCAATTTCTTATTGCAAACGCATCTCAAGAAGAGAAGTATAAAAAGAATAAATAATACCAAAAAGTTGAGCTCTTTTATGCATATATTTCATACACGGAACATTATACAAAAATAAATAGAATAAATTAATAACACAGTCCATTTACAGTCAGCAATGCTGCAGGCTTACTTTATACACGTCAGGGAAAATAATAAACATCTTACACCTAATCACTTACAAACTACAACTGTACAAAAACGTCACTAGTATTTATAAGTAGTTATGTCTTAGGTTACAAAAATGTCTGTATACGGACCAACAGCCGTACTGTGTCTGTGCCATGACTAGATTTCCCTTCATCACTGAAGCCTTTTGACAAAGGAAAAACTAAGGACTGGCATCATTTGGCGTCAAAGTCACAAGTCCATCTCACGAGGCGCGTAGCTTCTTCTTCTTTAGAAAATGATCGTGAGGAAAGGTCTAAAACTATCAAAATGAGAGAGAGAGAGAGAGAGAGAGAGAGAGAGAGAGAGAGAGAGAGAGAGAGGAGTATTATTTGATTAGAATCTGTTTCTTAGTTCTGTAAGTCTCTGAGTCCAAGGGAGGTTGGGGAGATTGCATGGTTAGATGTCCTTTGTTTACGTCGGTGGTTCTTTGGTCCTTATTTTGAGGTTAGTGGAACTAAATCGTCGTTCATTTAAGCGTATTGTTAAAGAAGAGAATTAAAAATAATAAATCTCTGGCACGTCTACAATCCGTCCGAGTAGTATGAGTCAGTTACGTCTCGTAGAATCCAAAATACGACAAGCTACGTTGATGAAATCTTGTGAATTCAAGCTAATTAAAATTGGAAACATGAAAATTAGCGGGTTAAGTCTGCTGTCGTGTTAGGTTTCCGAGGTCATAACTGTTGTCGATGAAATATGACTGATTCATGAAATGAGTCGTAAAATATTAATGTCCGTCTTCCAAGTCTAATATCGCAGTTTCAGGGCTTAGCAATGTCGTCCTTCGCAGAGAGCTGGAGGGAAATGACGACAATTATAGATCTATAATACCGTTCAAACGAGAATCTTTTCTTATGTACAAAATGATTGGTTCGTTCAACGGGCGTTCTAATACACAAAGTGGGGTCTGATAAAGCTCTGATGAATATAACTAAAGCGAAAGCTATTTAGGTGTGAAGTCTTGTACTATGTTAAGTCAAAATATGATTACTGTTGACTCCTGCGTCTCCAGGTTATTGGGTCAAAGGTCGCATAGTTGATGGGGCAAAGTGGTAACTGTTACGAAGTCCAGGTCATTCCAGTGGTGGAGCAGTGGGCGGGGTTTGGGGGATATTATTTTTCTTTAAAGGCGGGAAAAGAGGCGGAGCTTACGCTGTGTTGACAGTCCCAGTTCCTATTCTTAGTGTCAGTCGAATGTCTCTTAATCAACATTAGTTTGTTATATAGGTGAAGAGAAGTATAAAAAACTGGTTTACATCGTACCAAAAAAAAACATAACAAATAATTTATATAACAACTTTGAAATGAAAGAGTCGAAAACTCTTTCTTTCATTAACAATGAAGCCCAACCAAGCTGAGTTTTGTGAAACATCACCCTTGTGATTGAGTATTTAATCTAAT
>NC_090737.1:17527530-17617530 GCF_036898095.1 Palaemon carinicauda
CGCTATTTCTATCTTGTTTCTATTCCTCCTGGTTTTTTTTTTTATGAAGTTTTTTATAATTTATTGATAGATCTAATTTAATGTTGTTGATGGTCTTGAAATATTTGATTTTGATTGTTATTACTTCTCTTGAAATCTATTTATTTTCTTGTTTCCTTTCCTCACTTGGCTATTTTCCCTGTTGGAGGCCTTGGACTTAAAGCATCATGCTTTTCCTACCAGGGTTCAAGCTTATCTAGTAATAATAATAATAATAATAATAATAATAATAATAATAATAATAATAATAATAATAATGGTACTTTGCATTAGCCATAGCCTCTGTACCATGGTCTTCCAATGTCTTAGGTTAGAGTTCTCTTGCTTGAGGGTACACTTGGGCAAACTATTCTATTTTATTTCTCTTCCACTTGTTTTGTTAAAGATTTTACAATTTACATATGAAATATTTATCTTAATGTTATTAATCTTCTTAAAATATTTGAATTTTCCTGTTTCTTTTCCCCACTGGGCTATTTTCCCTGTTGGAGCCTCCGTGCTTATAGCATCCTGCTTTTCCAACTAGGGTTGTAGCTCACCAAGTAATAATAATAATAATAATAATAATAATAATAATAATAATAATAATAATAATAATAATAATAATAATAATAAGGTAGAAATTCAGTTCTGGGCCGGCGACACTATGTTGATTCCCTTCACAGCTTTACTCAGTAAGAGTAATTCAAATGAAATATTGAGAATTGGGTCAGTTAGTGGGTCGGGACCTTGGGTTAAAATTCGCTGTTACGTAAGGCAGTGTCCTCACTAGGTAACTGTGGGAGTACCGTGGCATAACAGTAGGTTCCGAATTAGTTTGTGGCTCGTGTTGATTTGCTCATTAACTCCATTGCTATTTATTTGAAAAGTCATTGGGTCGATCCTAGTTTGAGCAAGGAAATCTATTATCTATTGCACCAGATATTGTGTTTCTTTTCACAGACAGACAGACAGACAGACACACACACACACACACACACACACACACACATATATATATATATATATATATATATATATATATATATATATATATATATATATATATATTTATATGTGTATATATACATATATTTATAGTATATATATGTTTATATACACACACACACACACACACACACACACACACACACACATATATATATATATATATATATATATATATATATATATATATATATATATATATATATATATATATATAAACAATAAATGCAGCCGTTTCTAGTCCACTAAAGGCAAAGGCCTCAGACTTGTCAAATCATGTCTGGTGTTTGTTCAGTTTTCATCACCATTTTGGCCAGTGCGGATTGATGATGTAAGAGAGTTTCGTCCGACTGTTCACGGAAAACCAATCTAGTATGGGTAGCCCTGACTCAGAAATGGACATACATACATATAGATAAATAGATAGATAGATAGATATTCCTAGAAGAATATTCGCATTTATGCGTCTCTTCTGATTCTCCGGAGTTTTTTTTTTTTTTTAATTAAAGAAACGATGATTGTTCCTTTTCATTTATTCTGATACTACAGCACTGTTTCGATAATCCTTTGTCTTGATTAATTTTCCTTTTTCATTTTATAATATTCTAAATATATTTTCAGAATTAATCTCAATTCTATCTGAACTTTCATACATATATAAAGGGCCACACACACACACAAACACAATCATACACACACACACAGATTGCTCTAACCTTATTTCCGGACGGGGGCTCTTAGATAGTCAGTTATAGCCCCCAAAGTATAAAAAGGGAACTGTAATATAAAGTAAATTAATAATAACATGATAAAGATAAAAAATTGTCGAAACAGTTATGTAGTTTTATAATAAATGAAAAGGAACAATCGTCGTTTCTTTACTCAAAGGTTAAAACTAAAGAATCTGAAGAAGCTTTGGAAACACAAGGATTTCTGTAGGAAACACGTTGACGCCGCTTAGGCAATTGCCTTCAGCGAAAATTACATCAGAGAGAAGCTGTGTTCCAAAAGCATACACACATACACACACACACACACACACACACACATATATATATATATATATATATATATATATATATATATATATATATATATATATATATATATTTATATATTATGTATATATAGACCCAGGTCTACATGGCTGAGGACTATGAAGCGCGAAGTAGATGATGAATGGAGAAGTACTGAATTAAAAGCTCAAGACAGACGACTGGCGAAATGTAACCGAGGCCCTTTGCGTCAATAGGCGTAGGAGGATATGATGATGATGATTATATATATATATACATATACATATATACACACACACACACACACACACACACATATATATATATATATATATATATATATATATATATATATATATATATATATATATATATATATATATATATATATATACATACATACATCACCATCATCATCATCATCATTTCCTACGCCCATTGACGCAAAGGAAAAATAAGAATAAAAATATAAGCTAGAAAGTAAAGTCCTGATTAGTTTCGTCTTACTTCCTCAGTGGCCTGAGTTACTGAGATAATTTTTTTTTTTTTTTACATTTTATATGGTACAATGGAAGTACGGACATACATACAAATATCTGTAGAACAATACTGCAGTGCGAAACAGACTGCCTGCGTCGGCCCGCGTTTCCAAGTGTTAGTGTGGGCGGAGATCGTAAGCCATTAGCCAGGTGTCAGTCAAGGGGGTGGGGGTGTCATTTCTGATAGCAGGCAGTTATTCTCTTAGGCTTTCAGATACTGTTTATTAATATCAATATGCATTCATCTTATTTCCTTTTGAAAACCTTATCCATGTAAGTACAGAAACATATTATTATTATTATTATTATTATTATTATTATTATTATTATTATTATTATTATTATTATTATTATTATGCTACATAATCATATATATGTACTTGTAAGCATCCAATTGCATATACATACTGTAGATGCATACACACCCATATATATGCTTGCCCACATAACTAACATGCATATACACATTCATGAACATATAACCCTAGGAACGTCAACATACAATTACATACATATTTGTACAAGTTTTGCATGCCAATATATATATATATATATATATATATATATATATATATATATATATATATATATATATATATATATACAAATAAGAAGCAGCAAAGCAAATATGCATATTCATTTACAATAATTGAACAATCATGTGAATATAGTCATAATCCTCGTAAACAACTCCCATGGGCTCCAACAGGGGAGAATAGCCCAGTGAGGAAAAGGAAATGAAGAAATAAATAAACTACAAGAGAAGTAATGAACAATTAATATAAATGGAAGTTTCCTGTCATGTGTTGTAACTGATCTTAAAATATTTTATTTTACTTGTTAATTACTACTCTTATTTCCTTGTTTCCTTTCCTCCCTGGGCTATTTTTCCCGTTGGAGCTCCTAGGCTTATAGTATCCTGCTTTGCCAACTAGCTTTGTAGCTTAGCAAGTAATAATAATAATAATAATAATAATAATAATAATAATAATAATAATAATAATAATAATAATAATAATAGTAATAATAATGTGCATCACTGAAATGCTGATATATGGCCCCACTATTATTATTATTATTATTATTATTATTATTATTATTATTATTATTATTATTATTATTATTATTATTATTTGCTAAGCTAAAACCCTATTTGGAAAAGCAGCAGTATGCTATAAGGCCGAGGCCTCCAACAGGGGAAATAAAGAAACTACAAGAAAAGTAATTAACAATTAAAATAAAACATTATAAGAACAGTGACAACATTGAAATAAATATTACTGTGAACTTGAAGTCTTAACATGAGGGTTCTTAAATGCAACATATATTATATATTAAAGAGCTTATACTCCCCATCCGAGTATTTGAATTTGCGGAACAAAAGTTAATTCGAAGAATCAGAGGAAGATTAAAGTTTAATAATAAGCTTGTAACAAGAGATGGAAAATACCCTCTGAGCATAGTGCAGTGAGCTTAGATTTGTTAAAGATATCATAGGATAGACAGGGACTCTCTGTATGGGAGAAAAACATTAATTGATGGATTAAATTGTATCAAGGAAATGATAAAAAGACTTTTTATGTGGCAAAGTAAAATTAATTATAATCTTTAAAGAAAGAGCAGAGTCAAAACTATACTAAAGTTACCCATAATAATGGTTTTTGAATGAATGTTATCTTAAGGAATTAAACAAACTCCAATAGATTTAGTAGATTTGAGAACAAAGCTCTCAGAAGGATTTTGGGAGTTAATTGTCAGGACAGGATTAGAAATGAAACTACAAGAGAGATTACTAGAGTGCCAAATGTGGATGAGATCATGATGTGGGGGTAGATGGAGATGGTTTGGGCATGCTCTTCGCACTCACCAAACGTTCAGCTGGGGTACACAAGACACTAGAAGAGTCGGAAGACCCAGGCCTACATAGCTGCTGACTATGAAGCGCGAAGTAGGAGATGATGAATGGTATAGTATTGAATTAAAAGCTCAAGATAGAGATGGCTGGCGAAATCTAACCGAGGCCCTTTTGTGTTGGTAGGCGTAGGAGGAGATGATGATAATGAACTCTTTCATTTATGTTTATCAGTTAGAAAAATTCTTTGTTGTATGATACCAAAGGAGGCAAAGTTGTAATAAAACGGACCTCTTTCTGTCTGTATAGATTGCCTTACCTTGTGTAAGACCCGGGCTCTTGCCTTTGGGCAGCCCAGAAAGCCTCTTTCTTTAAGATTATATAACGATAAGAACATATGAAAAATTCTTGAAAGGGAAAGTGTTTTATTGAAGGTTATAGATATTTCTAATTGCTTATATTAATACACAACCAGACTATGGCCTAAAACTAAGTGTCATCTCTAGAAATAATTTAAAAATTCAAAGTCATTTCGTTTTTCTTTGTATATCCCAAGCTTCTGCATTGACAAGATATTAAGAATTACCATAATCTAACATTTTACTTATTCTCATTTCTAAGCTTATAGGTTCGACTTTTCATACATTTAATTATTTAATTCGTCATTAATTATATACAGTATTATACCTCTTTGTTTTGGGTGTTAGCCTATGATATATTTTCTAATTTTACATTCTCCTTTGCATTTAGTTTCTGTCATCTGTAATAAAAAATATACTTTTCAATTGATTGTCTCCTTTCAAATTACATATAACGGTTTTTTTTTTTACTTTTATTGTTTTTTTTTTTTGGTAAATATAATTTTTTTCTAAATTTCCATTCCATGACAGCTGCCTATTGTAATTTTAACTCCCTTCTGCTTCTGACATGTTTCATAATGTCATCCTCAGATTCTAGTCCTATTTCTGCCTTATGATGATTCTGGTTTTCAACTTATGTTCAATCTGTCTTTGGCTATCGAGCACAGTTTAGTTCATAATATCAGGCCTTCCTTTGTTGCTCACTGTTTTCAATCTCATCTTGTTTGCCTATTTGAGTTGCTATTACTGCTCTCACTCATAATAATTTTCATCATCTTTCCGCCCCTTTAATTTCCAACATTTGATGCAATTTGCCTGGCTAAGCCTATTAAAGCAGTTGAGGCCACATTCAAACCATACCTACTCCAATAACCCTTAAGTACGTGTTATGATCAATATTATTAAGGATAATCAAATGACTTTAGCATTAAGCAAAACAATAATCCTGTTTGACTGCCCTTGTATCTTAGTCGCGTGCAGGCAGAAGAAGAGCGAGTCTCCCATGGCCGTACGCCTTCTTTGCTTATTCTCTGGTGTTCGAGTACCAAAATCCACAAGATGAGTGATGCAGGCGAAGAAATGTCAACAAAGCCACAGCCGATTCCCAAGAAGACTGTCAGAAGAGTTATAACCAAAGTGAAGGCTGAAGTCTCCCATGGGCCAGCCATACAGAGAGATACCCCCGATTTATGCGTTATTATGATCGATAACCCTGATTTGGTGCGGTATAAGCCCGATCCTGGTGGGGGAGATGGCGTTATGCATCTCGTAGAACAGAAAGTTGAGGAGGAGGTTATTGACGTTAAAGTGGATGATAGCGCTGGGCATTATTATAATCAGGGGCAAGACTTTATGCCAGGTGTGCCCGTACCGACGACCACAGTGGATTGGTTGCCGATGGACTTTATTTTGACGGAAGTGACGGAGGAATATCTTAGTGGTTACGTCAAAACCGAGGAGCAAGTGGAGGCTGTTCTTCGAGCTCACGCGAGATACACCGAGAGCATCTTCTCTTTTAAGTAGGTGTAACATTAGAAGCGATGATTAGTCCAGGTGGCACAGGGCTAGCGACAAAGATTTACTGTTTAGACGAGGGCTGGGTTCAGTTTACAGTATAAATGACCAGGGCTGAATTAGGGACATTAAAAACCAGGGTTGAACTTAGGCCATTAAAGACCAAGGCTGGATTTAGGCTATTAAAGACCAGGGCTGGATTTGTGACGTTAAAGATCAGGGCTGGATTCGTGGCATTAAAGACCCGGGGCGGATTCGTGACGTTAAAGACCAGGGCGGGATTCATGACATTAAAGACCAAGGCTGGATTCATGACATTAAAGACCAGGGCTGGAGATGGGACATTAAAATAGCATTTCTCTACGTAAAGGTGTGTTTCAAACGAATCTGATTTACTTTTTTATTGGAAACTAGTTGTTTTACGGACAGGACCCCTTAGAGAACAAGAAAGGGAAATCTCAGTGAGAAATTTGGGTTTTCAGGTTGGGGAAAACAGAACTATATAGTACAAGAAGGCAGTCTAACCTAATCACACCCACCTAACCTAACTCAGTGAGCCGAGTCCATCATACCCACCTTATATCACTTCTATAACTTTCAATAAACTACCTGTGCACTTAGAACTAGGAATGATGCTCTTTACTTATACAGTAAAGAGTTAACCAATTGTGATTTGTCTTTTCATTGGGAAGCACAAAATATATATTACGATTACCATAAATTTGCTGATATATACTGCCGAACTAAAATATATTATTTGAAGTGTGTTGCTATAGAAAAAACAATAACCCAAGGCTTAAAATGATTAAATTTAAGATATAAGTTACTGTATCAGTTCAAGTCAACAGAACTGGCATTAAACATTCACACAAAAGTCATCGCTGTCAACTGAAGCTGGTTTTTTAAAATTGTGCTTAACTTAAAAAATCCTAATTAATTATATAATAAACAAAAGAACCAATCAGGTTTCAGCTTTATCCCCGTTTCCACAACTTGATATGAATAAACTAAATGTTGTCTGAATTTCGTAAAGTACAGTACTGTGCATTGCTAAAAAATAGGATCTGCTTAGCAGCCTCTTATCGTGTGACCCTGTTTGGATTTTATCGGACTTTGGAAAGTATCCCTTTGTCTAGCATTATACATTGGCATACTGTATATCTCGGTAATTGTTAATTTCTGGTGGATTTTAGTATGTCTTTTGTATTATTCACATTAAGAGTATTCAATAACAAAGAAAATATTCCTGTATCCTTCACGGATTTAAACTAATATCGCCGCCTAGTGGTCATGGTAAGGTTGCAGAATGGCTGTGCACATACCATGTGAGAGGAAAGTCACAGCTCCATTTCAACTTAGACCCATTTAACCTAACCTGACCAATTATCACAAATCATGCACGGTTTCTTTGTCATTCAGGCAAATACTTTTTCTTGTTAAGCTATTCTGCAGCTGTACTGTATTTTCCTTTCTTAGAATAGTAAATTGACATTCAGTATTGAGACATAGGAAACTGTAGGCCAAACGAACTTGGTGTTCTTTGAAGTCTTCCATAAATAAAATGTCAGAATGACTATAGAGGTGCAGTTGCTAAAAGATACTATTCAAATAATGAATTTTTCCAAAATCTTTTAATCTTGTTGTAAATCTCCTTTATGAAGATTTTGGTGTTTTGATATCAAGTGTGGACTAATTTTATAAGCACTTGGAGCAAATAAAACTAGATCAAGAGGCGCAGGACCAAAGAAACTTTGAAAAACATCCTATCAAAATATAATAGATGAGGGAATGATAAAATCTGGCCAAACAGTATTACTGTGTATTGGATACCTCTCTCTGGTTACGACTCATTTTGTCTTTCCCTACACATACGCCGAGTAGTCTGTCCTATTCTTTCGTAATTCTCCTCTGTCCTCATACGTATGACAACACTGAGTCTATCAAACAATTCTTCTCTGCTCAAGGTGTTAACGACTGCAATGTAATTGTTCAGTGGCTACTTTCCTCTTGGTAAGGGTAGAAGAGACTCTTTAGCTATGTTGAACAGCTTTTCTAGGAGAAGGACTCTCCAAAATCAAACCATTGCTCTCTAATCTTGGGTAGTGCCTTAGCCTCTGTAACATGGTCTTCCACTCTTGGATTAGAGTTCTCTTGCTTGAGGGTACACTAGGGCGTGTTATTCTATCTCATTTCTTTTCCTCTTGTTTTTTTTTTTTTTTAAGTTTTTGTAGGTTATATATGAATGATCCAATTTAATGTTGTTACCGTTCTTAAAATATTTTATTTTGAATGCTTATTTCTTATCTTGTAGCTTATTTCCTTGTTTCCTTTCCTCACTGAGCTTTTTTTTCCCTGTTGGAACCCTTGGGCTTATAGCATTCACTAGGTTTATAGCTTAACTTGTAATAATAATGATAATAAGGTTTTAAAATTGATTCAGAAAAGGGCATGATACAGTATTGGCTATTCTATTTGTTTGTTTACAACTTTACCCATGTTTAGAACAATTTTTTAAGTTCCATTATGAGGTGAACATATTGAATGGCAAGTGGCACTGCTTAACTAGACTAGCCTGCAAAGGCTTAGGCTAGAATTGTTTGTTATTGTACGATGTAATTGTTTCAATTAGAGAACTAACCTAAGCTATTCCTTTACAATGATAGCCTAGCCTAACTTACACCATAGAATACAGTAACAGATAAGATATCACGAGATAAGAATTAGGAAATAGTAGTAGTTGCAGGTATAGACTCATATCTTATTGTAACATATTCTAGGGTTGCTGATAACCCAACCTTAGGTTTACCAGTAGTTTCTTGCCTTTCTGAATAGGGTATGGATTGAGTTGCCCCTTAACTTACCTGTACTGTACAGTAATTCAAATTTTTTGGAACAGTATCTTGGCTTGGAAATTAGTAATTGTTTTGGTTCTTCTAGTGTAACCAGCCAATCATCTACAGGAAGCTGGCAAATCATCATCATTTTAGAAATTTTATGGAAATGATCTTCAATGATCCGTTTAAAGCAATTACTGTATATACTAAAACTACCTTTATTTTAAACAACTATTTGTTTTCTTGCATCATAGTTTTTAAAAATTGGGGGTCCTTGACACCTCTAAATTCTCACAGCATTTTTCACTTGTACATATACCTGTACAATGGAACAGAGCCATCTTGCATTCATGGAAGGTTATATTTGCTAAAGATACTGTAACTACAAAAATGTTTACTATTATGAGCTTATAAGGCTTATCTGCTTTCCAGCTCAATCATCATCCTTACCCATCTGGTTTGATTTATCTTGGTTACTAAAAGTTATGGATCCTCATCTCTTAAAGTTCTCATAAGCCTTTTTTATTTGTTTTAAAGTGGTAGAACTAAGTTTTTTTTTCTTTGGTCTAATGGTCATAGATCCGGCTTATAAACAACTTGAGGGGAAATATTAGTATAGGTAATTAGAAACTTGAAACATTTTTATTTTTATATTTGATCCTTTTTGAATGGTAAACATCCTCCAATTGAAGATGAGTGATTATATAAACAAACTTGAAGTGGAGAATCAGAGTTTTGGTTGTCTTAAAGTACTCTAAAGCCATCACATGAGACAGGAGATTATACAGTGAATGGAGAAAACAATATAAAAGCAGACCTTGTTGTACTATTTTTGGCTAAGAGTTTGACTAGGATATTGGAAAGGAGCTAGAAATTGTTGGAAACTCAGATACAGACTTATAAAATTTATAATCCTTCTTACATTAAACACTATTGTAGATATTTAAATTGTAATTAGATTGCATTTCATGCTCCATTAGGTAAAACCCTCCATTGTTGTCCTTTGTCATTGGTGCTATTTGGTTTAGTCTCTTGATAAGGATTTGATTTGTCTTACCTTGATGTAAACCTATTTTATGATGGTTTTTTAATTACAGAATGGAATTTTCTTTCTAAAGTATTTCTTAAAAGATTTTGTTGTACGATTTGAATATTAACCTTTTAATGGTGGATACAAAGATGTTAAAATGTTTAACATATCACTTTAAGAATAAAGACTAGCATACTCAGGACAGTGGGAATGGACAAGTGTAATTTTTTTAGTTTAGAAATATATGAATAAAATATAGACTGCATTAGAATTAATGTAATCTGAATAAATGAGAATCTAATAGAATTCTTATACGGTATTTTACTGTTTATATGTTCAAAAGTATCCTATATTATTATAATCAGTTGTTTTGGGCTCAAGCCATGTCGTCCTGATGGAAGTTCCTATAGGGTAGCTTCCTAGGATATATTACAACTACGGCGATATTCCCAGAGAATTTACCTTAAGGTACCCAGAATTCTAACTCCTGGAGCGAATATCCCTAATGAAAGGGATATCGCGACATATCAGAGGACGTATTCTTGACACGCCACATGGCAATCTGCGCCCCAAACAGAGATAACACATCGAGGGGTCAATTGGCAAGAAACGAAAACGGGAAAGAAAAAGGGGGAGCCGCTCCCAAGGCTCCCTCTTCTCCAGTTTCGTAAGCGTGCCTGGCGCCATCTGTATTCCTTTTTGCGTAGCTTAACAACTCGGTGTTTTTTCCTGTGTTTCTCGCAAATCTTGGATTTATTCAGCTTTTCATGGCTTCTCCAACTTCGTCGGCCTCTGATAAGTTGAGTACCATTTCTTTTATGTATAAATGTAGGCTCTTGGTAAATTTTTAAGTGATTAATAGGATTAATCTTTGTTACAAGAGCCATAGCCTACCAGAGGCGTCATGGACGCTGTCGCTCGCTAGGTATGAGTTTAAGTTAGCCAGAGCGACATTCCCGGTTGTTTTGCTTTAATAAATTTTAGCTATTTAGCGTTACATAGGATTTCCTTTCGTGCTTTAGTATTATTTTGGCGAAGTATTCGCCAACTCTGGCCTACGCTAGGCCATGTAGCCTAGTCGTTTGGTCCTAGTACTTTCTGCATGATTTTGGTTTTCCGAGTGTATTAAAATTTTATTGAAGCTTTAGGCTGTTTTTTATACATTTAAGATTATGTTGAATATTTCCAAGATAGTATACGAGTGAGTTTCGGTGATTTAGGTAATCGATTCTCTTGGTGCCTAGGCTAAGTTGCTTATGGAGCCTTAGTATACTTTCTCATACTCCCCGGTTGCTTTCTTTTCTTCGGAGAAGGTATGCAATCCCTTTCCCTCTGTTTAAGCCTTGGGCTTATCCCTAAGTGGTTTATCTGAATTAACTTTCGATAAAACTATACTGGGGTGTTACTGTACCTTCCTGTTCCAGTAAGTCTGGTTTCAGAGTGGGACAGAACAACAGAGTTTTTAGTCTGAGTCTGTGTTCGTCTGGCTTGGGGTAGAGTCTCCCTCGCTGGCCTGACATAGACATAGGAGGCTTAGCCTCCTTAGGTCACTACCAAAGGTTTCTGTACGAGATGATTCCTTCTTTTGTGATCTAGCAGACTAGTCCTTGTTGCTGTTATCGGTGGGAGGATAAGATTCATTCCCTGAGAGTTGCAACACCTTCCTTGCTTTGGTTCTTTGGGAGCTGGCAAGTATTGCTGGCCTCCCTCCTTGGATCTACCTTAGGCTAAGATGAGTTTCCTTGGCTGCGGGTGATCCTTCTCTAAAGCAAGGTTGGTAGGACCCTCTTTTGTCCCTTCCTCCTCTATCTCCGTAATGGCCTAGCCATTACAGTACTGTACGTCATTCTACATCTGGACCTAGGATAGGTTAGGATGTGGAATTGACTCAGTCCTTTGCCGGCCGGCAGGGGTCTTCTGCTTGAGTGCTGCCCGGACCTCCCTTGGTCCCTCATCCATGCCTGCCTGTGAGTCAGACGGCATTGATCAGGAAGCCTGAATTAGATTCTCCCCTTCCTTATATGCACTCTTTCGGATTGCCGGGCTTGGAGGTTGTTTACGCTCTTATCCCGGCATCCATTCTGTTTTCTTCTAGTGCTGTACCCAACCCGGCTGCCGGCCTATGAGGCCGGCAGCCGGACAGTCGTAGTCCTCTGGTTCTTTTGCTGCTGGCTGGCATGGGTTGTGTACCTTTGCCGGCCGGCTAATGTCAGCCCTTGTCTGCCGGTCACCAGGAGTGTGGCCGGCAGCCGGGTGCTACCTTGTGTAGCCGACTTGGGCTGTTGCCGGCCGTGTAACTGCCGGCCGGCACATGCATTTGAACCAGCGTTCTGCCGCCTTATAGCTGCTAAGTAGTATACTTTAAAGCTAGTTATGGTGTGTGCCAGCTGGCACATAACCTCCTATACTGTACCAGTATTCTTCAGTATAACATATACTGTAAAAGGAAAACTATAGTATAAGTTTTGGTACAGCACTGTGTGTTCTAACACTTTTGTGTTGTCTTGCACAGCCCTTTGCTGTTGCCTTACAGATAAGAAAGTGAGTTCTTTCTTGTCTATTATCCAGGATTTTAAAATCATTGCTTAGGTGTGAGCTCCACCTGTTTCCTCTGGAAACTTTGCATTGGTTATTCTAGAAGAGATTAACCATTGGATTTTATTATCTGGAAGGCTGCAGCAATTGGTTGTGAAGGAAACACAAGTGTGTGTCTTTCCTTTCTGAATTGTTATGCTAAACTGTGCATATCCAGTGATACATAGTTCACTTGATACTCATGGAAATTTTCTTCTCTTTGCAGGAGGTACGTCCGAAGTGCGGAAGTGCTTTCTGCAACGTCCGCAGTAAGAACCTCTGCGGACATGGATTATGTAGGAGGCACGCAGCATGCGCTGTCTCCAAAGGTGAGCTCCGGTATTGGGACCCCCAGGTATGACCGTGTGCTCTAACCTGATTACTGAAGCTTTTGATTCCCCTAGGACAGCGGAATCAAGGGATATAGCAAGGGGGAAGCTTCGCACCTGGGTAAGGGGCTTCCAGAAGAACACCTCTGGACCTTATCTTCCAAGTGAGAAGATGAGGGCTTACCTTTTCCCTAGAGCATCAGCTGATGCAGTGATTCCCCAGCCTCAAGAGGAGATCCCCCTAGTTCAGATCCAGGTGGATGCTGAAGTGGTGGTCGCCGTGCAAGACATCCAGTTGGGCGACAGGATGTCAGACGTGTCCGAGCGTCTGGAGGAAGACCTCCTGGCAAGAGGCCAGGATGAAGATCAAGCCCCAGACATCGTAGAGGAAGAAGCCAACGAGGTGTCGGCTGCTCCGGTTCTGATCCCTGAACCTATTCCCTCAACATCGTCCGCTCTCCCAGTAGAGCTGGGACAGGCCCTCTCCTCCATTGTTGGAATGATCCAACAAATGCAGAAGGAGAATATGGAGAAGGTGGCTGCAATGGAACTGCGGATGCAGAAGCTTGCAGCATCACGTGGGCCCCAGAAAAGGCTCAATGTGAAAGACCTTCCCTTGTGCTCAGATGCTAACCCGTGGAGATATGCTGAGCACATGCCGATGACGACTGGAAAGATCGTCATGTCGGATAAGCTGGGTTCAGTTCCCCTTGAGGAAGTGGAATTCTGGCCCAGCAAAGGGTCATATCCGGACTGTTATGTCCGGTTGAGGAAGGAACCAGCTTCAAAGGAGGAGACAGAGCCGAAGGAGGTCATAGTGATGGACCATGCTAAGGCTCAAGCTTTGCTTTCATCTTCGATGAAAGAGAGGGGCTTCACAAACTGAAGAGTTACTGCATTGAGTAAGAAACTCCCTTCCTTTGTGTCCTCTCCTGCTAGAGCCTTCCCCTTTTTGCAGAAAGGGTTTGCGGCTGTATTAAAAGCAGTCGAGGCTGGCAAGCCTTGCCCCTCCCTGGAGGAGTGTAAACCCTTGTCGCTGGCCCTACCCATGGACCACAAGGACTGGAAGGACGTCCATCTTACCTTCTCAGTCGGGAAGTTGGAGGCTGATATTGCCGGACGTCAGTTCGGTGAGAACCTCCCTAAGCTGTCTGACTTTCTTTTGCGGAGAGAGCTCGAGACAAAAGAAAGACTGGCTGCCTCAATGTCTCTTCAGACCACTCTTGAGACGATGGCAAGTGACCTCAAGGTCCAAGAAATGTTCATGGTAGTGGCCAAGATTCATCTGGCCACAGTGACGAAGGATCTTTACAGCTTCGTCAGGGCGAGGTGAGCTTGTAGGGAGTTCGTGTTCACCTCAGCTACGGTGAGGCACGAGCCAAGGAAACTAATCTCCTCCAACATTTGGGGCAAAGACCTTTTCCCTAGCGAATTGGTCAAAGAAGTTGTGGATAAGGCCGCCACGGAGAATAGAAATCTTCTCCAAAAGTGGGGCCTGTCTATCAAGAGAAAATCTTCCCCGGATGAGGGTCCCCAACCGAAGAGGAAGACTAAAAGGCCTAGGCTACCGTCTCGGCCAGCCAAGCCAGTTGAACAGTAACAGCGACAGCAGTTGCCGATGCCTTCAGTGCCCCAGATGGTGGCACAAACCCCGACCACTTTCCAGTGGGTACCCCAGGCCGTGTCGACACAGTCCACAGTGTTCACCCCAACGTTCGAAGGGCAGTCTACTTCCTTTCGAGCAAAGCCTAGAGGAGCAGCCAGAGGCTCGTCTAGGCGCCCCTCAAGGGGAAGGGGATTCAGGGGTGGTCGCGGTCGGGGAGGCAAGACCTCAGGACGGCAGTCCAAGTGAGATGATGCCGGTAGGAGGGAGACTTCAGAATTTTCGGGATCGGTGGACCTTCGATCCCTGGGCCCACAGCCTACTCAAGAATGGACTGGGCTGGAGCTGGTACAGCACTCCACCCCCTTGCCCTCGGTTTTTTCCTACACTCCACCCCCGTTCTGGAGGAGTACGTTCAAGAACTGTTGGAGAAAAATGTGATCCGAAGGGTGAAGTCCATCAAATTCCAAGGGAGGCTGTTTTGTGTTCCTAAGAAAGACTCGGAAAAGCTCAGAGTCATTCTGGACTTGTCGCCACTCAACAAGTTCATAGTGAATTGCAAATTTAAGATGCTAACACTGCAACACATAAGGACCTTACTGCCAAGAGGGCATATTCCGTCTCCACAGATTTGTCAGACGCCTATTGGCACGTTCCAATCAACCGTCGACTCTCCCCCTACCTAGGGTTCAAGCTACAACGAAGACTATACACCTTCAGAGCCATGCCATTCGGGCTAAATATAGCCCCAAGGATTTTCACGAAGCTTGCGAGCGTAGCTCTCAAACAATTACGCCTAAAGGGAATTCAGGTAGTAGCCTACCTGGACGACTGGCTGGTGTGGGCAGCATCCGAGACAGAATGCTTGCAAGCTTCCAGTCAAGTGATCCAGTTCCTAGAGTATCTAGGCTTCAAGATCAACAGAAAAAAGTCTCGACTTTCTCCATCTCAAAAGTTCCAGTGGCTGGGAATCCACTGGGACTTAATGTCTCACCGTTTCTCCATCCCGGCGAAGAAAAGGAAGGAGATAGCGGGTTCTGTCAAGAGACTTCTAGATTCCGAAAGGATATCAAGACGCGAGCAGGAGAGGGTACTGCGCTCTCTCCAGTTTGCTTCGGTGACAGACCCAGTGCTAAGAGCACAGCTAAAGGATGCAACCGGAGTTTGGAGAAGTTATGCATCAAACGCGCGAAGAGATCTGAGAAGACCAGTTCCGCTTCGGCTACGTACTCTTCTCAGGCCTTGGTCCCAAGGCAGACATCTAAAGAAGTCGGTTCTTCTTCAGCCACCTCCCCTGTCGGTGACGATTCACTCAGACGCCTCGAAGGAGGGACGGGGAGGTCACTCTCATCGGAAAAAAGTCCAGGGGACTTGGTCCAAGCTATTCAAGACCTTTCACATAAACTTTCTAGAAGCTATGGCAGTGCTCCTTACCTTAAAGAAAGTCTCCCCGCATCACTCGATCCACATAAGGTTGGTGATGGACAGCGAGGTAGTTGTGAGATGCTTGAATTGACAAGGATCGAGGTCACCACCTCTCAACCAGGTGATGTTGGCCATCTTCCGATTGGCGGAAAAGAAGAAGTGGTACCTGTCGGCAGTTCACCTTGAAGGAGTCCGCAATGTGACAGTGGACGCTCTATCCAGGTTCACACCGATAGAGTCGGAATGGTCCTTAGACGCAGGATCATTCTCCTTCATTCTGAACAAGTCCCAGAACTGCAGATAGACCTCTTTGCGACGAAAGACAACAAGAAGTTGCCCCTGTACGTGTCCCCGTACGAGGACCCCTTAGCGGAAGCAGCGGACGCGATGTCCCTCGACTGGAACAGATGGTCCAGGATTTATCTGTTCCCTCCTCACAATCTTCTGTTGAGGGTCCTCAACAACTGAGATCCTTCAAGGGGGTAGCGGCAATAGTGACCCACAAGTGGTCAGCGTGTGGTTCCCCCTGGCATTGGAACTACGACTGAAGTTTCTACCGCTACCAGATCCAGTTCTGACCCAGCGAGTCCAGAAGTCTTCTGTCTGCGCTTCATTACAGAAAACCCGGATCCTGCAGCTCATGATTTTCTCTCCCTAGCGGTGAGAAAGCATTTCGGGATTTCGGAAGCCAGCATAGACTTCCTAGAGGAAAATAAGTGCAAATCTATTAGAAGGCAATAAAGTTCTGAAAGCCTGCGCTAGGCTCAGACCTTCAGCACCTCCAAAGCCCATTTCATGGTCTTTAGACAAAGTTCTTCATTTCGCTTCTCTGTGGAGCAATGAGGGGGGTGCGTTAATGGATTTGACCCAAAAAGTTATTTTCCTATTTCCACTCGCGTCCGGGGCCAGGGTTAGTGAGATTGTAGCCCTCTCGAGAGAGGAAGGTCGTGTTCAGTTCCCGGATGGGGGAGAACTGAACCTGTTTCCGGATCCTTTGTTTCTCACCAAGAATGAGTTACCCACCGACAGGTGGGGTCCCTGGAGAATCTGCCCTCTGAAAGGAGATGCATCTCTATGTCCAGTAGAAGGCCTAAAGGTCTATCTTCATAGAACTTCAGACTTCTAGGGTGGTCAACTATTCAGGGGAGAAACATCAGGCTCAAATTTATCACTGAATCAACTCAGGGCGAAAATCGCATATTTTATTCTCAGAGCGGATCCTGACAGTACACCCGCAGGTCACGATCCGAGGAAAGTTGCTTCATCCTTAAATTTCCTTAATTGTATGGATTTTGAACATCTTCGTTCATACACTGGCTGGAAGTCTTCCAGAGTGTTCTTTCGCCACTATGCGAAGCAAGTGGAGCAACTAAAGAGTTCTGTGGTAGCAGTGGGTTGCGTCGTTAACCCTGCTGTTTAACTCTGCGAGGAACAGTGGTTTTAATTGGGACAATTAATTCCAGGGTGAGTGTGTAGTTACATTCTGTGCTACAAACTAAGTGAGGGCACTGAGGTGCCCACGTTAACTGTTCCACTTCCAAAGGTGAACCTAGCATAAGTGCAGACATGTGTGCCGAGCGTTTCTAACGCTAATGTAACTGATTAGTAATACAGACTTTTCTGACCTTCATACCTCGGTATGTTAAAAGTGGCACTAATGTTTTTCTTTCAGATAAACAAGTTTCTGTTTACTATCAGACTTATGCTTAAAGTTTTGGTTATCCTCTTCTTATATATATATATATATATATATATATATATATATATATATATATATATATATATATATATATATATATATATATATATATATATATATATATATATATATATATATATATATATATATATATATATATATATATATATATATATATATATATAGAATTGTTGTTAACCTGTCTGTTTATTGTCTATCAATAAACTTGTTCTTGAGAACCTTGCGTCTCCTTCACCTGTGTCAATTTATTGATATAATTGAGCATTCATTCTATGTATATTTATCTGGGATAATTCTAATAGATTGTTCCTGTATGCAAACTATGTTGCATTGGTTTATGCTTTCCCTTATCGGGAGGACTCCGTCCCAGAAGGGGACGGTGGCGGTTTTACAAGTTTCCTCCTATGCGGATATAAACCTTTGTCCAATACAAGTATTGTGCGGAGAACTGGTCGATATTTCATATTGACGCAGTGGTTCTTTACAAACTATGCTTTACTTAATATAGGGTGAGACCACTATATTAGCTTGCCTGGTGTTCATACATAGGTATATGTACTCTTCGAGACTTTTCCAGAGTCTAGTAGGACTCTTCCCTGTAGGGGGAAGGAAGCTCTAACATGGTGTATGGTTAGTTGAAAAGATGTATAACGGTAACATCTTAGGTCTCTAGGTCTAGTCGACCGGGAAAAATTACCTCCGGGGAGTACGGCACGTTCTGAGAATCCACAGATACAGTAATGCTCTGGTATACTTCCATCAGGACGACATGGCTTGAGCCCAAAAAACCGATTTTGAGCAAAGCGAAAAATCTATTTTTGGGTGAGATGGCTATGTCGTCCTGATGGACCCGCCCTTCCCTTTCTATGAAAGGGCTGTAGGACCCCTCCCTACATACAGTATCTGTAGCACCTCGTGTACGCTACGAAACTGGAGAAGAGGGAGCCTTGGGAGCGGCTCCCCCTTTTTCTTTCCCGTTTTCGTTTCTTGCCAATTGACCCCTCGATGTGTTATCTCTGTTTGGGGCGCAGATTGCCATGTGGCGTGTCAAGAATACGTCCTCTGATATGTCGCGATATCCCTTTCATTAGGGATATTCGCTCCAGGAGTTAGAATTCTGGGTACCTTAAGGTAAATTCTCTGGGAATATGGCCGTAGTTGTAATATATCCTAGGAAGCTACCCTATAGGAACTTCCATCAGGACGACATGGCCATCTCACCCAAAAATAGATTTTTCGCTTCGCTCAAAATCCGTTTTTTGAACTATTTAACTTCTTTGTAGGAATTTTGATAGATTTTTTTTTTTTTTATTCTTACCAAGTTCAAAGCCGTTAAGAGCTATTATACAGCATCTTGCCAATCCCATGAAGACTAGAGGTAGCATCCAAATGGTTAGACACATTTCATGCTTCTTAGTAATTCAAGGCTATTTGGTATTGTGGGAGGAGCTAGGCATCTTGCCTGGTGACATCACTCACTAGCAATGGTTAATTGTTATTGAATGTAACAGAACATTTCAAAGGGTATGTAATCTAGTATTGTCCAGCATTTTTTGTTTGATTCAGAAGGTCAACATTACATTTTCAATATTTAACTTAGCCGGTGATTATAATAGCTGCAACTCTGTTGCTCGACAGAAAACTCTAAGGTAAAACTCGCCAGCGATCGCTACACAGGTTGTGGGTGTGCCCAACAGCGCCATCTGTCGTCCAGATACCCAGTACTCAATGTAAACAAAGACTCAATTTTCTCTGTCGTGCTATCGACAAGACGTACTTACTCGCTGTTGCTAAACTGGAGTTTTTTCACAACTAATTGGTGAAGTACATTATTCTAGTTTTGAGCTTTCGCTGTGCAGGGTTTCTCTTCACAAATCCTTGAACTCTTTTTGATAACGGATTCTTTGTTGATGACTTTTTGATAGTTTTTGAATTCCCCTTTGACCAATTCAAAATGGCTGACCCTTCACAAGTCCCAAAATATAGGAAGTGCAATGCTAGGGACTGTTCAAGGCGTCTTCCGAAACGACAAATGGGTTCGAGAGGCTTTAATCAGCGAACAGACGTTCCCTCCGTGGTATCGGGCGTATCTACCCAAGATCGCCCCTGCCTAACAAAGACGAGAGAGCCCATTTATACCTTGTCTTCGGAAGGTGTTTCTCGCAAGAAACCATGGACCAAGGTCTCACGACCGTTAAAGCGCAAGTCGGTCCCTTCCACACAAGTTCAACGGCCCAGTTGTAGCCACTGGGTCAGTTCGGACTCGCTGCAGTCATCCGATGACTGCTCACCTCCTAAGAGAGGCAAAGCGGTACCGCTTCAGACAGTTACACCGTCTGTCGCCGCACCTGCTCCTGTAGACCCTAAGTGGTCTTTACTGCAAGACATGCAGTCTAAACTAACGTCTCTTATGCAGGACTTTCGTGCGGAGAAGGTTGCTGCCGCACCAGCTAGTGCAGCTCCTTGCCTACAACCACCCACACGATCGGTTGTGCGTCCTGTGGACGCTGAGGTAACCTTCTCACGCACACCAGTTGAGAGAGTTCCGCCACCCATGCGTTCCAGTGTGATCTGCCAGCTGCATGTTGACGTTCAGCGACGCACGGAGGTATCCGTTGACGTTCATGAGTTTCAACAACCGTCAGAGTTGTTTTGTTTTGACGCGGTGCGTCAACCTCCGCAACCCAGTGTGGTTGCCACTGCTCACCCACATCAGTCCAGACAGTCTGGAGTAGACGCTGTGCGTCCCCGCGCTGCTATGGTTGTTGCCAGCTCACAGACTGGGCAGCAGTTCCATGACATTGCGTCCGGCTCAGTCACGCATGCACCCGTGCGACCGGACTCAGCTAACCAGCCGTTACCCACTCCGTTGCTGTTCCCTCATCAGTTATCGGATGAGGGACTTTCTGATGATGATGTTGCTGCACACGTAGATGAACCGCATTCAGAACTGGACGAGCCTAAGTCTACGCAACCCTCTTTGGACTTTAGGAAAGTTTTGGCCCTGTTCAAAGAGATGTTTCCGGACCAGTTTGTTTCTGTGGCTCCGCGTTCTCCTCCGTCAGAGTTTGTGTTAGGCATGCCGTCAACCACTCCTGCCTTTACTAGACTCGTCCTCGCACGCTCGTCCAAGAGAGCTTTGCGGGTGATAGGAGAATGGCTGCAGTCCAAGAAGAGTTTAGGGAAGACAGCTTTTACGTTTCCCCCTGCTAGACTCTCTTCTAGATCGAGCGTCTGGTATGCCACGGGAGAAGTTCTCGGCTTGGGAGTTCCTGCCTCTGCCCAGGGCGACTTCTCAAGTCTTGTAGACTCTCCCCGCCGCCTTGCCATGAGACGCTCAAAGATATGTTGGTCATCTTCGGACCTGGACCATCTTTAGAAAGGTATCTTTAGAGCCTTCGAAGTTTTTAACTTCTTAGACTGGTGTCTAGGAGCTCTAAGCAGAAAGATCTCTCCGACAGAGAAGGAGACTTCCTTGCTCATTATGTCCTGCATGGACAAGGCCGTACGTGATGGGTCTAATGAGCTTGCTGCATCATTTGTGTCCGGAGTCCTTAAAAAGCGTGAAAACCTATGCTCATTCCTTTCAGCTGGAGTTACACCATGCCAGAGATCCGAACTTCTGTTTGCTCCTCTTTCCAAGTGCCTTTTTCCAGAAGACCTGATTAAGGAAATTGCCACTCACGATCTTGTTGCGTCCTCAGCTCGCAAAGCCACCCCTTTGCCTACCTTGTCAGCTAGACCAAGGATGGACACTCCAGCGTCCCGTTTTATTCCGCCCTTTCGTGGCAGAGCCTGCAGCAGAGGAGGTGCTCGTGCCGAAGGGAAAAGAGGAAAGAAGAAAGGAACCAAGTCCTTTAAGGGCAGAGTCTGACTGCCAGCTTCTTCAGACAGCAGTGGGAGCCAGACTCAAGAACTTCTGGCAGACCTGGGAAAAGAGAGGCGCAGATGCACAATCTGTGAAGGTGCTCAGAGAGGGGTACAAGATCCCGTTTGTACGGAAACCCCCTCTAGCAACGTCTCCCATCGATCTCTCTCCCAGGTACAGAGAGGAAGACAAGAGACGAGCATTGAAACAGGAAGTGTCTCACTTACTAGAGAAGGGAGCGGTGGTCAAAGTCTCGGACCATCAAACCCCGGGATTCTACAACCGCCTCTTCTTGGTGTCAAAGAAGACAGGAGGGTGGAGGCCGGTGCTAGACGTCAGTGCGCTGAATGTCTTTGTCACAAAGCAGACGTTCTCCATGGAGACCACAAAGTCGGTTCTAGCAGCGGTCAGAAGGGAAGACTGGATGGTCTCTTTAGACCTAAGGGACGCCTACTTCCACGTCCCCATCCACCCGGACGCCCAACCTTTTCTGAGATTCGTTTTCGAAAAGGTTGTCTACCAGTTTCAAGCCCTGTGCTTTGGCCTAAGCACAGCTCCTCTTGTGTTTACGAGGCTGATGAGGAATGTAGCCAAATTCCTTCATTTAGCGGACATCCGAGCCTCCCTCTATTTGGACGACTGGCTTCTCAGAGCTTCTTCCAGTCGTCGCTGTCTGAAGGATCTAAAGTGGACTCTAGATCTGACCAAGGAATTGGGTCTCCTTGTCAATATGGAAAAGTCACAAGTGGTCCCATCCCAAACTATTGTGTATTTAGGGATGGAGATTCACAGTCTAGCTTTTCGGGCTTTTCCGTCGGCCCCCAGAACAAGCCAAGCCCAGTTATGCATCCAGAACATGCTGAAGAAGGAACGATGTTCAGTCAGGAAGTGGATGAGTCTGATAGGGACGCTATCATCCCTGGAACAGTTTGTGTCATTAGGAAGACTACACCTCCGTCCTCTTCAATATCACCTAGCATTTCACTGGAAAAAGGACAAGACGCTAGAAGCGGTCTCGATCCCCATTTCCGAGAAGATGAAGTCTTGCCTGACGTGGTGGAAGGACAGTATCAGCCTCAGAGAGGGTCTGCCCCTGGCTGTTCAGACTCCCAACCACGTTCTCTTCTCGGACGCATCGGACGTAGGCTGGGGCGCGACATTAGACGGTCGGGAATGTTCAGGAATATGGAACTCGAGTCAAAGGACAATGCATATCAACTGCAAGGAGCTACTGGCAGTACATCTGGCCTTGAAAAGCTTCAGGTCTCTCCTTCAAGGCAAAGTGGTGGAGGTGAACTCGGACAACACCACGGCTTTGGCGTACATCTCCAAGCAAGGAGGGACCCACTCACTGACGTTGTACGAGATAGCAAGGGACCTGCTCACCTGGTCAAAAGGTCTAAACATATCGCTAGTAACGAGGTTCATCCAAGGCAACTTGAATGTCATGGCAGATTGTCTCAGTCGGAAGGGACAAGTAATTCCAACAGAATGGACCCTCCACAAGGATGTATGCAAGAGACTTTGGGCCACTTGGGGCCAGCCAACCATAGATCTCTTTGCAACCTCGATGACCAAGAGGCTCCCAATATATTGCTCACCAATCCCGGACCCAGCAGCAATTCATATAGATGCCTTTCTACTAGATTGGTCACATCTAGATCTATACGCATTCCCACCGTTCAAGATTGTCAACAAGGTACTCTCACGAAGGGACAAGGTTGACGCTAGTTGCTCCCCTCTGGCCTGCGAGAGAATGGTTCACCGAGGTACTTCGATGGCTAGTAGACGTTCCCAGAACTCTTCCTCTAAGGGTGGACCTTCTACGTCAGCCACACGTAAAGAAGGTACACCAAAGCCTCCACGCTCTTCGTCTGACTGCCTTCAGACTATCGAAATACTCTCGAGAGCTAGAGGCTTTTCGAAGGAGGCAGCCAGGGCGATTGCTAGAGCAAGGAGAACATCCACCCTTAGAGTCTACCAATCGAAGTGGGAAGTCTTCCGAAACTGGTGCAAGTCAGTATCTGTATCCTCGACCAGTACCTCTGTAACTCAAATAGCTGACTTCCTCTTATACCTGAGGAAAGAACGATCACTTTCAGCTCCCATTATCAAGGGTTACAGAAGCATGTTGGCATCAGTCTTCCGTCACAGAGGCTTAGATCTTTCCAACAATAAAGATCTACAGGACCTCCTTAAGTCTTTTGAGACCACGAAGGAGCGTCGTCTGGTTACACCTGGTTGGAATTTAGACGTGGTACTAAGATTCCTCATGTCAGACAGGTTCGAGCCGCTACAATCAGCCTCCCTGAAAGATCTCACCTTAAAGACTCTTTTCCTGGTATGCTTAGCCACAGCTAAAAGAGTCAGTGAGATTCATGCCTTCAGCAAGTACATCGGATTTTCGTCAGAAAAGGCTACATGTTCACTACAACTTGGTTTTCTAGCCAAAAACGAGCTGCCTTCTCGACCTTGGCCGAAATCGTTCGATATTCCAAGCTTATCGAATATGGTTGGTAATGAACTAGAAAGAGTCTTATGCCCTGTGAGAGCTCTTAAGTTCTATTTAAAACGAACTAAACCTTTACGAGGCCTTTCTGAAGCTTTATGGTGTTCAGTTAAGAAACCATCTTTGCCTATGTCAAAGAATGCTTTATCCTATTTTATCAGACTGTTAATACGAGAAGCTCATTCCCATCTGAGTGAGGAAGACCAAGCATTGCTGAAGGTAAGGACACACGAAGTTAGAGCTGTCGCAACTTCCGTGGCCTTTAAACAAAATAGATCTCTGCGAAGTATAATGGACGCAACCTATTGGAGAAGCAAGTCAGTGTTCGCGTCTTTTTATCTTAAGGATGTCCAGTCTCTTTACGAGGACTGCTACACACTGGGACCATTCGTAGCAGCGAGTGCAGTAGTGGGTGAGGGCTCATCCACTACAATTCCCTAATTCCATAACCTTTTAATCTTTCTCTTGAAATGTTTTTATTGTTGTTTTTTGGGTTGTCCGGAAGGCTAAGAAGCCTTTCGCATCCTGGTTGATTTGGCGGGTGGTCAAAGTCATTTCTTGAGAGCGCCTAGATTAGGGGTTTTGATGAGGTCCTGTTGTATGGGTTGCAACCCTTGATACTTCAGATCCTAGGGGTCGATCAGCATCCTAAGAGGATCGCGAGGCTCCGTAAGGAAGACGTATTTAAAAAGGCAGAGTAATTGTTCAAGTCGACTTCCTTACCAGGTACCTATTTATTTTGTTTTTGTTATTTTGATAACTTCTAAAATGAAATAAAAACTCTTAGCTCATAATAATGTAAACATATATTGCTGGTCTCTACCCACCCCCCTGGGTGTGAATCAGCTATTATAATCACCGGCTAAGTTAAATATTGAAAAATGTTATTTTGATAATAAAATAAATTTTTGAATATACTTACCCGGTGATTATAAATTAAAGGACCCTCCCTTCCTCCCCAATAGAGACGCAGTGGAACGAGGAGAAAATTGAGTCTTTGTTTACATTGAGTACTGGGTATCTGGACGACAGATGGCGCTGTTGGGCACACCCGCAACCTGTGTAGCGATCGCTGGCGAGTTTTACCTTAGAGTTTTCTGTCGAGCAACAGAGTTGCAGCTATTATAATCACTGGGTAAGTATATTCAAAAATTTATTTTATTATCAAAATAACATTTTACAGTGTATATTTTAATTCATGTTCATAGCAGCTTATCAATGTACTGTATTATAGTATCTAGCTAGAGGAGTATAGAACTAGTAGATGCAAATAAAACTTGTAAAAAATTTTAGGTTTACATATTAAATTGGCTTAGTTTGATTTCCAAAAAGTAGTAGAAGTATATGCAAAAAAGTTTAGCTACTTATTGTATGACATTTCTAATTTAACTTCATTTTCAACAGTTCAGATGATCAATACAAGAAGAAGAGGATAGCAAGAAGACTCTTTTACTATAATAGATTGCTGAATGTATCGAGTCATATCACCTCGCATGACCGGAATAAAATATACGTTTGTAATTACGGCCTTAAATTTAGGACGAAGGAAAGAGAAGAGGTAATGTATTTTTTCTTAATTTTTCTAGGTTTGAAAACTGTATTATGATCCCTCAGTTAAATAACTATATTGATAATACATACTGTATAGTTAAGATGCTAGAGTCGGGATGCCAGAAAACTTCAAATTAATCAATCAATTAAGATGCAAGAAATTGTGTTCAGTGATTTCAGAAACACCTTGATGGTTTACAGTAAATTAAGTAGTATATATCCATTTGTAGTTACAATGTATAGTAATTTTATATTGTGTTGACATGAAATTACTAAAAAGTGCTGTTCTTTTTAGAAATTCTAGTAGCAAGTAGACCAAAAATAACTTGATTCTTTTTTGACTAATGTGGAATAGACCAGTTTATGTGATGTCCCATCCCCCTTCTAAGGTAGTGTTCACTGATTCATAACTATAATCTGTCATTCATGAGTGATTTGTTAGTTGCTTCTGTTTTAAAGTTTACAAGTACAGTGCAGTAATAATTCTAACCATAATCATCTATTAAATCACCTTTGTTCCGTAACCGAAATACAAACCACATTATTTACATAGGGTTTACTTTCGCCGTAGCTGAAATGACGAGCCATTAAGTTTTTAACGAGGGTTAACTACCCTCCGCTAGTTAGCAGGGGGTAGGGAGGGGGTAGCTTGCTACCCCTCCCCCCCCCCCACACCTGTGAGTTGTCTCACTTCACTTTTTGGCTCGGACGAACAGACGTTACTGTTTTTCGTCCTCGTTAATGACAGCCTTAATTTGTTTTTTTTACTTTTTCTAGTTCTGTGTGCTTGGAAGTTGGCCTCGACCGTTGTCATCGTTAAGCGCAAGTGCCCTGGACTCGCTGGCCGCCCTTGTGGGACCTTCATGTGAGCGAAGGACACCGATCCTCACACCCTTTGCCCGCAGTGCCGAGGCCGACAGTGTGATAGAGAGAATACGTGCAGTGAGTGGTCTGCCTCCCAGTGGGAGAAGTTTGGCTGCCGGCGTAAGAAGAAGTCTAAGAGAGACCGTTCTCCTTCAGGGGCAACCTTGAAGAAGGAAGGCTCCAAGGACTCCTCTTCCGCCGCCTGAACCTCCTTCGAAGCTCCCACTCGATCGGTCTCTCATGAGAGGCTGCCGAGTGGTAGCGCAGGCCCTAGTGGTGTTTCCCGACCTCGGGGTGCAGGAGAGGGCGTTGCCTCCCTTAGCGTGGCAGCTCCCTCTTCTCCTCCGGGGGAGAATAATATGGATTTTGAAGAATTTGATCAAACTGTTGCTAATAATGATTTGTTTCAGCTTTGGGCTTCCTTGGGGCTTAAGGGCACGCCCTCCAAGGAAGCCCTGTTTGACCTGATCCAGTTGAGGGCTGCGGTCAAACAGTCGCTGGTAATACCGGAGGTATTCCCTTCGGATTTTGTCGACACTGTTTTGGCCGAGCCTTCCGACGGGTCTGGTCAAGCCCTTGATACTGCTCCTGTTGCGGACGTTGCTGATGGCTCTCCTCCTCTCTCCGCAGATCCTCCAAGGGGGGAGGGGAGTCCCACGGTCTCTCCTGCGGGCGGGTCTCCCCCTCGGGGGAGCGCGCTGACAGAGACTCCTCTTCGGAGGACTGATGACCCGGACGCCCTTCCTCGTGGTCGTATTCGACGTAAGGCCCGTAGGCCTCTTCGCAGCAGAGGGCTTCCTTCTCCCTAGAAAGGAGTTAGGAGGCGCCTTTTTGGGTCGTCCTATCCTGATCCTGATCCTCCTCTTAAGGAGGAGCAGCCCGTCACAGCAGCGCCCATTTACCTCTCCGCGGATCGTTCGCGATCCCCTACGCCTGCCAGACCTTCCAACCTGCCTTCTCCGTTCCTGGCTGCAGATGCCTTCGGGGTTAAGGGACTCTTCTCACGGTGTGGGTAAGTCCCTTGCGCGTCAGGGTTCCCCTGAGTGCCCACCTGCGCGTTCGCGTGCAGGAGCGCTCAAGCGCTCCCCAGAGTTAAAGTCTTCGGACTTAACTCGCCAGCGCTCTCCTGTTCGGCAGAGATCACCTGCTCAACGTTCCCCTGCGCGGCAGCGATCACCTGCTTGCCAGCGCTCTCCTTCTCGCAGGTCTCCTGCGAAGCAGCGCCCTCATGTTCCTGATGGGCGCAATGCGCGCCCACGTTCTCCTGAGCGCCATCATTCTCCTCTGCGCAGCCGTGCTATTGATCAACCTGTGCCTGATGTGTGCCTAGCGCGCCAACGATCATCATCTCATCCACGATCGCCTGATCTGGACTTAGGCAAGGGTACTAACCCGTCGCCTCGCCCACTCGCCCCTGCACGCCCTTCTGCTCCGGCGCAACAGCGAGCCAACGTTCTCCTGCGCGTTCAGGCGATCACTCGCCTGTGTGCAAGCGCTCTCCTGAGCGCCCTCGCCCTCTTCAGTCTGATCGCCTCAGGTCTCCGACCTGCCCGCGCGATAAATCGCCTGCGCGCAGTCGTTCGCCTGTTCGTGGTACGCGCCATCGTTCTCCGGAACGCACGCGACATCGCTCGCCATCGTGCCAGCGCTCCCCGCCTGGCAAACGCTCGCCATGTTCCTCGCAACTTTTTTCGCGTTCTCCTACGCGCCGCTGTCGATCGCCTAGTGCTCAGCGCACACCTTCACCCGCGCGGTCTCGTGCTCCTTTACGTGCGCGCCAACGCGATCGCTCGCCATCGCACCATCGTATCCTTTCGCCTGTGCGTCCACTCCGAGCGCGCCGTCTCGCCCACGCGGCCCCTCGCCCACAAGCGTACGCACCCGCGTGCATTCTTCCACATGCGGCAATGCGCCCGCGCTTCGGAAATCGCCGGCACGCGATTCCTTGAATGCCTTTTCGCGTGAGAACCGCCGCGATTCCCATTCCCGCAGGGAACATCAGCGCGGCCAACCGACAGGGACACGGACTTCCAGATCAGCCTCTGGATCGCCTCCGCGCAAGCGTAGGTTTACCCACCAGGACCAGGACCAAGAAGGATCTACGGAGAGGTCCATGCAACACTCTTTTTCCTCTTCTTTTCAGACAGGCCCCGTGGTGTCCACTCCGAAGGATCAGGAGATCCCCTTCCCTCCAGCGGGAATAACTGACACTTTGTCAGTTACCCGTCAGCCTTGGTTCTGTCACATTATGAACGCAGTGGTTCAGGCTGTGAAGCCCGCCCTCGTTGATATGGGACTTAAACCAACGGCATGCTCTCCCCCGCTGAAGAGAAGGAGAGGAGTGGACTTTGTGGTGACTTCTCCTCGGGAGAAGTTGGTTCCCAAGAGGTCAGTTAGGAAGACTCCTACGCCTTCTCCTATGCGTGCTGTTTCTCCTTCTCCTGTGGACGAGTTATCTCCTTCCTCAGGAGAGTCCAGCGAGGATGAGAGAAGCTGCTCGCAAGGATGCCCCCTTCCGGACCTCTTTGCTGGAGTCCTGTATTCCTCCTAAGAGGGAGCCCAAGGACTCCAAGACGATTCCTAAATCGTCATCCAGGATACGTCCAGAGTCAACTAAACGCCGGGAGGACGTCCACGTATCTCCTCAAGATGAGCATTTGGGGACCGGAGACTTAGCTGCCAGTCCGCAAGGAGGAGACCAGTTCGAGTCTGAACACGCTTTCTGGCAGGTCTTAGGCTTGATGAGGCAGCTCAACAAGTTTAAGGACCCGGAGACTGCCCCTCGTGAGGGCAAGGACACGGTGCTAGACGAAGTCTACGGCACCCAGAAGCCCTCTAAGTCCAGCGCAGCTTTGCCTTGGTCCTAGGGGGTGAAAGGGGCCAGGGACAGAGTCGAAGCCCAGCTCTCCGAGCTCGCCTCTTCCGGTCGTTCTTCTGCCGGGTTCAAACTCCTCCCACCTCCTCGAGTACATCAGGGGAGGTACTTTGAGATCATGGGGGAGTTCAGTATGGCCCTTCCTCTCCACCATTCTGTGGAAGAGCTGACCAGGGGAACTCCTCTCGAGAAGCTCTCCACCCGGCAGGTGACGTTCTCGCCGTCAGAGATCCTTAAACTTGAGAAGGTCACGAAGAGTGCCATGCAGGCAACTTCGTGGCTGGACGTTTGGCTGGGATCTCTGGGCATCCTATTGCACTCTGAGGATCTGTCCAAGGAGAGCAATAGGAAGGCTTTGGAGACATTCTTCCTCTCGGGCACGCGTTCGATCGAGTTCCTCGCTCACCAGGTGGCTAACCTGTGGGCTAACTCGATCCTCAAGCGTCACGACGCAGTGGTTGAGAGGTTCCATCCGAAGGTCCCCGCTGTGAACGTCTGCAGGCTCAGGCACTCCTCCATTACTGGGAGGGATCTGCTCGAGCCCAAGGACATAGAATGAACAGCCGAGAGGTGGAGGAGATCGAATCAAGATTCTCTCCTCCAGAGGGCCCTGACATCTCGGCCCTACAAGCCTCCGGCACCTCAACAGCAACAGCAGCCTCGCAAGACACCGAAGCAGGCTCCGGCAGCTAAGACAGGAGTGTCTAAGCCGCAGCCCTTTCAGACCAAGGACAGAAGGCGCGGCAAGTCCTCTAGGGGAGGTAAGAATCCTAGAGGCAGCGGCCGAGGCCGCAAGCGCTAGGATTGGCAATCCCCCCGCATGTCCACCTGTGGGGGGATGCCTGAAATGTTGCGTGCACAGGTGGCAGCAACTTGGGGCCGATTTTTGGACGGTCTCTGTGATCAGCCAAGGTTATCGCGTCCCATTCACGACATCTCCACCTCCCCTGACAGCGAATCCAGTGCTGCTGAACTCCTATGCCATGGGATCGGCAAAGGGGTTAGCCCTTTGGGCGGAAGTCAAGACCATGCTCAAGAAGGATGCTCTCCAGGAGGTCGGCGACGGCTCCCCAGGCTTTTTCAGTTGACTCTTTCTTGTAAAGAAGGCGTCTGGAGGCTGGAGGACGGTCATCGACCTCTCAGCCCTGAACAAGTTTGTCAAGCAAAGAACAAGTTTGTCAAGCAAACTTCGTTCAGCATGGAGACAGCAGACACGGTCAGACTTGCAGTGAGACCGCAAGACTTCATGTGCACACTGGATCTGAAGGACGCGTACTTCCAGATCCCAATCCATCTGTCTTCCAGGAAGTACTTGAGATTCAGCCTAGACAGCAAGATCTGCCAGTTCAAGGTGCTGTGTTTCGGTCTCTCCACAGCTCCTCAGGTGTTCACCAGAGTGTTCGCTCCAATTTCGTCTTGGGCGCACAGGAACGGCATCTGTCTCCTCCGTTATCTGGAAGACTGACTGGTCATG
Organism: Palaemon carinicauda; assembly: GCF_036898095.1. Taxonomy (NCBI): domain Eukaryota; kingdom Metazoa; phylum Arthropoda; class Malacostraca; order Decapoda; family Palaemonidae; genus Palaemon; species Palaemon carinicauda. The sequence goes on from NC_090737.1 coordinate 17,558,494, forward strand.
GCAGACTCGGAGTCGACCCTTCTTTGACACCGAGACAGACTTCTGGAGGTTTACCGAGACCTGGGAGTCGTGGTAAGCCTCGAGAAGTCCTCTCTGCTTCCGACGAAACGACTGGTATATCTAGGCATGATATTAGACACCGATCTCCACAAAGCCCTTCCATCAGACGACAGGATAGCAAGGCTGAGGAGGGTCGCAGAACCTTTCCTCAGGCGGGAAGAGCTTCCGGCCCATTCGTGGTTGCGTCTTCTAGGTCATCTGACCTCCCTGGCATGTCTAGTTCCAAACGGCCGCCTCAGGATAAGATCCCTGCAATGGCGGCTAAAGTCCCGGTGGAATCAAGGCTCCGATTCTCCGGACTTTCTGGTTCCTATAGGATCCACGGAACTGACGGACCTTCGGTGGTGGCTGAATGACGTGAACCTTCGGAAGGAGATAACTCGTCCTCCCCCCGGAATTGACTCTGTTTTCGGATGCGTCAAAAGAAGGGTGGGGGTGCCCACATTCTGAACCATAGGATCTCAGTCCTCTGGTCAGAATCAGAAAAGTACCTCCATATCAACCTGCTAGAAATGAAGGCCGTTTTCCTGGCTCTTCAACAGTTCCAACGGATCCTGGCGGGTCACCCCGTAGTGGTGATGAGCGACAACACTACGGTAGTGGCTTACATCAACAAGCAGGGAGGTACCTTTTCTCGACAGCTATCCCATCTTGCAGTAGAGATTCTGAGGTGGTCCGAAGTCCACTCGGTCACACTTTTGGCTCGCTTCATTCCAGGCAAGAAGAATGTGCTCGCCGACAGTCTGAGCAGAGCGACGCAGATAGTGAGTACCGAGTGGTCTTTGGATCCTCAGAGAGCCAACAAAGTCCTGACTTTGTGGGGTTCCCCGACAGTAGATCTGTTCGCGACAGCCTTGAACTCCAAGCTGCCCCTGTACTGCTCTCCAGTCCCGGACCCCAAGGCTCTCTGGCAAGATGCTTTTCAGCAGAGGTGGGACAACATCGACGTTTATGCCTTCCCACCATTCTGTCTGATGAGAGGGGTGCTCAACAAGACCAGACTATCGGTCAATCTCTCCATGACTCTTGTAGCTCCTCTGTGGCATCACGCGGAATGGTTCCTGGATCTTCTGCAGCTCCTGACGGAACTTCCGAGGGAACTCCCCCCACAACACTAGCTACTCAGACTACACTGCAACATCTTCCACAAGGCCGTAGCGTCGCTTCGGCTTTATGCCTGGAGACTATCCAGCGTCTCCTCACGGAGAGAGGATTTTCCTAACAGGTTGCGGACAGGATGTCTCGCCACCTACTCAAGTCTCTATCGGAGTCTACCAGGGGAAGTGGAAAGTCTTCTGTGGTTGGTGTTGTGGGAGGGGTATCTCTCCACTCGATGCCACTATTCCAGCAATAGCGGAGTTTCTTGTGTATTTACGAGAGGAAATGCGCCTTTCAGTTCCAGCGGTGAAAGGCTATCGCTCAGCCTTAAGCCTGGCGTTTAGGCTGAAAGGAGTGGAAATTTCCTCTTCGTTAGAACTCTCTCTACTCATACGCAGCTATGAGCTTACCTGCCCTCAGTCAGAAGTAAGACCTCCTCCTTGGAACGTGGTTCAGTTCCTCAGGGCTCTGAACTCCGTTTGAACCATTACGCCAGGCGTCTGATCGCCACCTGTCTTGGATGACGGCTTTCCTGCTCGCTTTGGCCTCGGCCAAGCGGGTCAGTGAACTTCATGGTCTTTCTTACGACGTCGCCCATTCAAGGGGATGGGGGGAGGTAACGTTCAGGTTCGTCCCTGAGTTTGTTGCCAAGACTCAGAACCCTGAGGTGTCAAGACCCTAGGTTCGACTCCTTCAGGGTAACGAGTTTTCGTTCTGTAACAAGTGACCCAGACCATCTGTTATTTTGCCCAGTAAGAAGTCTGAGGCATTACTTGAAGAGAACAGCTGCAGTCCGTCCTCAGGTGCAAGCGTTATTCGTAAGCGCAGGAAGGAGAAAGAGGAGGGTCACCAGGAACACCATCTCGGCCTGGATCCGGAAGGTTATTCAACATACCTTGGATCCTGACCCTCCTCCGTCACGCCGCCCTAGAGCGCACGATGTTGGGCCTCGCTACGTCCCTTGCATTCCAGAGAAATTTCTCTGTGACTCAGGTTTTGCAAGCTGGGGTGTGGAAGCGCCAGACGACGTTCACAGCCCACTACCTGCAGGTCGTGACCCACAGGAGCTTCGATACATTCTCTATTGGCCCTGTGGTGGCTGAACAACAGCTGGTCTCACCTCAGGCTCCTTAATGGACAGGTAGCGAAAGGTTTGGGGCATTGTTACCCGGTTTTAGTCTGCGTGATTGAAAGAGTATGTCTGGCCCTTACTTCTTTCTTCATTCTCCCCTCTCTTGGGGAAAGCAGCATCCTGGTCTCTGCATAGCTGACCTCAACCTCTGCAGGTAAACCATGCTCCCTTGTGCTCCTAGTATTAACTATGATACTGTTTGCGTCCCCCATACCCTGACGAGGTGGTATTGGGAACGTCCTAGCCTAGATTTCTATCTAAAGAACTCCAGGTCAACTTCCTAGGACGAGTTGCAACTTCCTCCACACACAACTTATTAGGCCGCACGTCCGTAGCAAGCTTTGGAGAGTGTGAGGTGCAGGGACCCCCTTTCTCGAGTACTGCTCACTCGGTTTTCGGGTCCCCGGGTAAAGCCAAAAGCCAGTAAGGCTGGAGACTTTCCGCCCTTCCTAAGAGGTAAGTCACCCTATGTAAATAGCGTGGTTTGTATTTCGGTTACGGAACAAATGACAAATTCGGAGATAATTTGTATTTTTCCTAACCATACAAACCTTAGCTATTTCCACATATTTGCCCGCCAGCCCTGTCCCCCAAGTCAAGTCCTACCTCTAAGTGAAGTGAGACAAATCACAGGTGTGTGGGGGGGAGGGGTAGCAAGCTACCCCTTCCCTACCCCCTGCTAACTAGCGGGGGGTAGTTAACCCTCGTTAAAAACTTAATGGCTCATCATTTCAGCTACGCTGAAAGTAAACCCTATGTAAATAGCTAAGGTTTGTATGGTTAGGAAAAATACAAATTATCTCTGAATTTGTCATATTCTTATAAATCTTGTAGTGTGTGGTATAAATTTCTGATGAAATTTTATTGAATGTGTAAATGTAATTTGTTCCTACATGAATATAAACCATTGTCTTTTAATAGGAGTATGATTTCAACAAAGCTAGAAACTTGGCTATTAAAATTTATGATGAGCTGTATTAGTTATTAATGGGTAGTAGGAAAAGCCCTGCCCCCTCCCGCTATCTCACTGAGTAACCACTTTGACTATAGTCGCTGAGTAGTACAGATACACTCTTGGTGCTAACAAGCTTGGTTATTTTACACTTTATCTTTTGGTAGCAAATTACTGTGTGTTTGACGATTGGAGAAACCATGTGTATGCTTGCGGTCCTGCCCAGGTGTTCCAGGCTGTAGATATGGAACCTTTCTGAGCAGCTCCTCCATGGATCCCCATTCTTCGTGCCCTTCTTGCAGAGGTCTTGACTGCTTTCAGTCATCAACCTTTTAAGCCGTGTAGGGAGTGGTCGTACTTTTAGTGGTTGGAGTACAGCAAGAGGAGAGAGAAGTCTAAGAAGGATTCTTGCCCATCGGGATCCTCCTCAAAGTCTAAGAAATCCACTGGACACCTCCTTTCTCCTTCTGGTACTTTGGCTTCGGAGCTTTCTCCCTCTCTGTCCTCTATGGCAAACCTAGAGTAGGTAGGCATTATCTGCTTAGGTATTCAGTCTCTTTGGTAGGAACCCAAAACTTTTATTACAGGTGATGACACTAAGGATGCTGTGGCCCTCCTTAGGCATTGAGGGCTTTTCATCAACAAATAGATTTTGCAAGTCTTGCAGCATCGAAGGGCAAGTCTTCTTCTATTTTCCTGTCTTCCTCTGCAGAGGAAATACTTGACAAGACCCCCTCCATCCAGCCGCCCAGGATTTCTGAAGGTGCACCAGCCCTGGATTACTGAAGGTGCTGTGGATCAACAATTGTCACCTTCAGATTTGACATCTAATAAGGGAAGGAAACGCTTATGACCTCCCTCACCTCCTAGCCCAATTCCTTCCACATTGTCTCCTGTTGTGGGTCCAACTCGTATTGCTCGTCTTCATTAAGTGAGAAGGAGGGAACACCAACCTCCTCTATCTCTTTTTTGGACGCATGACTAGGATGTCTCCAGATCTCCTAGGGAATCCCCCTCTCCTACAGTACATGTACTGTATTCTCAGACTTCACACCTCAGGTGACGAGAGATGTCTTCAGATATATACGAGAGAGATTTGCTTTTATGCGCTCATGTGCTTGTGCGTATGCTCTCCACTTAGCGCGCTTTCATCTGATCCTGTCTTACTCATTCGTGCTTGTGCCCCTGGATATCAACATTCCCCTATATGTGTGCACCCTTCTGTTAGCACATATTCACCTGTTTGCTTGCAAGTGCTCTTCTAATATGTGAGGACTCTCTTTTTAGCACTGTCATTGTCCAATTGGCACGCATTCACCAGATCCTGAATCTTCACCTGTATGCATGCACTCTCCTGTTGCTATACCTGTTCCAGAAATCACTAGTGTTTGCACACGCTCATCCATTAGTGCACTCACCTGATTGCAGGTGCTCTCCCCACAGAGAATGTTCCCATTTACCTGCACTCTCCCTTTATAGAATGTTGTTCTGGCCATACATGCTCTACTATTTGTGCATGCCTACCTCTTCGTACACTTGCTCACCTGTTAAATTGCACTCTCCTGTTTGAGCACGTTCATCACTTACCAGACATGCACTTATATATGATAGGTCCCTTGTTTGAGAAACCTTACCTCTCAGCACTCAATCTTCAGAAGAGGATTCCTCACACAATTTGTCATAGAAAGGGCACTGTGAAGTATTCTTCAAAAGATCGATCTCCACGCACAAGGTTACCGGATAAAGAGCCCAATCTTAAGAAAGACATCCCCAAGACACCTCGTGTCGTCATTCTTCCAGATACTCCTCGAGTGATAGGTCACCTTCAGCTCATTGGAAAATTTACTATCCATCAAGGGTCGGGCAGTCCACGGACACATCAATCAGCAGGGCTTCCCGACGTGATTGTGCTAAGCCTTTAGAGCTACTGTATAAGCTCTTGCTTTGTCACCCAAGGCTAGCCCTGGAGCATTGGAAGCTTCTAGATCTGCATGGAATGGCCTGACAGAAGACATTCAAAACAATCTTGCAAAACCTTATTTGAATAAATTTTGGTTGATCATGATTTAGGACGCTAGACCAATAATACCCATTATATCTTTGTATGGTTAGTACATGTACTGTATACAGTTTTCTCTCCTATTGTTTGTGAAAACCACTTTGAGATTTGGTTGGCAGTTTTGATGCAATACTAAAGAATACTTTTAGCTTTATGGAAATTAAGCATAAAAAATGACTAAGCATTCCGTAATCAAGGCAAACATGGAACGTTTATAATATTTACAAGAGAAGATGTATCAAGTTGGTTTAAGTGTGTTTTGGTTTTGAAATTAGTAATATTTTATCTGTCTCTATCACATACTCAGCGGCAAAAGAGAGTGAGAGTTAGTACTGTATGGTGACTGTTAGGAGTAGGTTGGACAGGGCATCAGCCACCTAATGAGATACAGTAATACCATTAAAGAGTTATTGGTTCCTTTGACTCACCAGACAGTACTACATTGGATCCATTCTCTGTATACAGCTCATTTTTCCTTTGTCTACACATAAACTGAATAGTTTGGATTATTTTTTCCATGTTCTCCTCAATCCTCACACGTAACAACACTTAAATTACCAAACAATTCTTTGCTTAAGGGGTTAACTACAGCACTGTAATTGCTCAGTGGCTACTTTTCTTTTGGTGAGGGCAGAAGAGACTCTTTAGCTATGATAAGCAGCTCTTCTAGGAGGACACTCCAAAATCTAACCAATATTCTCTAGTCTTGGGTAGTGCCATAGCTTCCATACCATGGTCTCTCACTGTCTTAGGATAGAGTTCTCTTGCTTGAGGGTACATCGAACATACTAGTTTATCCTGTTTTTCCTCCTCTTCTTTTTTGAATTTTTATGGTTTATATACGAAAGATTTAGTTTAATGGTGTTATGGTTCTTTAATATATTTTATTTTAATTGTACATTACTTCCTTTTGTAGTTTTTTTATTTCCTTGTTTTCTTTTCTTACTGGGCTATTTTTCCCTGTTGGAGCCCTAGGACTTATATATAGCATCCTGCTTTTTCAACAAGGGTTGTGGCTTAGCTAGTAATAATAATAATAATAAAAATTATTGTTATTATTACTAATTGTAGCTACAACCCTATTTGAGAAAACAATGTTACAAACGAAAGGGCTCCAAGAGGGAAAATGGCCCAGAAAGGAAAGAAAATAAGGACTTACAGTATGTAAACGATATATGAGAAGTAATGAGTAAAAAATATAAAATATCATAAGATCAATAACGTTAAGGTAGATATGTCATATATAAACTATGATGATAGACTTATGACAAACCTGTTCATCATAAAAAAAAAAATTGAGAGAAATTATTTTAATACTTACCTTGTAGTTATCTCATTCCCTACCTCATGCCACTTTTAGTTATGTCAAGAGACAAGATTATGCACAGGTCCAAGGATGACTTTGATCATATGAAGTACTAGTTATAAATATGCATTTGGTTAATGTTCCTTCTGTGGTGCCATCTGTTGGGATGACTAGGCATCACAGGGGAGGGGAAGTAAAATGGAAAAAAATTTCTAGGTCGGGAAGCCAGAGTCTTTGAAGACTTTAACATGATGACCACTGTTCATGTATTGAAAAAACAAATTTTATTAGAACTCAATTATTTTTGGGTTTGTATGAAAAAAAAAACAGTTGAATTGTATTATTAAATTTTTCGGATTTTTCTAATGACTTATACAAAATTTTAGAATATGAAATGCTCTGTTTACAAATTTTTTGTTTACTGAAACAAAATTCTTTTTAGCTCCTTTGAGCTTTTGAATGGCATTTATGCCTCGGTAACACCAAAAATCACTTGTGGTGAATGGGTATTGTCCAAGAGAGCAACTCAAGATGTCTATTGGAGAGACTTTGCACTCAGTGACTCAACTTTTCAGATAAATGTATATACTTTGTGAAACTGAATTTACTTATGGTTAAGTATTTTATACCTTCTAAATCCAAAGCAAAAGATTTGTAATCAATTGTAATGTTTAAGGAGAAATATTTATAACGTCAATGTCATTACTCCAATTGACAGCCTCATTGCCAGTATACAAAAGTGGTCATGAAGGAAGGACAGCCTGTAAGAAGAAGCATAGACTGTCCTGCAAAGATTATTGTGAATGAATTATCAGTGTAAGTAGTGAACATTTTTACATTCTTTTTCTTTATAGGCCAGGCAATATATTAAATTTGGAATTGTATGCATGTTGCTTAAACATAAGACATAAGGAACTTTTTTTAATTACCTTATGAAATATTTTACTCATAATCATTAGTCCTGTTATATATAATTTTAAATATTTAACTTAGCCGGTGAATATATAATAGCTGCAACTCTGCGGCTCGACAGACACATACATAAAAAACTCGCGAGCGATCGCTATGCAGGTTGCGGGTGTGCCCACCAGTGCCAACTGTCGGCCAGATACCACTCTCGGATGTAAACAAAACCTTCAATTTCTTCTCTGTCGACGTGTCGACAAGACGTACTTTTACTCGCAGTAGAACCTGGAGTTTTTTCCCATCATATTTGGTGAAGTACTTTAATTTGGTTTGAGCTTTCGCACTACAGGTGTTTTTCTTCAAATAAACCCTTGAACTCTTATTTGAATCGGATTATTTGTTGATGACTTAGATCGTTTTTTGGAATTTTCCCTTGACTAATTCAAAATGGCTGACCCTTCTCAAGTTCCCAAGTTTCGAAAGTGTAATGCTAGGGACTGTAATAGGCGTCTTCCAAAGGCTTCTCTCGACCCTCACACTGTTTGTTCCAATTGTCGGGGTAAAACCTGTCAATTGGGAGATCGGTGTGAGGAATGCGTGGGCCTTTCGGAATTCGATTGGATCGAATTTGATAAATATGCACGCAGACTAGAGAGAGATAGGGTAAGGAGAAGTTCTTCTAGGTCTGTAGATTTTTCCTCTCCACATGCCCCTGAACCTAATCCTTCCCCTGTAGTGGTTGTTCCTAACCCCCCTCCTAGCACTCAGGAACCGTCTATGCAAGACATGATGCGTGCTATTCATGCCTTGGGGGAGAGAGTTGAGGCTTTAGCAAGTGACCGGAATCAACTCATGGCGGACGTGAAGGAACTCAAGTGCCAAAGTGCCACGACGGATAGTGGAAAAGTGCCTAGTGTTTCGCAAAGTGTTGTGAACAGTGTTGCGACCGAGGGTTCGTCTGTTCGTGCCTGTCGTCCACCTAGTCCGGGACCTCTTGCAAGCTCCCAAGCCCAGGGGAGAAGCAATGTCGTACGACTTATGGGTCGAGAGGCCTTGATCAGCGAACAGACGTTCCCTCTTTGGTATCAGGCGTATCTCGTCAAGATCGCCCCTACCATAAGACGAGAGAGCCCATTTTTACCTCGTCGTCCGAAGGTGTTTCACGTAAGAAACCTTGGACCAAGGTCTCTAGACCTTTAAAACGCAAGTCGGTCCCTTCAGGACAAGTCCAACGTCCCGGATGTAGCCACTGGGACAGTTCGGACCCGTTGCCATCATCTGATGACTGCTCGCCGCCTAAGAGAGGCAAAGTTGTGCCGTCTCATTCGCTAACCCCGTCTGTTACCGCACCTGCTTCCGTAGACCCTAAATGGGTGTTACTGCAAGACATGCAGTCTAAGCTTGCGTCCTTGATGGAGGACTACAACGCTGAGAAGGTTTCCGTTGAACCTACTGGCCATCAGCCATCCAAGCGTTCTGTTGTGCGTCCTGTTGACGTGGATGTAGCTTTCTCGCGTCAACCAGTTGGGGTTGTACCACCACCGATGCGATCCAGTGTGGATTTCCAGCCGCATGTTGACGTTAGGCAACGCACTGATGCGATTGGTGACGTTCAGGACGTTCACCAACCATCAGAGTTGACTTGTTTTGACGCGGTGCGTCAACCTCCGCAACCCGGTATGGTGTTGACTGCACAACCCAGACGGTCTAAACAGTCTCGGGTGGACGCTGTGCGTCCTCGCGCACCTGTTGTTGTTGACAGTTCCCAGACTGTTCAGCAGTTTCAGGACGCTGCGTCCTGCTCCGTCACGTATGCACCAGTGCGACCGGACTCTGCGAGTCAAACGTTGCCTTCACCTTTGCCGTTTTCTCATCAGTTATCAGATGAGGAACTGTCAGATGAGGACGTTGCTGAACCACAACCTGAGGATCAGCCTTCAGAATTAGATGAGCCTAAAGCAGTTCAACCATCTTTGGACTTTAGAAAAGTCATGGTTGTTTTTAAAGAGTTGTTCCCTGATCACTTTATTTCTGTGGCTCCTCGTTCGCCGCCGTCCGAGTTTGTTTTAGGCGTTCCTGCTACCATGCCTGCCTTTACGAAACTCGTTTTCTCTCGCTCATCCAAGAGAGCTTTACGGCTGTTAGGCGATTGGTTAGAGACCAAGAGGAGTTTAGGGAAGACGGCATTTGCCTTCCCCCCATCTAAACTCTCGTCTAGATCGAGCGTCTGGTATGCCACGGGAGAAGTTCTTGGCTTGGGAGTTCCTGCCTCTGCCCAGGGCGACTTCTCAAGTCTTGTAGACTCTCCCCGTCGCCTTGCCATGAGACGCTCGAAGATTAGTTGGTCACCCTCGGACCTGGACCACCTTCTTAAAGGCATATTTAGGGCGTTTGAAGTCTTTAACTTCCTGGACTGGTGTTTGGGAGCCCTGAGTAGGAAAATCTCATCTGCCGATAGGGATGTTTCCTTACTCATTATGTCCTGCATGGACAAGGCCGTCCGCGATGGGTCCAACGAGCTTGCCGCTTCATTCACGTCCGGAGTCCTTAAGAAACGAGAGTCTCTGTGCTCTTTTCTGTCAGCAGGAGTGACGCCATGCCAAAGATCTGAGCTACTCTTTGCGCCCTTGTCTAAGTGCTTGTTTCCTGAAGTCTTAGTTAAGGAAATTGCCTTGTCTTTAGTGCAGAAGGACACCCACGATTTAGTTGCGTCCTCGGCTCGCAAAGCTCCCCCTTTGCCTGCCTTGTCTGCTAGACCTAGGATAGACACTCCAGCGTCCAGGTTTATCCCGCCCTTTCGTGGCAGAGCCTCCAACAGGGGAGGTGCTCGTGCCGAAGGGAAGAGAGGAAAGAGGAAAGGATCCAAGTCCTCTCGGGGCAGAGTCTGACTGCCCGCAACTTCAGACAGCAGTAGGTGCCAGACTCAAGAACTTCTGGCAAGCCTGGGAGAAGAGAGGCGCAGATCAACAATCTGTGAGGTTGCTCAGAGAGGGGTACAAAATCCCTTTTGTACGCAGACCTCCTCTAGCGACGTCCCCCATCGATCTCTCTCCCAGGTACCGAGAGGAAGCAAAGAGACAAGCCCTGAAACTGGAAGTGTCTCTTTTGCTAGAGAAGGGAGCGGTGGTCAAAGTCTCGGACCTTCAATCACCGGGGTTTTACAACCGTCTCTTCCTAGTATCAAAGAAGACAGGAGGTTGGAGACCGGTGCTAGATGTCAGTGCTCTGAATGTCTTTGTCACAAAGACGAAGTTTACCATGGAGACCACAAAGTCAGTCCTAGCAGCAGTCAGAAAGGGAGACTGGATGGTCTCTCTAGACCTAAGGGACGCTTACTTCCACATCCCCATTCACTCAGACTCCCAACCTTTTCTGAGATTCGTCTTCGACGATGTGGTGTACCAGTTTCGGGCCCTGTGCTTTGGCCTAAGCACAGCTCCTCTCGTGTTTACGAGGCTTATGAGGAATGTGGCAAAATTCCTCCATTTATCGGACATCCGAGCCTCCCTTTATTTGGACGACTGGCTTCTCAGAGCCTCTTCCAGTCATCGCTGTCTGAAGGATCTCAATTGGACTCTAGATCTGACCAAGGAATTGGGACTCCTAGTCAACTTGGAAAAGTCACAGCTGGTCCCATCCCAAACTATTCTGTATTTAGGGATGGAGATTCACAGTCAAGTTTTTCGAGCTTTTCCATCGGCCCCCAGAATAGATCAAGCCCTGCTCGTCATCCGGAAGATGTTGAAGAAAGAACGCTGCTCAGTCAGGCTTTGGATGAGTCTGGTAGGAACGCTGTCATCCCTGGAGCAATTTGTCTCGCTAGGAAGGCTACACCTCCAACCTCTACAATTCCATCTGGCTTTTCACTGGAAAAAGGACAAGACGCTAGAGGCGGTCTCGATCCCGATTTCCGAAAAGATAAAGACTTGTCTGACTTGGTGGAAAGACAATATCAGTCTACGAGAGGGTCTTCCCCTAGCAGTTCAGAAACCCAACCACGTTCTCTTCTCGGACGCATCGGACTTGGGCTGGGGCGCGACGCTGGACGGTCGGGAATGCTCAGGTCTGTGGAACTCGAGTCAGAGGAGCATGCATATCAACAGCAAGGAGCTTTTGGCGGTTCATCTGGCCTTGATAAGCTTCGAGAATCTCCTTTGAGGCAAGGTGGTGGAGGTCAACTCGGACAACACCACGGCCTTGGCGTACATTTCCAAACAGGGAGGTACCCACTCATTGACTCTGTACGAGATCGCAAGGGACCTGCTCATCTGGTCAAAAGATCGAGGCATCTCCCTAGTAACGAGGTTCATCCAGGGCGACTTGAACGTCCTAGCAGATTGTCTCAGTCGGAAAGGTCAAGTAATTCCAACCGAATGGACCCTCCACAAGGATGTGTGCAAGAGACTTTGGGCGACTTGGGGTCAACCCACCATAGATCTCTTTGCAACCTCGCTGACCAAGAGGCTTCCAATCTATTGCTCTCCAGTCCCAGACCCAGCAGCAATACATATAGATGCCTTCCTCCTAGATTGGTCACACCTAGATCTTTACGCATTCCCACCATTCAAGATTGTCAACAAGGTACTGCAGAAATTCGCCTCTCACGAAGGGACAAGGTTGACGTTAGTTGCTCCCCTCTGGCTCGCGAGAGAATGGTTCACCGAGGTACTTCGATGGCTGGTAGACGTTCCCAGAAGTCTTCCTCTAAGAGTAGACCTTTTACGTCAGCCACACGTAAAGAAGGTACACCAAAGCCTCCACGCTCTTCGTCTGACTGCCTTCAGACTATCGAAAGACTCTCGAGAGCTAGAGGCTTTTCGAAGGAGGCAGCCAGTGCGATTGCTAGAGCGAGGAGAGCGTCTACCATTAGAGTTTACCAATCGAAGTGGGAAGTCTTCCGAGACTGGTGCAAGTCAGTTTCCGTATCCTCGTCCAGTACCTCTGTAGCCCAAATAGCTGATTTTCTTTTATACCTGAGAAAAGTTCGCTCCCTTTCAGCTCCTACGATCAAGGGCTACAGAAGCATGTTGGCCTCGGTCTTCCGGCATAGAGGCTTAGATCTTTCCAACAATAAAGATCTGCAAGACCTCCTTAAGTCTTTTGAGACCTCTAAGGAACGTCGTTTGGCTACACCTGGGTGGAATTTAGACGTGGTCCTAAGATTCCTCATGTCAGACAGGTTTGAGCCTTTACATTCAGCCTCCCTGAAAGATCTCACTCTTAAGACTCTTTTCCTGGTATGCTTGGCCTCGGCTAAAAGAGTCAGTGAGCTTCATGCCTTCAGCAAGAACATCGGGTTTTCGTCAGAAAAAGCTACTTGTTCTCTGCAGCTTGGTTTCCTCGCCAAGAATGAGCTACCTTCTCGTCCTTGGCCTAAATCTTTCGATATTCCTAGCTTATCGGAGATCGTAGGCAATGAACTAGAAAGAGTATTATGCCCTGTTAGAGCTCTTAAGTTCTACTTAACTCGTACTAAACCTTTACGAGGCCAATCTGAAGCTTTATGGTGTTCGGTTAAGAAACCATCCTTGCCTATGTCAAAGAATGCTTTGTCATATTTTATCAGATTGTTAATACGAGAAGCTCATTCACACTTGAGTGAGGAAGACCGATCTTTGCTTAAGGTTAAGACGCACGAGGTTAGAGCTGTAGCAACTTCCGTGGCCTTTAAGCAAAATAGATCTCTGCAAAGTATCATGGACGTAACCTATTGGAGAAGCAAGTCAGTGTTCGCGTCATTTTACTTGAAAGATGTCCAGACTCTTTACGAGAACTGCTACACACTGGGACCATTCGTAGCAGCGAGTGCAGTAGTGGGTGAGGGCTCAACCACTACAATTCCCTAATTCCATATCCTTTTAATCTGTCTCTTGAAATGTTTTTAATGTTGTTTTTATGGGTTGTTCGGAAGGCTAAGAAGCCTTTCGCATCCTGGTTGATTTGGCGGGTGGTCAAAGTCATTTCTTGAGAGCGCCCAGATTAGGGGTTTGATGAGGTCCTGTTGTATGGGTTGCAGCCCTTGATACTTCAGCTCCTGGGAGTCTGTCAGCATCCTAAGAGGATCGCTGGGCTCCGTAAGGAAGACAGACTTACAAGGCAGAGTAATCGTCTAAGTCGACTTCCTTACCAGGTACCTATTTATTTTGGTTTTGTTATATTGATAACTGTCAAAATGAAAAAACTCTTAGCTTATACGATGTAAACATATTTAACTCTGGTCTCTACCCACCTCCTTGGGTGTGAATCAGCTATTATATATTCACCGGCTAAGTTAAATATTTAAAAATGATATTTTAATTATAAAATAAATTTTTGAATATACTTACCCGGTGAATATATAAATTAAACGACCCTCCCTTCCTCCCCAATAGAGACGCAGTGGGATGAGAAGAAATTGAAGGTTTTGTTTACATCCGAGAGTGGTATCTGGCCGACAGTTGGCGCTGGTGGGCACACCCGCAACCTGCATAGCGATCGCTCGCGAGTTTTTTATGTATGTGTCTGTCGAGCCGCAGAGTTGCAGCTATTATATATTCACCGGGTAAGTATATTCAAAAATTTATTTTATAATTAAAATATCATTTTGTAGAATAATAGCAAAGTAATATATGTGTGTATTATTGTTTATTAGATTAAAGAATGAAATCCTGTTGTAGTATACTATTGAGCTATTTTTTTTATGTTACTGTACTGTATATTTGAGTTTCCGAATATTTGTTCTTATACAAATATAAATCATCATCCTTCATTATGAGTATGATTTTGAGTCAGCTTGAAATGACCATTTATCCTTAAACGTGGTAGTAATAGTTACTGGCACTCTGCACTCGCTTTAAATTTCAGCCTCAAGCAGTACAAACATTCAATACTCTTATTCTTATCGCCTCTACAATTTTGGCTGCTTTGATTTATTTGCCTTCTCTTTTAGATGAAATGGATAGATGTGTTGACAGACTGGCATGTTCAATGGATAGATTAAAGGGAGAAGACAAGGATATGCAATTGTTTTCTGGATTAACTAAAGTTTTGTGGGTAAGCCAGCTATTATCCACATCATCCGTGTTCCTGTTGCCGTCATTCCATCTCTAAGTGTGACCTTACGATAACAACAACGGGAGCCTAAGGGGTTTCTCATTTGTTTCTTCGACGGAAGGAGGTTTTGAAACAACACCCTTACCAGCTTTGTACAGACTTGCCATTATCGCATCACCTGAAATCCATCTAGATGCCATGGCTAAAAAGCAAATGATCCTAGGTACCCACTCTACAACCATGACTTTAGACATCTTGACCTGGAAAAAACTAGAGACCTCAGACCCATCAAAATAAAGATTATATAAATGTAGAGGGAGTAACAGTCAGACCACTAACAATACCTTTCCTAACCCTTGTGAAGACCTACCCTGTTTATTCTCCCTCACCAGAAGGAAAGGATTACCCCTTAATAGAGGAAGAACAAAAGTTGGTTGGACAGGGGATAACCTCCAGAGATAGAGTTACAAAAAATGGTGCTGTATGCCCTTGCAGGGAGCCACACCAAACCATGAATCGCATCTTGTGTAGCTGCCCACTGGGGTAGAACTATTGTGCAATAGATATGAATAGCCCATCACAGAAAGGTGTCTGTTGTTAGTACAGGTGGCCACGCACCTTTTACTGGTGCTTGGCCCAGCACTGGATCAAGTACGTACACGCACTGCCAGTAGGGTTGAAGGCCGCCACTCACTTCCCTTTCCTGGACAATCAAGGTAAACCTCAGGATCTCTCTCTTTGGTCCTTAAGATAAAGAAGCTCACTCTAGATAGATGAACCCATGGTTGTTCTCCTCTTTCATACGAGTCATGAGATATTTCCTCTCTCAAGTGTGAATATGATCTACGGTCTCCTAGTGATTGATTCATTCAAAATAGTTCTCTGCGGAACCAGTCTTTCTAAGGTACGCACTGAGAGCCCTTCATAAGGGGGGGAGGTGCCTGCGGAAGCGAACAACCCCAAGACCGAGTCCTCAGTGTTGCTATCATGACACCTGTGAAAGATTGGATTGCATTCTTTGATTGGCACTTCAAACTCGTCAAGGGTCAAAGCCCAACCTTGAGTTATCACAGTTGCAGCTTGTTCGTGGAGCTTTGGGTGAGGTTAATTTCCATGTCTCTGGTCAACGGTATTCTTTTAGCTCCAGCTGATAGAGTAAGTTCCTGCTTCCCACATTCTGGACAATGAAGATTTTATGTGCTAGATTACGCAAACTCGTCTCCTATACACATCAAACCTGCAGTTGGCTGCTACCAAGAAAGTTGCCTATATTGCCACAACCCAAGATTTGGCAAATTCTGAAACACAGATGGAGTACACCAACTTAATCCTTTCAGGTGTGAAGGCTGTGACATTTTTGGTAAACCAGTCAGGGGCACAGTGGTCCAAGTGTCTTGAAGAGGTGGGTTGTTGTTGTCTCCTGCTAGGCTAGGCTAGTTGGGTGACAGTAGACATTGTATTTGAAGAAATACTCAAGTGCTCGAGACTGTAGCCATTTTCCCATAGAAGAACATGGAAGTGACATTGGAAAAGTAAAGGAAAGCAAGTCATTACTCCCTTATTCATCATGCAGTTACCATTAAAGGCTCAGGTCCTTCAAAGGCAATAGCTAGAGTAACTTCAAACCCCACCTAACCTTTAGCATGGAAGAAAACTTCAGTGATCTCAAAAGTCTGATCTGCACCTCCATCCTCTTCCTCCTAGAAGAAACATATGTCCCATGTTCCACCATTTCACCCCCATCCTGGCAAGTTGAGGAGGGTTAGTAGAGGTAGGAAAGGGACACTGAAGTCTGCAGTCCCCTCCTCCAGCTGTTGCAAGGTAGAGATGCCTGTCAAGCCATTGAGCAACATGCCAGTGACACTGAGCAGAGCAAGGGGTGGTGGAAGTCTTTCGGGACGGATACTGCTTACCTTTCGCCAACTTCCTCCCTCCCTTCACTGTTTACATTCCAGACTTACTTTCCAGAATTGCCAAAAGCTCTGGCCCTTGTAGCATAGGTGAAGGCTGTAGAGAGAAATACACTTAAAGTCCTTTTAGGCAGTACTCTAGTCTTCGTCAGTCAACTCTTCTCGATGGAAAAGTCTACTTGGATCTGGAGACCAGTCATTGGGCCCTCTCCTTTGAAGAGGTTTGTTCCCCAGACACCATTCAAGATGAAGAAAGAGAACACCATGAAATCCAACATCAGGAAAGAGGACTTTATGCTCTTCATGAGCATGAAGGATGCGTACTTCCAGATAACCATTCATTGGTGGTACAGAAAGTACCTATTTGACTATTTTTCTTTTGTCACAATTTGAGATCATGATCAATCAGGGAAAAACAGTCTTATGCCCAAACAGAGGATGAAGTACCTTAGCTTGCAGAAAGACGTGGAAGCAGCAAGAGTCTTTATATCAGAGACTGTTTTAGCAGACTCAAGGAGGTGGCACACCTAATCCTGCAATATCTTTTAGGACTCGTTCCTCATGAACGTCTCTACGAGCAATTGCTCCAGGGATGTCTGAAGTATCACAGATCAGTAACCAACATTCTCCCTCACTGTCTTTTTCCAGTGGAACTAGATGTACAGGACAGTTGCTTGGTGACTGAGCAACAGAAACCTTACTAAGGGAGTTCCTCTCAACTCTCGACCTCCAGAGATGCTGCTATTCACATATGCATCCAAGGATGGGTGGTGCACACAGTTAAGGAACCAAACTGCCTTAAGGATATGGTCCACAGGAGTAAAGCACCTGCATATCAACCAGTTGGAAATGCAAGCATCATTCCTGACATTGCAAGGTTTCCAGCAGACTTTGATAATGCACTCTGTAGTGTTGATGAGTGACAACCATACAGTTGTGGTACAGCATATGCCAACGAGCAAGGAGGCACTGTTTCACAAACCATTTGCAAATTTGCAAAGCAGATGCATACCTAGACTGTGAAGAGTGTTGTGACGCTGTTGTCAAGGTCCATTCTGTGCAGTGGCTAGGTTCATCAAAGGATAACCAGTTCCTTGCAATGCGTGGTGCTTACCTAAGGCGAGTGACCCCTGCCGAACCATAGAAGTCATGAAGACAACTTATCTCTCACCTTAAACCCAACCTGTCACTTCTGTCAGTGACTTCATCGAGATTTGGGGGGGCATTTCCTCTACAGCCAAACTTCTCATTACTCCACCAAGTTGCTCTTCTGCTTATAAAACCGTTGGCAAACATGGATTGCTAATACGTATATACCACCAAGCACAGAGATTCCGATGACTTATTTCTCTGTCCTGTGAGAGTAAAACAATGCTACCGAAAGAGAACTTAGATCTTTATGCTGAGCACCAGAGACTTATTCAGCACCAGAAAGGTGAAGGAAAAAATACCCAAGAACATTGCTTCATTCGGACTTTGTAACCATCAGATGTATCTAGTCTGCAACCAGCAAGGTATCCAAGGCACAAGCTCTCAAAGTCAGGGTTATTAGCTCCCCCCTTGCATTCAGGAAAAGCTTATCAATGGTGCAAGTCTTGAAGGCAGGAGTCTGAAAATGCCAGCTAACCTTCACATTCAACTTTCAGGAGTTCAGTGTCCTTGGATACCTTTGCCCTTGGTCCGGAGGTAGCTGCTCAAGAAGCATCTCGTCCAAGATAGCGATCATGATATAAGTCCAGAATAAAACATAGGATAACTGGCCTTCCCCTTTCTTTCTTTCTCTCCCATGGGGTGCAGCAGTCAGGCCGTTATATGCTGGACCAGACGTCAGAAGCGGGTAAGCCTCATAATCGAGCATCTTTTCTTTTCAGACAAGTTTGGTTAAAAAGTATCTACCCCTATCCTTCCATGTGAAGGGGAGGAGGAATAGAATGTATACAAACCCATTTGTCATAATAACCATAAATTTAAACAACATACCCATCACACCGTTATATGCTCTTCCATTACTATTTACCTGGTTTTAAGGCTTTATCCTAAAACCTGCAACATCTTCATGTTCAGGTCATTTGGAGGTTAGCAGGAGTCATCACCTCTACTTCAGTACAGGACCCCGTGTTCTGAAATTCCCTGGGAAAGCTAAACCAGCCAGTTTGATTCATATGGACTTCCTACCTCCTAAGGATAAGTATCCTATTATAGAATGATGGCTTTTATTTGTAAAGGAACAAATCACAAGTTCTTTAAGTCACTTGCATATTTCCTAGCTAAACAAACCTGAGTCCTTGAAGTTAACTTATCGCCTCAAACAACCCCACAAGTCCCGGGACTAAGGTCAAAAGTGAACGCAGAGCTGACTGCTGAGTGGGCAGCACTTACCCACACATGCTGTTAAAAGTTGAATGGCTATTTCCAACTAAGCTGTCATTGTACTCCTATTTAAGGACTCAGGTTTGTGTATTAATTAAAAATTCAAATTTCCTAAAATATTTGGGATGTTTTTTTTATGGGATTGTGATGTTCTTAGTTCCATGTGATTGCAGTTATTTATATACAGGTAATTATTAATTTTTTTGTAAATGAATTATAGTACTGTACAATGAATTGAAAAGAAGTGAAGTTGTGCTGTTCATTTTATACAAATCAATATTTTTGTAACAATGTTGGATGTTTAATTTTGAACAAATATATCATGTTTTAAATTAGTATATGATTTTTACAATAACTATTGTTGTTGCTGTAATGGAACAGTATCTTTCATATTTTTATTTATTATTGAATTACCGAGAGGAAAGTTTTTGTTTGATAATTCTTATAATAGTTATACATTATTATGATTATAATATGGCTTTTTCAGTACAGTACTGTATCAAGATTCAGTCCATGAGAAAGATAAATTTTCCGTTTTCATTTCATTTATTTGCACAAAAAGAACAATGGTTTTTAATGCTGCACATGACATTTATTTCTTTGATATGGGGACTTGAATTATCCTTTTTTTAAATTTCAGATACACCGAGTTTGCATTGGATGGCATCACAAAGAAACAAAGGCAACAAAAAATGAAAACTCTAAAAGAAGCTCTATCTCAGAATTGTGATATTTTATATGAGAAATACCATCATATGAAGTTACCCTTGAAAAATGCTCATAGAGGACATGTTGTTAGTGATTACCACTGGAAACTTGGCCGAACACATCCTAACTTATTAAAAAAGATAGAAGAGCTTATTGTTTGTGGCTTGAGGAACGTTAAGATCATACAGTCTATATTAAAGAAATATGCAGAAGAAGAACTTATAGAAGGGAATCCAGAGGATGTTCGGCACTTGAATTATTACTTTCCAACGGATAAAACGATCAGGAACAAAATGCGCTTTGTTACAACAAAATATAAGTTAAAAGATGTACATGGAACTGGTACAAAGAGAAAACCAAAGTCTGGGAAGACTCCTCCAAAAAAGAGGAAAAAAGAAAAAGAAAGTGAACGAGAATATTATGAATATGAAGACTGCAAGATACCTGTACAATGATTCTACCAAAATTAATGAAAGGTAACTGATTACAAGCATTTATATTAGATAATGAATAGCCTTTGAAATAAACAAAATATTCTTGAGGTTGTATTTAATGAGGGAGATGCTAATTAAGGATGATTTGACTGGATTTTAATATTCCATGAATTAATTTTCTCAGAAAAATGGGAAATCTTTGCGGTAACTATCGATTGATTGTATTTTACCACGGTCATACATGACATTTTCAAGTAGGTTTCTCATTAAACTTTAATTATGCATGTACTTTACAGTCCCATTCATTTACTGTTTTATTCATGCATGCGTACATTTCTGGTCTATGAATGTCCCAAAACAGTATCTTTTTAAACAAAAGACAATCAGTAATAATCTGGCACACATGCCACCTGTTGCCGCAGGCACCCATCAGTCATCTATCTCACTTTTTGTGTTGACAACCCTGTTACTAGTTGAGCAGTGTCATAGGATATCAAGTATTTATCATTAATTTATGTATTCTTCTTAGACTCATTCGTATTGTTTTTCATTTTTCTTTCACCTTTGATAGGTGATAAAAGGGGGCTTTTTACACTTGAGCAGGCAGTTATTCGTTGTCACCCTCCGACACTGGACCACAGATTTTGCAGTTAGCAGTTACTGGTTGTAAGTAATTATGCCTTTATATTTTTAAGAGCAAATTTTCACACCTTTTACCAATATTATTCATTTGAATTTTATCTGGTGTTGCTCATGCTTTGATCATCTTCTAAACTTTAATTAAAAACCATAAAATTTCTCCCATTTCTCCCCCTGTACCATCTCTATCTCCCCTGTGATGCTTAGTCGTCCTGATAGATGGCACCATGATAGTAAAATTAACCATATGTCTAAGTTTTAATCATTACTTTATATAATCTTTTGCATGTACAGCATGGGGACTTGCCTCTACAACTCTTATTTCATTTAAATTTGAAAGTACCAGTAGTTTGGTAATATAATTTGAGCAGGAGTATCAGGTATGTCTTTATCTGTTTAAATATGGATTACTGTATGTATTTTCCCAAATACAAGAAAGTGGCAGGTGATGGAAGGAATCCCACCCCATTTTATGTTCAAAGACTGCTTAGTCAATTTAGTTTGTAGGGGAGTAAGTCAAAATTTCCCGATTTTATTAATCTAATGTTTAATATTACTTGTCCATTTCTCTCCATGGTTTATTTTAGCCTGTTTAATCTAAGGCTATCATAAAAACTACATTAAAGCAGATGGTTGGTAGACAACTCTTTAACTAAGAATATTGTGGTCGCTAAGAACTATCAAGCAAAAGGTTAGCCTGATTTTATTTTAAAAAGTGTATTTTTATTAGAATAAGTCCCCAACATATGAACAAAATACATTTTAAGAGGTAGTTCTTGGGTCAAAATTTCTTAAGCCCAGCAATAACAAGCTGGCATCTAGATCATAACCCTCAACTGCATAATCATTATTGTTTTTATTCATCTGGTTTTTCTAACACAACTGAGCTATCATAGATGTTCCGAGAGGGCTTCTCTCAAAAGTACTTTGCATGCTTCTAAATTTCTGGCTTCAGTCTGTAAATCAACAAAAGATTATCAGTGGTAAAGGAACATGCATCTTTGAGCAATATTTCAGTTGATCATCTGAGTACAGCCAAAACAAGCATAGCCAAGCCTAGCCAGTCTTCCAAACCATGGTATGCTTATTGTCAAGGCTGTTCTTTTCTTTTAACATGACTCCTATTTGTACTGTTTAAAGGAGTAATAATTTTCTCGGTCTATTGGCTAGATACAGCAACATTTGAGACAGTTTTATTGATCCCACCATTATTTCTGTATCACCTCATTGGCTCATCACATCCTAGGCTAGAAGACATTCTTTTGTAGGGACTAAGTTGTCAGTACTTCCCTTCTCCAATTAACCAAAACTTACCCATGATCAAGTTAGAGGTCCCCAGTAAGTGATATTTATTCAGAGATATAATCCTCGCTGAAAACGCCTTCTCCAGAAGTTTCCTCTTCCTCCAAGATGATTTTGCCTTGAGTTCTGCATGAGAGAAATTTCTTTTCATCAACCACATTCTTAGATTTTCTAGATACCTAAAGATGTTACAGCCTCTTACATGGAAATATTTCAGCAGAGTTTCTGAATTAGAGGAAGGTGATGCCACTATGAAACTTGGTAAGACTTTAACTAAAACATTTACCAAGCAAAGTCAAAGTAATTTTGGAATTGGTGATGAGAAGGGCATTGATCCAATCATCCACATGATTTCTTTTATTGCATACTCCTTTATTTTCTTTTGGTAGTGAAGTTGTCAGTTTCTGCAACAAGGGCTATAGGGCTGCAATTACTGAAGTGTTTGAACTTAGAAGACTAGATATGGGTTCTCCAATATAATAAAAAAGGCTTATCCAACAATTTAAAGAGGTCATTCCTCAAAGGTTGCCCAAACATCCTAAATTAGACCTTTTCCTGATCTTGAAGAGTCTTACTAAGCCTCTACCCAAGCTAAAATAAGATATCTCCATGCTGATTCTCGTTCTGAATCTTGGCATTTGCATCTTTAAGTTGGGTCATCAAGAGTTAGACGTTCTGGTAAACTCATGTATGCTGAAGGTTGAACTTCAGTCATTTACTCTTGACTTTGTAGTGGAAAACCAATTCAAGGTAGCTATCACTATTCCATAGTACCCTTTGGTACATTTTCTAATCTTACTGTTTTCTGAGGATAATTAAACTCCATAAGCTTCATCCCCTAACTATTTCTTTCTATATGTCAATGCAAGGAAAAGGTCATAATAAAGATATTCTACTGGCTCAAGCTGGCCATCCTTTTAGCTTCTATCAATATGACAAGTGAACCAGTGCAGGTAGATTAGCCAATGGAATTAGAGCCCTCTGTACTTACTAGATTCTAATTCAATGTGGATGTAACCTGTTTTAAATACAGGTAATTATAGAGTCTTTTTACCTTAGCAAAGTTTTATCGTTTAAATGCAGTTCTCTAATGCTTACATAAGTATTTGTTAGGAGCAATAGTCCTTGCCAGCCCAATATTATCTTTGTGGGTGGACTTAAAGAAATTATAGAGTTGTTTTTCTAATTCAATCTCTTTTCTTCCTTTTGTTTTTGACATCTAAGAGAGATAAACTTTAATGAATTTTATATTTTATATCACATCGATTGAAAGGATTCCTCCCTAATTTTAAGAGTCCTCTTCATTTTTATGGACATAGTTTCCTAACCTATGGCAGAGCTCAAATGCTCTCCTGAGTTTATGAGGCCCCCATAATCAACACCCGAGAATATTCAGCAGCTTGGTCCTTGTGTAAATTATAATTCTATAATACATGAACTACGCCCTGAATCCAGACCTTCCTCCGTCACGTCGCCTTAGAGCACACGATGTCAGAGGCATCGCAACGTCCCTGGCCTTCAAAAGGAACTACTCTGTGACGCAGGTGCTACAAGCTGGAGTCTGGAAGCGTCAAACGACCTTCACAGCCCACTACCTGCAGGACGTGACCCACAGGAGCTTCGATACGTTTTCTATCGGCCCTGTGGTGGCTACACAACAGCTGGTCTAACCTCAGGCTCCTTAATGGACAGGTAGCAGAAGGTTGAGGGCATTGTTACCCAGATTTAGACTGCATGAATGAAAGAAGTATGTCTGGCCCTTACTTCTTTCTTCATCCTCCCCTCTCTTGGGGAAAGCAGCATCCTGGGTTCTCTGTATAGCTGACCTCAAGCCTCTGCAGGTAAACCATGCTTCCTTGTGTTCCTAGTACAGTATTAAGTTAATACTGTCGCGTCCCCCATACCCTGACGAGGTGGTATTGGGAACGTCCTAGCCTAGAATTCCAGCTAAAGGACTTCAGTCGACTTCCTAGGACAAGTCACACTTCTTCCCTCCACACACAAGCTTATGTAGGCCGCACGTCTCTTGCGTAGCAAGAAACTTGCGAGGTGCGGGGACACTTTTTCTCGAGTGCTGCTCACTCGGATTCTGAGTCCCCGGGTAAGCCAAAGCCAGTAAGGCTGGGGACTTTTCACCCTACCTAAGGGTAAGTCACCCTATGTAAATAGCGTGGTTTGTATTTCGGTTACGGAACAAATGACAAATTCGGAGATAATTTGTATTTATCCTAACCATACAAACCTTAGCTATTTACACATATTTGCCCACCAGCCCTGTCCCCCAAGACAAGTCCTACCTCTAAGTGAAGTGAGGCAGCTCACCAGTGTGTGTGTGTGGGGGGGGGGGGGGTAGCTAGCTACCCCTCCCCTACCCCCGTGCTAACTAGCGCGGGGGTAGTTTAACCCTCGTTAAAATCTAATGGCTCGTCATTTCAGCTACGCCGAAAGTAATACCCTATGTAAATAGCTAAGGTTTGTTTGGTTAGGAAAAATACAAATTATCTCCGAATTTGTCATTTTGAGATGATGGGAAGGGACTTGGTTGTTATTCTACTTGTATCCACTCCTCTCTTATCTTTTTGTTCCTATGCAAATACAAACCTTCCGTCCTTTAAAATAGAGAAATATCTCTAACAAAGCTGGACAAGCCATTGAATTCATTAATGAGATATTGACTGAATTTGGCCATTTTCTGCACCCTATTTACACTTGCTACTGCCATCAAAAGAGAGATGATTGTATTTAGCCTTATTATGATGCCAGAATTTCTCCATACAGTATATGTACATACATGCATATACCAAAGCATTTCCCCCAGTTTTGGGGGTTAGCCGACATCAAACAAAAGAAACAAAAGTGTGGGGAGCAGTCACTCTCCCCCCAGGTCCATCTCTTAGATGATGTCTCACAGGATTGTAAATACAGGAGAGGGGGTTCCCAGCCCCCTTGTCCCGTCCCTTTTAGTCGCCTCTTACGACACGCAAGGATACGTTGGCACTATTCTAATTGTTTTTATGCCCCCGCTGCCACAGGGGGCATCCATCCATCCATCCATATACCAAGGCACTTCCCCCAATTTTGGGGGGTAGCCGACATCAACAAAGAAACAAAACAAAAAGGGGACTACTCTCTACGTTCCTCCAGCCTAACCAGGGACTCAGCCGAGTTCAGCTGGTACTGCTAGGGTGCCACAGCCCAACCTCCCACAATTCCACCACAGATGAAGCTTCATAATGCTGAATCCCCTACTGCTGCTACCTCCGCGGTCATCTAAGGCACCGGAGGAAGCAGCAGGTCCTACCGGAACTGTGTCACAATCGCTCGCCATTCATTCCTATTTCTAGCACGCTCTCTTGCTTCTTTCACATCTATCCTCCTATCACCCAGAGCTTTCTTCACACCATCCATCCACCCAAACCTTGGCCTTCCTCTTGTACTTCTCCCATCAACTCTTGCATTCATCACCTTCTTTAGCAGACAGCCATTTTCCATTCTCTCAACATGGCCAAACCACCTCAACACATTCATATCCACTCTAGCTGCTAACTCATTTCTTACACCCGTTCTCACCCTCACCACTTCGTTCCTAACCCTATCTACTCGAGATACACCAGCCATACTCCTTAGACACTTCATCTCAAACACATTCAATTTCTGTCTCTCCATCACTTTCATTCCCCACAACTCCGATCCATACATCACAGTTGGTACAATCACTTTCTCATATAGAACTCTCTTAACATTCATGCCCAACCCTCTATTTTTTACTACTCCCTTAACTGCCCCCAACACTTTGCATCCTTCATTCACTCTCTGACGTACATCTGCTTCCACTCCACCATTTGCTGCAACAACAGACCCCAAGTACTTAAACTGATCCACCTCCTCAAGTAACTCTCCATTCAACATGACATTCAACCTTGCACCACCTTCCCTTCTCGTACATCTCATAACCTTACTCTTACCCACATTAACTCTCAACTTCCTTCTCTCACACACCCTTCCAAATTCTGTCACTAGTCAGTCAAGCTTCTCTTCTGTGTCTGCTACCAGTACAGTATCATCCGCAAACAACAACTGATTTACCTCCCATTCATGATCATTTTCGTCTACCAGTTTTAATCCTCGTCCAAGCACTCGAGCATTCACCTCTCTCACCACTCCATCAACATACATGTTAAACAACCACGGGGACATCACACATCCCTGTCTCAGCCCCACTCTCACCGGAAACCAATCGCTCACTTCATTTCCTATTCTAACACATGCTTTACCACCTTTGTAGAAACTTTTCACTGCTTGCAACAACCTTCCACCAACTCCATATAACCTCATCACATTCCACATTGCTTCCCTATCAACTCTATCATATGTTTTCTCCAGATCCATAAACGCAACATACACCTCCTTACCTTTTGCTAAATATTTCTCGCATATCTGCCTAACTGTAAAAATCTGATTCATACAACCCCTACCTCTTCTAAAACCACCCTGTACTTCCAAAATTGCATTCTCTGTTTTATCCTTAATCCTATTAATCATTACTCTACCATACACTTTTCCAACTACACTCAACAAACTAATACCTCTTGAATTACAACACTCATGCACATATCCCTTACCCTTATATAGTGGTACAATACACGCACAAACCCAATCTACTGGTACCATTGACAACACAAAACACATATTAAACAATCTCACCAACCATTCAAGTACAGTCACACCCCTTTCCTTCAATATCTCAGCTTTCACACCATCCATACCAGATGCTTTTCCTACTCTCGTTTCATCTAGTGCTCTCCTCACTTCCTCTATTGTAATCTCTCTCTCATTCTCATCTCCCATCACTGGCACCTCAACACCTGGAACAGCAATTATATCTGCCTCCCTATTATCCTCAACATTCAGCTAACTTTCAAAATATTCCGCCCACCTTTTCCTTGCCTCCTCTCCTTTTAACAACCTTCCATTTCCATCTTTCACTGTCTCTTCAATTCTTGCGCCAGCCTTCCTTACTCTCTTCACTTCTTTCCAAAACTTCTTCTTATTCTCTTCATATGACTGACCCAGTCCCTGACCCCACCTCAGGTCAGCTGCCCTCTTTGCCTCACGTACCTTGCACTTTACTTCCACCTTTTTCTCTCTATATTTTTCATACTTCTCTATACTATTACTCTGCAGCCATTCTTCAAAAGCCCTTTTTTTCTCTTCCACTTTTACCTTCACTCCTTCATTCCACCATTCACTGCCCTTCCTCATGCTGCTTCCAACAAACTTCTTGCCACATACATCACTTGCAATCCCAACAAATTTTTTTTTGCTAACTTCCACTCCTCTAAATTACCAGTTTCTCTTACTCTCACCTCGTCATATGCTATTTTCAACCTTTCCTGATATTTACTTTTTACCCCCGGTTTTATTAGCTCTTCAACCCTCACTAGCTCCCTTTTACATCCACTACTCTATTCCCCCACTCTTTTACTACAACTAATTTTCCTTCCACCAAAAAATGATCAGACATACCGTTAGCCATACCCCTAAACACGTGCACGTCTTTCAATCTTCCAAACATTCTTTTAGTTATCAACACATAATCCATTAATGCCCTTTCTACTACTCTTCAATTTGCCACTCTTACCCATGTATACTTATTTTTATCTTTCTTTTTAAAAAAGTTAGCACTTATTACCATCTCTTGTTCAACACACATATCTACCAGTCTCTCACCACTCTCATTTTCACCTGGTACGCCATACTTCCCAATGACACCTTCTACCTCTCCAGCGCCCACTTTAGCATTTAAGTCACCAATGACAACTACATAATTCCTTCTACCCAGTCCTACACACCTAGTTAATTCATTCCAGAACTCATTCCGCTCTTCTTCACTTTTCTCACTACCTGGCCCATACGCACTGACAAACGCCCAACATTCCCTACCCAACCTAACCCTTACCCACATTAACCTAGATGATATCTCCTTCCATTCCACAACTTTACCTGTCATCCATTCACTCAGCAATAAAGCCACACCCTCTCTTGCTCTTCCCCTTTCAATTCCAGACACTCTACCAGACATTTCACCAAACATCACTTCACCCTTTCCTTTCATCTTTGTCTCACACAAGGCCAATACATCCATCCTTCTACTTCTAAACATACTTCCAATCTCACATCTTTTACTCTTTATCGTACTACATCCACGCACATTCAAACACCCCAAAACTAGAGTGCGGGGAGCAGTTACTCTCCCCCCAGCTCCATCTCTTTGATAACGTCTCACAGGATTTTTTATACGGGAGAGGGGGTTCCCAGCCCCCTCGTCCCGTCCCTTTTAGTCGCCTCTTACGACACGCAGGGATAACGTTGGCGCTATTCTAATTGTTTTTATGCCCCCGCGGCTACCGGGGGGCATAAAAACAAGGGGCATAAATGCGATAATTAAATGGATGAATGACTGAAGTTTGTGAAGTCTGACTATCATTAATCTCATGTCTGAATTTTTTATGAATGTTTTCTTCATGAGGACTGGAAACCAAGCCTGCCAGAGGCAAAGTTGTCTTTTTTTGTAAGAGAAATGTATAATACTGTAGTTTGGTTTTCGGTCTTCATTTCGTTATTATACTTTCTTCCTTGATTCTGGAAGCTGTTCTAGGTATCAAATCTCTCTTCAAAACCAACCTATATTTTTTTTATAATTTTTCTTTCTATGGTTATGTCTTAGTTTGTGTGCAAAACAACTATCAACAGTTAGCAGTGTTTCCAGGAAATTTCAAGGTTGGGATCTATTTTTATTGTAGTATTAATTGAGATCTTATCATCTGTTTTCTAGTTTGCAATTTGGTTTTCGTAAAGGCCTTGGAGCATGTGATGCCCTTCTTACAATCTCCAATACTGTACCGAAATCCCTTGATTGTGGTCAGGAAGTTAGTATGATTGGCCTTGATTTTAGTGCTGCCTTTGACCGTGTTAATCATGAGGCCCTTGTTTTCAAACTCAAACAGTTGGGAGTGGGTGGGTTGTTTCTTAGCATAATTATTGAAATTTTAAGCAATAGATCACAAAGAGTTGTTGTTGAGGAGCACCATAGGAATTATAGGAATGTGATATCTGGTGTACCTCAGGGTAATGTTCTTGGCCCATTACTTTTCATACTATACTGTATACACAGGACATATGGTTTGGCCTAGAAAGCAAGCTTGTTGCATATGCAGATGATACTACTCTCTTTGCATCAATTCCATCTCCTGAATGTAGATCTATGGTTGCTGGATATCTTAATAGAGACCTAGCTAAAATTAGTGCATTGTGCAAATTATGGGGTATGATGTTGAATCCTAACAAAACACAAAGTATGGTTGTAAGTAGGTCAAGGGCAGTGGCTCCCCAACATCCGGATCTCAGCATTGATAATATTTCCTTAACTTTGTATGACTTTTAAAATATTAGGTGTAATTCTTGACAGCAAATTTACTTTTGCAAAATGCATTAGGTCTGTGTCTTCTTCAATTGCACAAAAAATGGCTCATTAAGAAAGTCTTTTAAGATTCTCAGTGATTAATCTATTCTGAAGAAGTGTTTTAATTCTTTCCTTCTACCTTGTTTCGAGTATTGTTCTCCTGTCTGGTCTTCAGCTGCTGATTCTCATCTTTATTTGTTGGACAGGAACTTATGGTCTATTAAATTTCTTATTCCTGATCTAGATATTAATCTCTGGCACTGTCATTCAATTAGTCCATTATGCATGTTGCATAAGATTTTTTGTAATTCTGACCATCCTTTACATTCAGATCTTCCCAGACAGTTCCATCCTGTTCGTAATACTAGGTATGCAGTTGATTTTAATAGTGAGGCCTTCTCCATCATGAGGCTCAATACTACACAGTATTCTAGAAGTTTTATTCCTGTTGCGACCAAGTTGTATATTGATCTTCCTAATCGGGTAGTTGAATCAATAGAACTTCAGAAGTTCAAACTTGCAGAAAATGTTTGTATGGTGAACAGGTTGACATAAGTTTTTTTATAGTTTATGTATTGATAAATATCAGTTTTAATGTTAATATTTTTTAAATATTTGATTTTAATCGTTCATTACTTCTTAAATATTTTATTTATTCCTTATTTCCTTTCCTTTCTGGGCTGTTTTTCCCTGTTGGAGCCCTTGGGCTTATAGCCTCTTGCTTTTCCAACTAGTGTTGTAGCTTAGCTAGTAATGATAATAATAATAATAACTCCTAAGTTTTTTATAAATTATTTTCCAATATATTATGATAATGATAAGGCTACCGTATATGAATGATGAAGAGTAAAAGGAAATATCCAAGATAAAAGAAACTTAAATTTAAAGCATGTAAAAGGAATAAGAAAGTAGTTGGTGGTTGAAATTAAGTTGATAAAAAGTTAACAAGATGAGGAAACTATTGTAAAGGGCATTTTATACATGGGATCTTGTACTCAGAGCTTTGAAGGTCATAGTATAGAGGCTATTATATTAACATAGGCTTGAGAACCTTGGGTTTCATGCCCATCACTTAAGTAAACTAACTAAATGGAGTGCTTGAGATTAACAACATACCAAAGGGTAGCACGTATCCCATTAGAAATGGGAAGCACGGTTTAAAGATTTACATGTTGAGAAACATTACCTTTAGGCATAACTTTTTAATTATGATTAGATCATTTTTGTGTTTTAAATATTATGTCACAAATATAATTATGAAACACACTGGATTTATATCACTAAATGGATCATGAAAACTAATTGTTCCTTTTCATTCGGAAAAATTACCTCCATATTACCCCTCACGTCATGACTCTTGTATTAAATATAATGTCTTCCCTTAACTTGAAGCATGTTGTTTGAGATTTGCTAAAAAATCTTGTTACAGTGGGATGATTTGTTCAGTCTAACTTCATTAACCTTATATTTTTCTCCTTTGCAACCTCACTTACCATATATTTGCCTTCTTTGCAACAGATTCCAGCCGTACCAACTTGTACTTATCAAGAACGAGAAGCTCCCATTTCACATAACCCTGTT
The DNA here is from genome assembly GCF_036898095.1 of Palaemon carinicauda. Lineage (NCBI taxonomy): Eukaryota > Metazoa > Arthropoda > Malacostraca > Decapoda > Palaemonidae > Palaemon > Palaemon carinicauda. The sequence continues at coordinate 17,589,445 of NC_090737.1, forward strand.
CTCCTATGAGGCCTCAAATCATTAATTCTTTTGTGAAGTTCAATTTTGTGTTTTTATCATTTTTGTGAAACTCTCTGTGGATATATTTCTCCAGTGATTTAATTCTTGTGCCTTCATGTGGTCATCACCAATTTCATGATTGTGTTCATAACTCTGCTTTGTGTGCATTTTATACTGATTTAGTAACATAATGTAATGCCTTACTACTGATGTGAAAAGTGATTTGGTTCCATTTTTCTTGAAATATAACTATTTAGAGATATGTCAATATCCAAAAAGCTCATTAGTTTAAACTTCATTTATTGCTGATTCATAGCAGCTTTAATGAAGTTTATTTTGGCTGCTATATCAGTTTACGTGGTTTATAATGTCTTTCCAAATTTTTGGCTCTTTCTGTTCCTGGGGATTTTAAGGATGGTGAATATCGAGGGTGGAACTTTTTATATTCCGGTACAGTAAATCTATTAATAGTCATAATCAACTCAATTCCATAGAATTAAACATTGTCTGAGACTTGGAAGCTCCATACAGAGACTCATAATTTCATTCATGGTTTACTTTACTTGTCATCGAAGGAAACTATTGCCTCTTTTATAATTGAATTTTATCTGATGCTACATTAATACTGATCAATGCTACTTTTTAAACCTTGGTGTACCTAATTACTTAGGTATTATAACTTTACAGTACTCTCAATTATACATTTACTGCATAGAAAGCTGGTTCATGGTCTTATTGTGGAATAATAGGCCTAGGTTTGTATTTTTTTAATCCTAATAGACAATATAAAACCTGGTAAATATAATATAGTGAAACGTCATTTGCAACATTTTATGAATATAGTACTGGTGCATCAAAAACTAGATTTGCTTCCTGTTTATGCAAGACACAATTAGAATTCTGTGAAAGTTGCCTCTCACTCTCAGGTATTTTTCAGTAATATGTGGCTACTTCCCCACAATTAATTTAATTTTGACCAGTAATTTTGAAGCATGATACTGACAGAACTTTCAGAAAATGGTAGCTGCCTACACTCCTTGGTAGTGCAATATAATATTTGTTTTCAAGGCATTATGTAAAAACTAATTTTAGATTAAATTCTGATACAATATTGTATTAAAGTCCAGTTTTCTTATAATTTTGGATGTTGTTAAGAAAAAAACACAGCATTGTAAATTAAATCACAGTAAACCCACAAAAGCCATACATAAATCTGTAAACTAAAATGAATTGTTACAAATCAGAATAAAAATGTAATTTCTGGGTCGACCTGTGATGGCCGGCGAAAAAGTCCTTCTTTGTACTTTTTCTGATATAAATCTTCCAAATATACCAGAGAAAATTAAAAGCATGGAATGCAGAGGTTACAACCCTCGCGCGAGCACCTTGTTGGTGTCGTATATCTAAAAAGGGCGTTTGTAAAACTCTATTCACAGGCTGTCTTCCATTTAGATAATCCCTTCATCAAAGGGGGAGGGCCGTGACAGGCCCTAGAGAATACAGTTGGGTTACCCTAGCGACACCTACCACTCGCGCTCACCAGGTCATCCTTCTGTTTTGGACTTGCCAGCAAAGTTGATAAGTGTTTTGCCCAGTGTTTTTCGAAGTGATTGTCGTTAATTCAACATGACTGACGTTGATACTTCACCCTTACCAATGTTAAGTACCATAGGTTGTTTTGGCAGCTTTTGACAGTACCGGGCATTTGTTCTGTTTCCAATATGGTGGTTTTTAGTTTTGGAAGCGATTGTCCTGCCGAGTTATCGGCAGCCATTTTGGGTTATGTTCGCTTCGGTAAATATTCTAGTTAATTTTGCCCATCTGGTACTCTGTCATCTAAGTTATATCACTTACGTTTTATGGCCTTTTAGTGTTATCATTAATTTTTACTATGGTATTTATTTGCTTGCAAGTCCAATTTGGACCTACGAAGAATAGCGATTTAAAGAATAGCGAATTAAAGTTTAGCGATTTAGTCTGTTAGTTTGTACTCGCCTCAGAGGCTTCGATTTAGACTATATCCTTGTTTTTTTGTTACGTTGTCGTTATTCTTCGTTCTTGGTTATTACTAAGAAAAGCAATCAATTTTATTATGTTCTTGTTTTATTGTGTGATGTTAGTTTTTTATTATGTAACCTTGAGAGCGAAAACAGAGACTGCTCGTTCCCTGTTCTACAGATATGAGTTATCCCTTCTCTCGTTTTCTTTGTTAGCTCGAGTAAGAGAGGTGAATTTCCCGTTCTCCGTTTTTATACGATCACGAGTTATTCAAGCCTCCTCTTAGTATCAGAGTTGATGATAGTACGTTTAATATTATAAACGTTTTTATTGATGTGGTTACTGTTAATATAGCTAACACTATTAATAGGTACGTTAGTGTATGAGTCATTAATTGGGGTCGTTTTATACCGACACCCTTAGCTCCGCCTTGAGTTATGCTCCGCTATATGGATACTCATTGGGTGAGAACTAGTTAACGTTCAGGAGCAGATTTTTGGAGTGCAACGGTGAAATCCGGCACTCGGACTCCGGCTGAAGCCTTTTACACACGAACCTTTGTCATGTTTGATCATAATTACACCGTTACGGCCGGCTTCACGGGAGATAACACAATCATTCATTGAGGTTAATGTTATCGTACCGGGAACGGTCACGATATCACGGTGACGGGCCTTTGCTACCGGATCTCCGGTACAAACAGAGATCAAGCAGACGGCCAGAACCGGAGTTAACAATGTGATACCGATGAAGACTTCACAGTTTCATTATTACGGTCCCTTTTTCATCGAATCTCTGGCTTCACTGGAGATAACACAAACATTCAGTATTAGAGAATGTTATCGTACCGCTGAGGATCACGTTTTCACGATGACGGACCTTTGTCACTAGTTCTCCGTTACAAATAGAGATCAATCAGACGATCAGAATCAGGGTATGAACCCCTTTTTCATAAATAATCACAATATCGTTATTACGATCCTTTTCATCGAATCTCCGGCTTAACCGGATATCGTACAGGCGATCAGCATTGAGGTTAATATTAGTTTTCCTCTGGTGTTCACGTTGTCACTATGACGGACCTTTGTACCGGGGATTGTTACCGGAGCTCCGGTACAGACAGAGATCACTCAGACCACGGGTGGCCAATCTCTTGTTTTTGCTGTAAAGGAAAGGATTTAACATGAATACAAAGTCAACTGTACTTACTTTAATGACACTTTGAATTTGCGTTGGTAATATTCATTAGTTATTCTTGAAAGTCCAAATAAAAATATATGAACATAACTATGCCTATATTTATGCATATATTTAATTCTAACTATGTATAAATATGGATAAATATCCATACAACATCGTGTTCAAATAGAAATAAATTGATTATGCCTATATTTATGCATTTTCAATTCTAACTATGCCTAAATATGAATAAATATCCATACAACATAGTGTTCAAATAGAAATAAATTGATTGTGCCTATATTTGTGCATATTCAATTCTAACTATACCTAAATATGAATAAATATTCATACAACATCGTGTTCAAATAGAAATAAATTGATTATGCCTTTATTTATGCATATTCAATTCTAACTATGCCTAAATATGAATAAATATCCATACAACATAGTGTTCAAATAGAAATAAGTTTCCACTCAGTACTGGGAACCAAACGTTGGCCCCTTCTAATGAAGGGCCGGGTCGAGACTAACCATGCCATGAGAGGCTATCTACTGTTCCTTGAAACTCTGGTCAGTGAACAGATGAATCAATAGAATACTAATAGCCAGTAAATAATGTTAGACCCGGTTCTGAACGTCTGAGTCAGGGGTGGCCAACCTGTGGCGGATGCGCCAACAGTGTCACATTTCATGAATACAAGTGTCGAACTATACCCCAAAAGATAGTACATTAAATGATTTTTCTTTAAAATTGATTTTTATGAGTTATACAGCTGATCCCAGCCTGTGAATAGGATCACTAACCAAAGTTCAAGGAACATCCAGACTTATGTCCCCTTTCTTTTACAGAAGGTTCGCCTACATGGTTCCCGTCAGGATGATGATGAATCTCTCTGGCCTGCAAGAGAGGCTCTCCGCCCTTGGTTATCAAGGTTGGGAAGAAATGCTCCATCTAGAGGTCCCTATCTCCTCAGAGTGTCCTCTCTAAGGTTGGACGACGACCCCATGGACGGGCAGGTAGGTGGGGATGAATTTTGAGCCTTCAGCTTTGCAATTACCTACGTCACCGACCTAGGACCCTTAATGGATCCTGATGTTCATGTTACCCTGCATAAACCGTGACTGCTAAAAGCAACACATTCTAGGGAAAACCAAGGGGCTATGACGGAGTTCAAAAGTATGGTAGTGAGTCGGATCCGTTCAGGAACTCAGAAGTTTCCCCCTACAGCCCCAGGCATATCGAAGTAACCTCCTTCGATAAAAACAACGCATAGAGATTTGCCTTACATGTTCCATATATAGATGGTACCATAAATCTGGATGGCATAGACGTCCTCCCTCTGGGGGACCTAGAATTTACTCCCAGGTACTAGAATTCCCGTTCAATGGATTCGTTCGATTGAAAGAGATTGCCTTGGTTAGGTTAAACAAGGTACCGAAGGTAACAGTATTATTTCCTAAAGGGCAGGCCCGATCTGTCTGGACCAGGATGTTGTCAGTCTGGGGGGTACGATAATTCTAAGATCTGCCCTTCCAATTCGACCTACACGTTTGATGGTCTGATCGGGTTAGTTGTGGGAAATACGTTCTGTCTGAGGCCTCTATCAGACAGGAATCGATAGTCGGTTACCCACTCGTCATCACAGCCTCCCTCTGATTCGACGTCTATGCATCCAAATCCCCCTCATCAGGTGGTCTACCTCACTGATTCACCAGGTACACAGCCCAACCCCGTTGGGATGTTTTACCTGCATACAGCCCTAGATCCGAACCCTCAGGCTCCTCTCGTGGACACCAGAGAGGAAGCTACAGGAGTAGAAGACAGTCTCGCCATCGAGACGGACCTAGAAAAAAGGGGGCTCGGAGAAGGAAAGTACCTAGATTCACCCCCTCACAACGCGGTGGTCCCGGTAGGGGGTAGACTTTACCACTTTTGAGACCATTGGACCTTCGGTCTGTGGGCTCATAGCATAATCTCTAAAGGTTTGAGGTGAAAATGGCCACAAGGTCCTCCTCCTCCACCAGTGACCTTCTCCTAGAAATCCACTCCCATCCTGGAAGAGTACACCACAGGGTTACTCAAGAAGAAGCAATCAAACGGGATCGATCACTGAAGTTCCAAAGCCACCTGTTCACAATTCCGAAGAAAGGCTTGGCGGCATTGAGAGTGGACCTGGACTTGTCAAGCTAAACTCTTACATTCTCTGCGACAAGTTCCGGATGTTGACTATCTCTCAGGTACGGACCTTACTTCCCCGTAGGACCGTCACCACCTCTGTCGATCTTACCGACGACTATTATCTTGCGCCTTTAGCTCGAAACTTCTCTTCTTATCTGGGTTTCCGCCTAAGCAGGAAAGCCTTTGTGTTCAAGACATGCCCTTTGGCCTCAACATTGATCCCAGGATATTCACGAAACTGGGAGAGAGAGTGTTAGAACAACTCAGGAACCAAGAGATACAGATCATTGCTTATCTGGCCGGTTGGCTCATTTGGGCCCGGCCGGTCATAGAAGGCAACAGAGCTACGAAGGAATTATTTCAATTTCTCGACAACCTGTGATTTTGGGTCAATCTCAAAAAAAAAAAAAAAAAAAAAAAAAAAAAAAAAAAAAAAAAAAAAAAAAAAAAATAATCTCGCCTGCAACCATCAGTCCGCTTAGAATGGTTAGCCATTCAGTGGGACCTTTCGAAGCACACGTTGTCTCTCCCTTCCAAAAGGAAAGAGGAATAGTTTCCAAGATCAAAAAATTTTCTCAAACACAAACAGGTGTCCGAAGAGCCTTAGAAAGTATCCTCGGACTTTTCCAATTCACTTCAGTAACAGATCTAATAAAAGCCAAACTCAAAGACATCAATCGAGTTTGGAGAAAGAGAGCTACAGTACCTATAAGAGACATGGTCTCGAAGATCCCCTCTGTCTTGAAAATGAGACTACGCCCATGGTTCGAACCGAAGGACCTCTCCAAATCGGTTCCTCTACAATTCCCACCTCCACAAGTGACATTCCATACAGCCGCGTCTCTAAATGGATGGGGGGGATTACTCCGAACATCAGATGTTTCAGGTTCTTGGTCACTCTCCATGAAACAGTCCCATATCATTGTTCTCAAAGCCATGGCAGTGTTCTTGACCCTGAAGAGAGACTCTCCTCCGAGGTCGACCCACATCAGAGTAGTGTCAGACAGCACAGACGCAGTACACTACGTCAACAGGGGAGGATCCAAGTCACCCAACCTGAATCAGATCCTGGTCACTATCTTCGCCTGGGCAACAGAAGAGAACTGGTTCCTGTCAACACCTCACCTAGCGGGAGGCCAGAATGTGAGAGCGGACTCACTATCCAGGACGGATCCACTGGAGTCAGAATGGTCTCTAGACATAATTTCATTCCGGTGGATACTCAGGCTCGTTCCAGGCCTCCAGGTAGATCTATTCGCAACTCAGATGAATCACTAACTTCCTTGTTATGTGACCCCAACCCTGGACCCTCGGGCTTATGCCATGGACGCATTACCCCGGGATTGGAACCATTAGAAGAAGATTTCCCTATCTCCCCCAGGGAATCTTCTAAAAACTTTTACACAAACTACGCTCCTTCCGGGGCGCAGTGACTTTAGTACCACCTCACTGGCCAAGAACAGTTGGTTTCCTCTCCTCCTCGAGTTGAAACTCAGTCCCATCCGGATCCCGTTCCTCAAACTGACCCGAGTATCCAAACTCACTGTGTCAGATTACTCAAGGATAGCCAAAACTCTAACTTTGTGGACTACAGGAAGTTGGCAGCTCGTAGAGATGCGAACATTTAACCGGAAACGATCTCTTCATCGAATGGGACAAAAAGGGACTCGACAATTCGCCAATATGATTCGGCCGTTAACAACTAGTAGGCCCCCTAAGAGTGCAGACCATACTCGTATGTCCCCGCATTTAGCCATCTCTTTCTTGAGGTTCCTATTTGACAAAGGCCTAACAGTTAGCACTTTAACCACCATCAAGTCAGCTTTGAAGAAGATCTACCTTGTTGGGTTCAACATTAACCTAGCTGATTCCTATTTCTCATCAACCCCAAAAAACATGTGCTAGGCTTCGACCTTCGGTTCGGCCACAAAAGGACTCTTGGTCTCTGAACGGTGTTCTCAAACTTGCGATGGACACGGACAATGAATCCTGCTCTTATATCACTCTTCTTAGGAAGACTTTATTTCTAACGGCTATGGCCTCAGGTGATGGAACATCAGAACTAGCAGCTCTCACGAAACCCGGAAAACATAGATTTCCTCCCTTCAGCCGAAGTACTCCTTTTCCAGACAAAGCTTCCCTAGCTAAAAAATGAGGATCCGCAAATAGGTGCTCCTCTCGGAAGATTATTCTTCATCCCCAGGATTTTTCTCCGTGTACAGTCACACTCTCAAGCCCCTTTTTAGCTAGAACTACCACCCGCTCGTCTGGCCCCTTGGTTATCAGGGAACAAGGAGGTACTATTTCCATTCACGGTATCAGGCAACAAATCCTCTACTTCATTAAACATACTAATCCGGAATCATTTCCCCAGGCTCATGATATACGGACAGTAGATGCCTCCAACAATGACTTCCAGAACAGGGACTTTGATGATTTTAAAAAATATACGGGTTGGAAATCCCCTATGGTTGTCAAACGCCAATATCTAAAGATCTTACAGGCCCTTAAATACCCGACGATGGCAGAGGGGAGCCTTATCTCTCCCCATTAATCTCCTCTTCTTCCTTTCTTCCATCTCTTCTCTTCTCCCTCCTACCCGCCACTCACACCACGTCGCCGCTCTCCTTGGTAGTTCGTTAGCCCTATGATATTTGCCATGTTTAATTCCTATGGTTTAACTGTTATTGTAGTTACCGTTCCTTTAATGTTTAGATATACATAGACATGTAAGGTTTGATGCCTTTTGCGATTCGACACTCAGTTGGTTCCTTGTCGTCATTATTATTTAACCTTACGTTCCCTATGTCATTTGGCTGGTTGGTAATTGGACGATTACTTTATTATATCATAGTATTGTCGTACATGGTGATTGTATTCTCCTCATTATGTTATTAATTTATTGGGCTTGGAAGGCATTCTCTGGTACTTTTTCGCCGGCCGTCACAGGTCGACCCAGAAAAGGGATTTTGACGAAGGAAAAATCTATTTCTGGGGAGAGACCTGTGACGCCCGGCGAAACCCTTCCCGATTATTTTTGTACGGACCCACCCTTTTTCCTTGCCAAGCCATATGTTCTTGCAGAAGGATGACCTGGTGAGCGCGAGTGGTAGGTGTCGCTAGGGTAACCCAACTGTATTCTCTAGGGCCTGTCACGGCCCTCCCCCTTTGATGAAGGGATTATCTAAATGGAAGACAGCCTGTGAATAGTGTTTTACAAACGCCCTTTTTAGATATACGACACCAACAAGGTGCTCGCGCGAGGGTTGTAACCTCTGCATTCCATGCTTTTAATTTTCTCTGGTATATTTGGAAGATTTATATCAGAAAAAGTACAAAGAAGGACTTTTTCGCCGGGCGTCACAGGTCTCTCCCCAGAAATAGATTTTTCCTTCGTCAAAATCCCTTTTTGAAAGGTACTGTACCTGTATACTGTAGTTATAAATTTACAAACTCAAGGAAAGGGAAGTACATCCACATATGGACATACTGCACGACCATGTAGCTAGTTTTATAGTTATATGGTGCATCTACTTATAGCCATGTGGCTATTATTGTGAATCTGTATGTATATATAATTGTAAGTATAATTACATTTCTTTTTATACTCTATTTCATTCTGGTGCTAGTCCATATCATATATGCGTTCACAATTTTCTTCAATGAGAGAATATAAAAGACTTAAATCATAAAGTTGCCATATCTGTGAAGTTTCCTAATAGGGAAAACTGTATTGTGAATAATTGCTAAGAAATCTTGTTTGTAGCATGTAAACATTTATAATGATCCATTTATGAGTACCTGTATTTTGTAATTATTCCTTTTTTAAGGTAGTGTATATAATGCATGCAAGTATATCAGACCCAAGTATTGTATTTTGAGCAATTGGTTAAACATTAACTGTAAATAAAAATGTTTTCATTGTTCCTTACCATGTAATATTATTCATTTCATGGAGAGAACTAAACAGTATGATTCTGATTTTTGCATTTACAGTAAATTCTCAATGATCGAGAGCTGGTTCATGCGTGTGTATGAAAGTTTGTTCATGTGCTGAAATTTAGTAGGACTTAGCTTTTTTATATGTACAGTATGTAAACATTGTGTCGAAGATACAGGGATCGTTAGTTCAGTGCCTTACTGGTTTGTTATTTTTCCCTGATTTTCATAAAGGAAAGCATTTATTTATGATATTTTAAGCATGTTTATAAATACTGTATAGGATGAACTTATCATTAGTTTGGATCCTGATTGTGTTTACTGAAAATACCGAAGAATATTTAGTGACATGATGTCATGTTTCTGTATAAAATTAGATTATGTATAATATTAGTATTTTTATAGCAAAATAAAAGAAAAAGACTTTTAAAAGGCTGAAAATTTCATTAGCCCAATAAATAAGGCATAGGGTATAGTAGAACACCCAGTTATTATAGGTACATATCTTTTCATTAAAAGAACTGCCACAAGCAAAAAGTCTTAACCTTAGTATACGGTAATTGATTAAAGGTAATTCATATGTATATATATATATATATTATATATATATATATATATATATATATATATATATATATATATATATATATATATATATATATATATATATATATATATATATATATATATATATACACACACACATTTCAGTCTACATTTATTCCTTATTCTGTGTTATCCTCATTCCTTTTCTAATTTTTTATTACAGTATCCTTATTTTGCATTTCCCACTATATTCTCTTCCTTAAACCAAATTCATCGCACACATACTTCTGTTGCTATTTTTAACATGCCCTCTCCTCTCCCCTACAGTCATTCAACCAATGTAGTCCTGGTGAAGAGTCACGTGAAAGGAAGTGATTTGAAACGTGTCGACACTAAATGATAAATTTAAAAAACAGAGCTCAGTTTGTCCAGAGATGCTGGTTTCAATATTTTTACTTCAGTAAGAAATTATCCACTCATTATGCTGTGTATATATATATATATATATATATATATATATATATATATATATATATATATATATATATGTGTGTGTGTGTGTGTGTGTGTGTGTGTGTGTGTATGTGTGTATATATAACTATATATATATATATATATATATATATATATATATATATATATATATATATATATATATATATATATATTATTTTTGTGTATATATATATATATATATATATATATATATATATATATATATATATATATATATATATATATATATATATATATATATAATATATTATGAACGTCTATTGACGTAAAGGGCCTCGGTTAGACTTCCACAGTCGTCTCTATCTTGAGCTTTTAATTCAATACTTCTCCATTCATCATTTCCTACTTCGTGCTTCATAGTTTTCAGCCATGCAGGCCTGGGTCTTCCAACTCTTCTAGTTCCTCGTGGAGCCCAGCTTAACGTTTGGTGAACTAATCTTTCTTGGAGAGAGAGAGAGAGAGAGAGAGAGAGAGAGAGAGAGAGAGAGAGAGAGAGAGAGAGAGAGAGAGGGAGAGAGAGAGAGTTTATTTTCTACCATGCGCGCCATTCTCTAATTTTTTGATAGTGGCAGCAAGTCTTTAGAAATGGGGTTTTAAGTCTGGTGTCCCCTTTCCTCACTCTATCATTTATTAATTTACTGTATGAGAAACTATTGAAAAAAGTCTGGCTATTATTAGTTATGAATTTGAATGCCAGATAAAAACATAGTTTTAATTTTCTTCTTCGCCTTCAGCACATAGGAGCCCGTGGCAGTTACACATCGCCATTCGAATCAGTCCTTTGTGTATGTTTGTGTCCTTAACCCCGAAGGCTCAGCTAATCCTAAAATTTCTACGTAGCCTACAGTTCTAGTGAAAAAAAAAACATGTTCATTTGCTGTTTATATGAGACTCCATAGTATTGCATCATGCACGGTTTTAATTAAATCAATGTGCAGTTGCGATTAAGATACCTCCGTGCAACTTTGTTACGTAAAAACGAGCATAAAACATTGAATTACGAGTAATATTTCCTAATAGAGATTTTTACCACCAAGAATCTGTTTAATGATTAACAACACATTTTAGACGGTGACGTAGACAGGATACGCACTCATCGGACAAAAGGGTAGGATAGAAAAAAATAAATCACAGTGTCCCCGTAATCTTCTCTTCTACGTTTTAATCAGAATTTGCGCAGTTGTCACTCAGAGAACCTGAAAATTTGGGGATCTGTTTGTTGCAGATATTCTTTTTAAATCTTTGAATTGGAAATTAATTATCTTAGTGTCCTAGATAGGAAAACAAAGTTATTTAAAATGGATTTCCATATCACCAATATTTGAATGTTAGTTGACCAAAAATCCTACAATATTCTTAGGAATTAAGGAAAATTTAACAGAATCCGCCGAATTCGTCGTCTTGTCGTTTATAAGTTATCTCGACTTGCAAAATTTAGTCAAACAATTAAAAAAAAAAAAAAAGTTCCATTGATTATAATAAAGAGAAGCTATTGAAGTTACAATGTAATAAGTCTACTCAACCACCAACTGAACTATCAGTCGCTGTGTATCCGATTCAGATTCCATTTGCATTTAATTGCATGAAGCAACAATGCGTCCTCGGTTTCTCCCAAAATATTATCTAATTTCTGTAGGCCTAGTTGTCATTTTGATATTGAGAGATGCCAAGTCTAATTTCGGTGGGATTATCAGTATATTTTCCTTTATATCAAACAATGAGTTAACACAATTACGAAAATAGAAATTTGGTACAAAACAACAATCGGAAATTTTCTTAAGGAAAACGAATCAGTTTAAAAAAAGAAAAAAAAGGTTCACAACCAAATACCACGGATCGAATTTCCTTCCTTTTAACTTACAATCTGAAATTTTCGGTCCTTTTATTTTGAGTTCACAGACGGATCAAATATATATTTTTTTTCTGGCCTTGTGTAGGCCTAATATAGGTTATCAAGGTAAGCCTATTTCTTTTGTGTAGGATATAGAAATGCTTTCACATTATAACACCCTTAACCATTTGATTCTTGAAAAAAAAAGAAAAAAAAAGATATTACAAGATTGATCTACAGTATGTGGGCCTACAATGAATTCCGGTAGTAAATGAACATATAGCCTAGTATTTGCACCGATTTTCCATTCAGTTAAGTGTTTATTACATTACGCCCTTTTCTAAATAAATTTGAACTATTAAATACTCCTTTGTTTGAAGAAAGAGGGTCAAGAGCTATTACATTGCCAATCAAACAAATAAAAGCTAAACAGAACGCTTTCCTTCAATATGACTCATTATCAACGAATGCTTTCAGATACGGGTTATCTGAACACGTGTACGCACCGGACAGTTGCACCAGACATTATGTGTCACAATTATTATGTCTGCTTGAAATGTCATTAACTTCTCCAAGGGTTTTGGGATCACCTGTTGCTTTCTGGAAGTCATTGGAAAAAGAATAAATCAATGTTTTCCTTCACCATTTATGCCAAGCCAGTTGTGATGAGTTATTATAATAAGGTACTGTATCCAAATTCTTATCAGTTTCAGTGGGGCAAAATCCGTTCACAAGGATTTTACGCATTAGTTTTACTCTCTCTCTCTCTCTCTCTCTCTCTCTCTCTCTCTCTCTCTCTCTCTCTCTCTCTCTCTCTCTCTCTCTCTCTCTCTCTCTCTCTCTCTCGTCTGACTTTGATTTAGAGTTTTAAATATATTTCCTCACTAGATGAAAAGTAACTCGCATAGGCATATAGCTTACGATTAAATTTTCTGTTAGATGAAAATAGTAGTGTTGATTTTCTATCGAATTAAAGTTGAATTATACTACTGTACACAAAACTTGTTTTCCCTTAGATCTATATGGAATTAACTTTATCTTACTCTAATTTTATTTCATAGTGATTGTCAATTACTAAAAAACACGTGCTATATAAGTTTAGTATATTCTTACCCTAATTACTGAGTACAGTATCTCAGTTAGATTTTGGTTTAGTAAACGCTCAGTTAGTTCCGAAGTCTTAAACCAAACGAACGTAAAACGTTTGTCCATGCGTCACGAGTGACAAAATGAATAAGTCAATTATCTATTTAGATAATTCAAATATTATTCCTAACTGGTGCCTAAAGAAAATTAGATTAAACAAGAAATTGTAGAAGAATGTAAACAATACGCAAATGGTTATTAAACAGTCAACTCCACATCTTCCTGATTTGTTACCACTCAAAAGATTTGTTACCACTCAAAAGAACACTTCTTATTTTCCACATTTTCCTCTTTTCTCAGTCTTAATACATTTAAGACTAATATCGAAAATTTGTGAAGTGAACCAGTGCTTTTATTATATTTACACTAGCTATATTTCTTTTACCGTGACCTAATTTTTCCTGCCTAAGATGGCAAACTATTTGACAAAATGATTGTATACTCATAGAACAGTATCGGAGAAAGACAGTGTTTCTAAAGGTCACTCATGAATGACAGTGGCAAAGGACAGTGATAGTGTCCTAGGAGGACAATGCCCTATGACCATATACATATGATCAGCGCCCAAGGCCCCTCTCCACTCAAACTAGGACCAGAGAGAGCCAACCAATGGCTGCTGAATGTAGACCTATAGGCTCCCTGGGAACCCCCATCCTGAGCTTACAACGAAGGCGAGGTTGCAGATACTGCAAGAAACTATCGAACGTCTTCATGTCTCGAACCCCAGTCCAGCAGATCAACAAACATGTAGGTTTCCAATAGTCTCCTGGATTAAGTGGTAAGTGTTTTATTTCTAGCGTTTTGTTGAAAAACAAAATTATATAAAGAAAATTCATACAATTGTGTCTATTGGCCCAACCTTCAAAGACGTCATAATTTCATAAATCTCAAAGTATTTAATTGGGCAATACGTATTATTTTTATATGCTTTATAACATCAAGCACACAGTAATTAATGAGGCAATATGACAGAGGCAGCTCTGACGAAATACCATTATTATATTCAACTAATAAAAAGAAGGTCTTATTTGTTCGATACGCTTCATAAGACTACTACTACAACTATTATTATTATTATTATTATTATTATTATTATTATTATTATTATTATTATTATTATTACTAGCCAAGCCACAACCCTAGTTGGAAAAGCAAGATGCTATAAGCCCAAAGGCTCCAATAGGGAAAAATAGCTCAGTAAGGAAAGGAAACAAGGAAATAAATAAATGATGAGAATAAATTAACAATAAATCATTCCGAAAAAAGTAACAACGTCAAAACAGGCAGCATTGAGATGAATGATGTACTGTACTTGTTATTGATAATTATTTGCCGGGTAACCTATTTACTGAAAGTAGTACGTACATATTGTAAGTGTAGTCACACATGAAAATGTGTAGACATCGGTTACGGACGCACTCGAACATACTGTACATACGCACGCACTGAAACATATAGCCTACTGTGTACGCACACGGACACATACACGCAAATATATGCAAATATATATATATATATATATATATATATATATATATATATATATATATATATATATATTATGTATGTATATGCATACACACACACACACACACACACACACACATATATATATATATATATATATATATATATATATATATGTGTGTATATATATATATATATATATATATATATATATATATATATATATATATATATATATATGTGTGTGTGTGTGTGTGTGTGTGTGTGTGTATATACAGTACTATATATATATATATATATATATATATATATATATATATATATATATATATACACACACATATATATATATATATATATATATATATATATATATATATATATATATATATATATATATATATATAATATGTATTCATGATTCAGAAAATATACGCCATCAATGAAATATCATAATTAGATTTTTTATGTTTTCATTATTATTATTATTATTATTATTATTATTATTATTATTATTATTATTATTATTATTATTATTATTATCATTACTTGCTAAGGTACAACCCTAGTTGGAAAAGCAGGATGCTATAATTTATGCCCAGGGGCTCCAACAGGGAGGAAAGGAAAAAAGGAAAAATAAGATATTTCAAGAAGAGTAACAAACTATGTAAAACTTAGCAAAACAAGAGGAAAAGAAATTAGATAGAATAGTGTGCCCGAGTGTACCCTCAAGCAAGAGAACTCTAACCCAAGACAGTGGAAGACCATGGTACAGAGGCTATGTCACTACCCAAGTACCTAAAGAATTAGTTCCTCTCGGACTTTGATCCTGAAACAGAGCGAATTCTATATTAAAATCTGCCTGTGGCTTTATACTGAAATTGAAAAAAAAAAAAATATACCTATATACTCATTCAACACTGTACCTGTTTCCATAGATTTCTTCTATATTTAGTTCTGTAGTTTCTCTGAATCAGCATATCCTTTTCAGCACTGTACTTTACCCTTAGTTTAGGTTAAATCAGAAATGTGTATGATGAGAGATTTTTACAAATTAGATAAGATGTTGTGATATGTAGGAATAGCAATAGAGTTTTGAATATAATCTAGGATTTGAATGTAACACATTACAACTTTCTTGTAATAATAAACATGGGCAATCGCCAATCACAGCTAAGGATAATTTAGTCAATCAGAGGTAAGCAGTTCCCTGGGATAGAGTTTTTACTAAAATAATTCAGCGGAGAGAGAGAGAGAGAGAGAGAGAGAGAGAGAGAGAGAGAGAGAGAGAGAGAGAGAGAGAGAGAGAGAGAGAGAGAGGTTTAGCAATTTACTTGGAACCAAACACAAAATATCACTGTTTTAGTAATGTTTTGTTCTTGGAATAATATCTTTTATTAATTCATTAATTGTTGCAGTTTGTATGAATCAGTGTGTGACTTCATATGAAATACGATAAATTCTATCAATTGAAAAATGAAAATTACCGAGTCGTGAAAATTAACATTTAATACTAACATTTTTTTTTTACTAAGCTGAAACCATTGAGTCCCTATGTTAGAATTGTACATTGTATATTAAATTATATATTAAATAATTAAAAGATAATTTTATTCATATCAGGAAAACACTGTTAGTTCCAATTGCTAAGCTTTCTTTTGTGTATGTTGACGGTACTGTTCAGTAAGCCTGAGAAAGTGGACTTAGTTACACCGCTTCTGAAAAGTGTTCTAGATTATCAGAAGTTAAGAAAGTTCATACAGACCTATTTCGAATCTATTCTTGATATTCAAAGTGCTAGCATATACAGTTCATGAACAGCTAGTTAGTTAGAAAGAATCGAAGCATTGCCGGACAACCAGGCGGCACATAGAAAATTATATTGTTCGGAGACAGCTATAAGCACTGTCGTAAATGAAATGCTGAAAATTATGGATGAGAACAAATGTGGTATCTCGATATTGCTCGATCTTAATGCTGCTTTTGATACAGTCTTGCATGATCTGATACTTAATGTTTTGCGGTCCATTGGTATTGAAGATCAAGCTTCTGAGTATCTAAGAGATTACTTGGTTGACATAAACTACTGGTTAATGAAATGAACAATCAAGAAGAAAGGTAGGCTTACTCCATGGAAATGTACTAGGCCCTATCTTATTTTGTATCTATACTACAGATCTATAAAAAGTACAATAAATGACATTGATGATACCGCTGAAATTTTAAACCACGTTCTTTCTAGTGTTAGGGCAAGGGTGACAACTAAAAAACTAAATTAAAATAAAACTGAGTTTATGGTGGTGGGAAAAATGATATCCAAATAAATATTAATAACAATAGGCTCCCAGGAGACATCCGAATAATTGAAGATATTAAGGTTTTCAAAAGAAAACTGAAGACCTTATTCTGCAAGAGTTTTGACAGTGATGATCTGACAGTAAGCGAACAATACGCATTGTGAAATGTTAGATGCCCCCGAATGAACATCATAAAACAACCGTGGAGGTCCTGTAGAGAGTAGTTACCCTGCTGTACAGGACCAGATAAGCAGCCCTTAAAGTGACCTAAAACCGATATCTACGGTAGTAGAGTTCGTGACCTACAGGTATCTCTTCACTGTAGTTTGTCTCTCAGTGCTCAAATAAATTGCGTATGGATATCACCTTAGAAAAATTGTTTCTGTAAAAAAAAGTATTTTTATGAATATTCTGTAAATGAACTTGTGATTAACAGCGTTAATACCAGGATTGACTACTGTAACTCCATCTATTACAACCAACCCAAAATGCAACTTGAGAAATTACAAAACATAAACAGAGGACCAAGATTGATAAAAGGTGTCCCACTCCATGAGAGGATTACTCCTATACCAATTAAATTATACTGGCTGCCTATTAAAGCCAGAATACATTTTAAAATATGTGAAAAGACTCATCAAGTTATCAGAACAGGACATCCAAAATGTCTAAAAAAAAATTTTGAACATTGTGCAGCCCAAGGTCTAAAATATTTAGACTTTGGTGCAGCCAACGAATCGTGTCAACACGAGAATAATAATAATAATAATAATAATGATAATAATAATAATAATAATAATAATTATTATTATTATTATTATTATTATTATTATTATTATTATTATTATTATTATTATTATTATTATTATTACTTGCTAAGCTACAACCCTAGTTGGAAACCCCAGTTTCCTCTTGAAAGCCTTAATGTCTTCAATCATTCGGATGTCTCGTGGAAGCTTATTTTATAGTCTTGGGCCCGCATATTTAAAGGCTCTGGAGCATACAGTAAACATATATCTAGGTTCCAATAGTTTGAAATCATCTGTAACTATTCTCGTGTCAACACGATTTGTTGGTTGCACAATATATAGCAATTCTCTTAGATATTTTGGACGACCGGTTCTGATAACTTGATGAGTTATTGTACATCTCTTAAATTCAATTCTCACTTTCATCGACAACCAGTGTAAATCAATTAGTATAGGGGTGATGCTTTCTCTAGGTAGGACATCTTTCATCAGTCTTGCTCCCCTGGTTATTATGTTTGGTAATTTCTTAAGTTGTACTTTAAGTAGATTGCAATAGATGAAGTTACGTAGCCAATCCTGGTAATAATACAGCTTATCACAAGTTTCTTTACAGAATATTCCTCCAGGTATCTTTTTTTTTTTTTTTTTTTTTTTTTTTTTTTATAAAAGCAATGTTTCTGAGATGATAACCAGCAGGCTTTACTACTTTGTAAAAACGTATTATTCTTAATGAAAATAGGGACTTGGCAATCAAAATTTAGTCCTCTGATAGAATATGTTATAAGAAACCATCTCATAAGGGACTGTCTCTATATATTTTGAAAATTATAAACCCAATTCACTTAAAAACTTTAAAGATTCTGTTTCGTCCGGAAGTATATAGAGAGTTTGAATTAGTAATTATTCGAAATTGGGACTATGTTTTCGAATAACAACGCATGAGTGTTCGGAAATCCCTCATGGTTGTAAATTATAGTCCTTTAATGACTATAATTTCCCTAGCTGTGATTGATTGTTGCCTTTGTTTACTATATCTTCGCACACACTTGAACTGTAACAAAATACTAATTACACTTCGGTACTGTAGTTTCTCCACTATATAAGCTTTATAACATGATAGTATTTATTTGAATATCGAATATTTAGCCACGTGTTCTCAATACCTTACTTCAAACCAGCTAACAGAATTTACTCAATCAATTTAGACAAGCTTTTAATGTTCATCCTACTCCTTATGACGTCATAATGACGTATTTTTCTTACTAAAAACAATTATTTTGTAATTAGAATGTATTCCATTGATAAAATATGTTATTAAAACATCTCATAAGTTACTATCTATATATTTCGAAGAAAATATCTCTCTAATTGCCTTAGAAAAAAAGAAAAAATAATCATCAGGCCCATTGCTGAAGCGTTTAAAATCAACTCTGCGGGAATTCGGACATGTTTCTCAAACAGCAACTCATAAGTCCCCGGAACTCTCTCTTGGCGGGATATTCCAGCCCTCTGATTGGCTGTATCTTCTCGGCTGTGATTGGTTGCCTCCTTTGTTTACAAATTCACACATCTACATCTAGCATCGTAGCCATAATCCAGTTCATTTTACCTTATAAAATTACGTATATATTTAACTTGAGCATTTGAACAATAATCATTATCTATTTTTTTTTTATAATTTAATAACATTTTGTGTTTGTTTTTATAAAAACTGTAATTTTTAAGTCTTAATTTGTATACAATAAGTATAGGTATTTTACTTCTAAAATAAGAAATTGGATGACGTCACCTACAACCACCAATCACATCAGAGGACGAATCAGCCAATGAAACTCCAGAAATTTCCCGTTAAAGAAACGCATGAGGTGAGAAGAGAAGGTTCGTCTCGCTTATGGGCTGCTGTTGGCAAACGAGTCGAATTCACATGGGATATTTTCGCGCAAACGCTGTAGTTAAGGAGCCGTTTTTTTTTTTTTTTTTTTTTTTATTTCAGAATTATATTTTACAATCATTTTGATACTAAAAGATGGCTTGGAGTTTTTTTCCCATATTTTTTTTTTTTTTTTTTTTTTTTTTAGTTTTTTTAAGTTATATATCTGGAGTGATGTATATTGCTAATATTTTACTCCACCCTTTGGGACGGCAATTTTTCAACATAAATTTGGTAATCATTAGTTCAATTACATTCTACGCTAAATGTAACAAAATGCAATTTACAGTTACGTAGTTAATTCATGATTTAGGCTCGATGTTAACAACAGCTCACCCAAATCAGCGAACAGAAGCAAAGACAAGCTGTAAAATTCACCCTACACTTTATGACGTCACAAAGTCGTATTTTCTGAATGAAAGTGATCTATATACCCCAAATAAAACATTTTATCTAAACATCTTAAAAAGGAAATGTATTTTGAAGAAATTATATCTTTAATTTTCTTTTAAAAAATCTTCAGCTCCGTCCCATATATAGATTAAGAGATCGTAGTGATATTCTTAAGACTCCGAAACTCTCTCTCTTGGCGGTAAATTCCTGTCCTCTGATTGGCCAAATCTTCTTTAACTATGATTGGCAGTTCCCTCCAGTTACTAGAACTTCGCACACACTCTCACCGACGCACACACACACACACACACACATACTTCTAACATCGTAGCCAAAACTACAGGCAAGTAGTCATTTGAATATCACGTATTTATTTTACTAATGGCCTTCAACAAGATTCCTTATTTATTTCATTACTAAATTGATAAAATTTTCAAGTTTATTTTCATAAAAAATTATATTTCTAAGTCTAATTATATATGAATTGTGTATAGGTGTTTCACCCTCATCTATTCATAAAATACGATTTCATGACGTCACATACAATCCCAATCACAGCAGATGACGAATCAGCCAATTCAACAGATATTTCCCGCTAAAATCATAATGACGGGAGGGTTCCTCCAGTTTATGGGCTGCTGTTTACGGATCAGTTAAATTTTCGTCAGTCATTTTATTCAAACGCTCTTGCTAAAGTTTTTTTTTTCATCCTTATTCTTTTTTTTTTAATCGTATATAACGTACCCTTAGAAGAATATTTTCTGGGATTTTTATATCTTTTGAATATTCAAATGTTTATCAATTATTGACTTTCTGTTATTCAATCGCACTTTTTCTTTTAGGAATGAGAAACGCATGTAATATGTTATTCATGTAATTTTTATTATCATCATTGTTTCTAGGATTGTCATTATCATCGTTATTTTGAATATTTTTAGATAAGGTTGTGAATTTTAAGTTCATATTTATTGATTTTTGTAACCCCCCCCCAAAAAAAAAAATAAAAATAATTACCTAAGTCAAAAGTCCAGAAAGACTAAATACACAGTACATAGCACTGTACAGCCCTGAAATTCTTTTTTAATGGCACAGTGTAAAATCCGGACGTCGGACGTCGGACGTCGGATGCCGTCCAGGAGAATAGAAAATCGCTTGTGTCACCGGGAAAGACGCGAAAATACACCTCTTTTTTTTTTTTTTTTTTTTTTTTTTTGTGACTGGTAATGTTCACTGATACTTTCTGTTATTTTCTGAATAAATGTTCGAAAAATATTGGTTTATTTTCATGTTATTGAGAATAATCTCAATCGGACGTCAACATTACACTATTTAACTGCCTGCCATTATACCCTGTTAGGATAAAAGCCGGACGTCGCCAATCAGCAGTCACAGATAAGAATTTACTCGGCTGTAAAGTAACTTAAGGAGAAAGGGTCTACCACTCCCTTTACCCTGCATTTAGTTGCCAATAGGTTTAGTATGATCCACTAATCAATTAAAATTAATGTAAAGGTAAATGTAAAAAGTTTTATCACAGACACAATAAAATTCTAGAAATTTACAACTATGATATCCTAATTGCACTTGTCTCGACCTAACAAACAACATGTTAGAATAGTTTATTTTAAAAGTTACATGAGACTACAAGTAGAAATACAACAAAAGCAGTTTTACATATAGTGTAATGTTGGCGTCCAATTGAGATTATTCTCAATAACATGAAAATAAACCAATATTTTTCGAATATTTATTCATAAAATAACAGAAAGTATCAGTGAACATTACCAGTCACGAAAAAGAGGTGTATTTTCGCGTCTTTCCCGGTGATACAAGCGATTTTCTATCCTCCTGGACGGCATCCGACGTCCGACGTCCGGATTTTACACTGTGCCTTTTTTAATATATTCGTTTTATTATAAACATTATTAACAACAATGGCTTAAATATGTAATACAGAAGAAGTGGTCTTATTAGCGGAAGAAATTCACATTCAGAACTTCATCTTGCCACGGCTGAAGGCAATTGAAAATAGGCTTCTTGTTTTCTTCTCAGTTTCCCTTATAAACTGGAATCGTTGAACGAATCAAAAGAGCATCAGCTAAACTGATTATTGTTGAAACGGCCAAATCGTAAAATTTTCCGTTTTTACCCAATTTCTTAACCTAACCTAACCTAATAAAGTGAACGTTTCCTTAACAAACTATCGATTGATACCCAAATTGTAAATTCATTCCCTGGTGTCAAGATTAAGTTACAGGTCTAGGCCTACTTGGTGATCAGGGTAAAAAAATTATTCCCGAGAACGTCAAATCAGACTGTACTGGAATGTCATGATAGGCTCAGTCACCTAACATTCTCAAAAAAGTTTGATTTTCACAAACTGAGGAATTTGACATCTATAGCCTAGCGTTGGGTTCAGTGAGGTCATTCAGAGCCAAGATGCCCAGACGGGATTATCCCATATTTATGACATTTGTCCCTTATCCTGTATCAACCGTCACATATTTTGAATATCTGAAAAAATATATAATATATTAGTTAAATTTCAGTTATGATATCCTTCAAAGATACAAAACATGCTTGATTGGAATATTGTAATGCTTTGACGCGTGTAATGGACAGCTGTTTTTAACAAAATCTACAATGAACGCACTTTAAAACAAAAGAAAAGTCAATGAAGTACTGTAGGTCCTGTCCCCCGCTGAGAAAGACTTCGTTCTGCGTCACTTAGTGTGTAACTTCACGTAAGTTGTGTGATTATATTGTTCGACTACCTCTCCAATTTAGTTGTCCCTTATTTCAATTTTCAAAATCTGGTCACCATGTTTCCGAGAGCCTTTTGGCAGTTCATGGTATTTATCTATGTTCCAGTGGTTTTCGTTTGTTTACATTTACAAGCATCAGCTGATTTTTGGCTTGTAAGGCGTTCTCGACTCTGGTGCATCAGGATTAAGCCCCTAGAAAGAGGCTACTTAGAGCTCTGGTATGTAACTTTACTTCTGTAAGATAGTAACTGCGTGAAAATATAACATAACTTTGGCAAGTTGCAGTGATTTTTTTTAATCGACCATTTGTTAGGGTCTTAATACCTTAGTGGGCTGTATAGTTATCGGCGCCAAGAACCAGTGTTCCACATAGGGTGAAAGAAAGTAAAGGCTAGGTTAGGTTCTGGTTTGCTTGCTGATATATTTTAAAGCCAGCGTGTGGTCACAGATAAAATTTAAATTATCACAGATTTGTTTACGATATGCTATGGTTTGTGGGTCATTAGCTAAAGGACTGTGGAGTTTGCATATTCTAGGAAAAGTCACTGTCTTCACCAATTGTTGCCCCGCGCTAATTTGACTCCATGATATGTTTCAGACTTAATCATTGATTGTATAATGAATTAACGCTATTGTAGATGATGGTATCTGGCTTTGAAGCAGCTATGGTTGGAGATCGGTTGCCAATTAAATGCTAACCAGTAGGTGATGCGGTTCTTGCCGACTCTGAGCTTGTCATGGCCGAGAGCCAGATAGGTCCCCCTTTTAACTGGTTATGACTGACCACTGGGAGCTACAACCCTAGTTGGAATAGAAGGATGCTATAAGCACAAGGGAAAATAGCCCAGTGAGGAAAGGGATTAAGAAAACAAATAAAATAAAAGAAAAGTAATGAATAATTGAAATAACATATTTTGATAACAGTAACAACATTGAAATATATATTTCATACATGGACTATGGAAAGAGATTTATGTCAGCCTCTTCAACATAAAGACATTCTCTGCAAGTTGGTATTATTCGGGAAAAGCTGAATGCAAAGGATGGTCTGAATTATAAAATAAACTCTTAGATAGCACGCAGAACGAACCAACTAGAAGACGGTGCCAGAATTTAATATCTAGATCAGGAATAAGAAATTTAGTAGACCGTATAAGTTGTTGTCCAACAAATTATGATGAGATTCAGCAGCCGATAACCAGACAAGAAAACAATATTCGAAACAAGGCAGACTGAAGGAGTTAAAATACTTCTTCAGAATAGATTGATCACCGTAAATCTTAAACGACTTTTTCAGTACGTCAATTTTTTGTATATTTTAAGAAGAGACAGTCCGAAAGTGTTTTTCAAAAGTGAATTTGCTATCATGAATTGCATAAAATTCTAAGTCATACAGGAATAAAAAAAAAAAATTATCAATGCTGAGATCCGGATGTTGAGGACCCAGTCTGTCCTCGACCTACTTACAATCATACTTTGAGATGTGTTAGGGTTCAACTTCATGTCCCATAGTTTGCACCATGCGCTAATTTTAGTTAGATCTATATTAAGGGTTTCAGGAAACCCAGATTTACATTCGGGTGATGGAATTGATATACAGAGTAACATCATCTGCATATACAACGAACTTGCTTTCTAGGCTATACCACGTCATGTGTATATAGTATGAAAAGTAATGGCTCAAGAACACTACCCTGAGAAACACCAGCTATCACATTCTTATAATCATTATGGCACCCAACAACATCAATTCTTTGTTATGTATGGGACAGAGGTAGATGGAGAAAGCTGACCAGAAACATCGACCCCACATAGAAGTGGGAAAAGATGAAGACAAAGAAGAAGAAGAAGAAGTATTTCCTAAAAATTCAATAATGATGCTAAGAAACGACCCACCCATTTCCAACTGTTTGAGTTTGAAAACAAGGGCCTTATCATTAACATGGTCAAAGGCAGCACTAAAATCAAGGCCAAACATACGAACTTCCTGGCTATAATCAAGGAAGGGATTTCTGTACAGCAATGCCATCGCATGCTCCAAGGTATTTACGAAGCCAAATTGCAAACTGGGGAACAGATGACCTCCAGCAAACATATTTAGACATTTTGCTAAAGACGTTTTCCCCAAATGATGCTCAAAAACTTTAGATAATATGTGAGTTATGGAAACTGAGTGGTAATCAGCTGGACTTGAGCTACCACAAACACATTTACATAGAAAATATTTTAAAAGAAAAATTCCTCTATTATTACATGTACAGTATATATATATATATATATATATATATATATATATATATATATATATATATATATATATATATATATATATATTTATATATATATATATATATATATATATATATATATATATATATATATATATATATATATATATATATATATAGTGTAGTGTATTAAGAGCCAGATTTCGACCAATCAGAATTTACTTTTATCAAATATTGAATCTTTATATGTCGGATGTACCAAGCTCATAAAAATATTCACCAACAACTTAACATTTAAAGAGCAGGAGACTTCAATATCAATAGACTCGTTTGTTTTTAAAATTGTGTATTGTCATTGAATTAAAAGCTCAAGATAGAGACGACTGGCGAAATCCAACCGAGGCCCTTTGCGTCAATGGGCGTAGGAAGAGATTATGAGAGATAATTATCGTCATTTGCCCATTTTACATTGCTTTTCCCTCGTTACCTTTCAATTTTTTTTTCACGGCTGAAAGAAGTTTCTCTCTCTCTCTCTCTCTCTCTCTCTCTCTCTCTCTCTCTCTCTCTCTCTCTCTCTCTCTCTCTCTCTCTCTCTCTCTCTCTCTCTCAGTGAAAGCAACATCTAAGATAAAAACGTAAACATGATTGAGATGGCATTCAATCATAAAAAGTTAACTTAAAGCCCCATCAACGGGTCGAATTTTCTCCTAACCAGGCTACAAATCGACATTCGTGACATAAGCACATATTCAGCAAATAATTTACGGAAAGAAAAAAAAAATTAGCCTAATCGAAATGAGTATTTATGTAATTATATACTTTGGATCTAGATTAACAAGGATAAACCTTATATCAAAAGTAACTGGTACGACGAATTTCAAGAAAGTTTGCCAATAGTAAATAAAAACATTTCTAATTCAGAGCATTCTAATTCAGACCATTTGCAAAGAAAACATAAAAGAACATCGAACGAGTGAAGTATGGAAGTACCCCTATCCTTTGTATTAAGATCACACCATGTTATGCCACATGTGTCTCAGATAAATATTGAGGCTATCACAAGTCTGGTCCTTTATACACACACCCCCTTGGCCTGTCCTCAATGGACTCCGGAAGGGTGTGAGCCACAAGTACACCCGTCCAACCAATCCCTTGTGGCGCTCTGGTAGGTGGGTTAAAACCAGCCAGCTTACATGACGAGGCGTTTGTCATGTGAACCCGCGGGAAGGAATTTATATACCCTCTCCTATCAGCTTGCAAACTCTTTTTTATTAGAGTTTATTGTTATAGGGGTCATTGCTTCGTACCATTGGTTGACGCAGTTCTTGGTATGACCGTAAATAAAGCAAATACGATGCTAAATAGTTTTGGTGCACTAGACCGGAGCCCGCCGCAGATGGTCTGTTTCAAAGAACGTAATTACATTAGTACATTGACCATTTTACAGAATAAAAATAAATAGAGATAATTTTACTTTGACCTAGGAATAGTCAAGGATCTCTCTATTCTGGAAAAGTATATAATTTCAAAATGCCCTTTGAAAGACAGATTCGCACAGTCAATCGGTACATAAATTTTCTTTTTGCAAATTAATTCTTGAATCCTTGAAGTCTACGATTTATCATTTTATCCAAAAATTACTTCAGTAAATGTTTGGTAATCTTAATGTTTTTGCGACATTAAACTTTAAACAAATTTCAAGTCTCGTTTAGTTAACACTTCGGTTATTAGGAGAGTAATCAAATATTATATCATATTGTCATTAGTCATGCGATCAAAATATAATTATCCAATAAACATGTAAATTCAACCACTTTGCTATCTCTGATATCAATACAAGCACCGCTTTCAAAGCGATAATTGTCTTAGATTAATATATTGTACCAAATGCAATATTATATATTAAAACTTCCCCTACGTCGTATTGGTGAGGTTTTTTAGTAGCATTTAATTGAAACAACTCTGAATTGAATAAACAATTACAGTCGATTTACATTTGATATGACCATTGTTTGTACAGTAGAAAATTGCCCTGTTAAAACCGAATAGCTGAATCCAATATATTCTTGATCAAGATTCAATTAAAATGAGAGATCCAGTTCCTTTGAAAAAAAAAATGGCTTTACTTAAATTTCAAGATCCCAATTGAAAACGCAATCTCTTTTTTTCTTTTCATTTTCCTTTATACGATTTACTTTACATATATTTTTCATTCGTCAATTTTTTTTCACAAGATCATTATGACACAACGTCCTTTAATCTGTTTTGAAGAAGATCGTCTTATAATCGTGTCACGGGACTGTAGCACCGTTGCAAAGGCTAGCCCTAACCCCCCAAACCTACATACCTACCCGTATCTTTATCAAGTAATTTTCAAGATTCGGTATCTTTTTATGCGAATATTGCAATAGCAGTGTAAGTTCAAGTGTTTTATGACCATCAGTGGTTGTACAGTTAATAGATGTTTATGTTAAGGATTAATCTTTCAGTTATGATATATATATATATATATATATATATATATATATATATATATATATATATATATATATATATATATATATATATATATATAGACACACCTTAACGTGGTGAAAGGGCTTGTGTATCGCTATGATCAGCAAAGCTGTACTAGTCAGGGCCACTCATACTTGGTTGGTTTGTCGTGAGCGATTAGAGACCGTCACCAATCGGCAGTGGCCAGCGTGGTGATGAAAATGGCCAAATCCTAAACATGACTAAGGACGTGCCTGGAAACTTTGTCTTGCATTGGACTAGAAACGGCTTTATTGGTTGAATACATACATATATATATATATATATATATATATATATATATATATATATATATATATATATATATATATATATATATATATATATATATATATATATATATATATATATATATATATATATA
>NC_090737.1:17627530-17770030 GCF_036898095.1 Palaemon carinicauda
AATAATAATAATAATAATAATCATCATCAAGCGGGCATCACACACCAGTCTGAGGTGACAGGGGACACCATATTGCAAATATATCTGCTGTGAATTTGCATTGTTCTTCACATGTAGAAAATATACGCTCAATCTAAACTGTCGGCTTATTTTGGTAATTTCATAAAGAAAAATGATTGATATTGTAATTAATTCTTAATTATCAATGTGTGACTTTGAGAAGTATGGTGAATTAATTGCCTTTTCTGCGTTTCAATTTTGACAAGCAAAGATATTCATAGTTTGGCTCATTTTTGTGTGTATGCATACACGCATGAGAGAGAGAGAGAGAGAGAGAGAGAGAGAGAGAGAGAGAGAGAGAATAGTATTTACTTTAGTGTTTTAGTTACTAAACTAAATATAATTAAAATCAGTTTGTGATACCTTTTATATGCAAAAATATATCATTTTCGTCAGAGAGAGAGAGAGAGAGA
Organism: Palaemon carinicauda; assembly: GCF_036898095.1. NCBI lineage: Eukaryota > Metazoa > Arthropoda > Malacostraca > Decapoda > Palaemonidae > Palaemon > Palaemon carinicauda. Next base: position 17,628,004 of record NC_090737.1, read on the forward strand.
GAGAGAGAGAGAGAGAGAGAGAGAGAGAGAGAGAGAGAGAGAGAGAGAGAGAGAGAGAGAACTAAATATAACAACAACAACAATAACAATACTACTACTACTACTACTACTACTACTACTACTACTACTACTAATAATAATAATAATAATAATAATAATAATACGCAATTTCTTGCTTCACATATAACAAACACGAATGATCTACAGCTGAGCTGATCTGATACCTAAAAAAAAAAAAAAAATGGCGTTGTAAAAACAATGGTCACTAACACCCCTTCAAATGTGATAGCTCACTATCACTTCATGACATTGAGTTACGGATACAATTGAGTAAATATGATTTTTTCTTTATGAATAGATGATTCACATTATATATTGTTTGGAATCTATTGCCAAATAGTTCTGATAAATTTAATTATATTTCCTATCTAAAAACCGTACATTTCTCAATTCAACTATTTCTGTATATCTTCTTATCATGAAATAAAGTTGGTATTGAAATTATAAATATGTTTACTTTCTCAGCGTGGAATATTTTTATACTTTTTGGGGTTTTTCTTTTGGCTACGAAATGAAGAAAGAAAAAATATTTCCTTGTTTTGTCAGTCAACACTTTATATTCAGTTATATTTCAATATTTGAAAAATTCATGAATTATGTAATTCATAATTACCAAGCTAACATGTATCCCCAATATATGATGCAAGTAAACCAGTATTATTATTATTATTATTATTATTATTATTATTATTATTATTATTATTATTATTACTTCTTGAGCTACAACCCTAGTTGGAAAAGCAGGATGCTATAAGACCAGGGGCTCCAACAGGGAAAATAGCACAATGCACAATATTGAGTGATTGCACACACGTATACACACACACACACACACACACACACACACACACACACACACATATATATATATATATATATATATATATATATATATATATATATATATATATATATCTTTAAATGTGTAAGTTTGTGTCAATATGGGAAAATGGTTCGATGTCTGATTATCAAGTACAAGTTCATCCGGCTATAAATCTGTTCCAGCATTCTATGGAGTCAAAGTGAATTATTCTTTAGAGAAAGATACTTTGCCCCTAAAAGTTTGTTAACAAACCTTCTAGTACCAGTCAATAAGGAAAAATGCGTAGTATATATATATATATATATATATATATATATATATATATATATATATATATATATATATATATATATATATAACAACAACAAAGCCTGTCGTTTCTAGTCCACTGCAAGACAAAGGCCTCAGACAAGTTAGTTCATATCTTGGGTTTTGCCAGTTTTCAGCACCACGCTGGCCAGTGCGGATTGGCAATGGAGATTTCCGTCTGATTGCTCATAGCAAACTAACTTAGTTTGGATGGCCCTGTATAGTACAGCTTTGCTGATCATGGCGATACGCAAACCCTATCACCACGTTGAGGTATCCCCACTTGGAAGGTGTGTATATATATATATATATATATATATATATATATATATATATATATATATATATATATATATATATATATATATATACAGTATATATATATATATATATATATATATATATATATATACATATATATATATATATATATATATATACACATATATATACAGTATATATATATATATATATATATATATATATATATATATATATATATATATATATATATACTGTATATATATATATATATAATATATATATATATATATATATATATATATATATATATATATATATATATATATATATACACACACTGTATTTCCTACGCCTATTGGCGCAAAGGGCCTCGGTTAGGTTTCACGAGTCGTCTCTATCTTGAGCTTTTAAGTCAATACTTCTCCATTCATAATCTCCTACTTCACGCTTCATATTCCTCAGCATATGTAGGCCTGGGTCTTCCAACTCTTCTAGTGCCTTTTGGAGCCCAGTTGAAAGTTTGGTAAACGATGGGCATGAACAAACCATCTCCATCTGTCCCTCTCCATGATTTCATCCACATATGGCACTCGAATAATCTTCTCTTATAGTTTCATTTCTAATCCTGTCTTGCCATTTAACTCCCATTATTCTTCTGAGGGCTTCGTTCTCAAATTTACCAAATCTGTTGGATATTGTTTCATTGTCATACCACAACTCATGTCCTACAGTAACACCGATCTCACTAAACTGATATATAGCCTGACTTTTATATGTAATTTCAGGCGATTTGATTTCCAAATTATGCTCAACCTAGCCATTGTCTTATTTGCTTTTTTTTTCAGTCGTTCATTGAACTCTAATTCTAAAGATCCTGTATTAGAGATCATAGTTCCTAAATATTTGAATTATTGCACCTTATTAATCATTTCTCTTTTCAATGGTATTTCATCTTCCTTTCTAATTATCTCTGTCTTTCTTCTATTTATCTTTAGCCCAACCTCATGGGATATTTCATGCATTCTGATAAGCAAGCTTTGAAAGCCCTTTGGTGTTATGTTAATAAGGACAGCGTCATCAGCATACTCTAGGTCAACCAATTTCATGTTACCAATCTAGTCCAATCTTTCTTCAACATCCCTAACTGTACTATGCATTACAAAAGCCATGCTGATGATAAACAACATAGGTGACAACACATTCCCTTGGAGTACTCCACTGTTCACCGGAAATTCATTTGATAGGACTCCACTAACATTAACTTTGCACTTGCTACGCTCATGAACACTTAACCAAATTTACATATTTAAGGGAACTCCATAATAACGCAGGACTCTTCACAAAATTAGCCAGTGCACACTATCAAAGGCTTTTTCATAGTCCACAAATAACATCAAAGGTGTGTGTGTGTATATATATATATATATATATATATATATATATATATATATATATATATATATATATATATATATATATATATATATATATATATATATATATATATATATATATATATATAGGTGTGTGTGTGTACAGTATACATACACATACACGTGTGTGTGTTTCAAAAGGTAAAATTGTCAATTGTTCCAGAAAGAATCCTAATGAGGTCAACTCTGTGTTGATTATCCTATATTTAGTACTTCAACTGATGTCCTGGTTCACCCGATGCTACGTCTCCTGATAAATCATATGCAGTTGATTAAAGAAATAATTGTTTTCCAGAATCTATATTTCATTTCTTCTATCCATTCCAAATTTATCTGAGAGAGAGAGAGAGAGAGAGAGAGAGAGAGAGAGAGAGAGAGAGAGAGAGAGAGAGAGAGAGAGAGAGAGAGAGAGAGAGACTGCTTATAATTAGTCATTTTTATTGCGTAGATGTTGATACGAAATATTAGCTACGTATACAGAAGTTTTCATTTAATTTACAAATTGTAGTTACTGTAATTTAATCTTATTTCGAAACAGGTAATTTACCATATCCATACATTAAGTGCTTGTCATCAAACTCTTTTCAGAATGCTTTATATTGAAGACCTGAATTGAGAGTTCCTAAAATGTAGGTGAAATGACTCTTCTAACTGTTGTAGTGTTATTAGAAGCAAATATTAAAATTTTTACTTTCGACGTCATACAGAATCACGTGGGGGTAATATAAGTAAACACTGTAGTTGCCAGCGAATAAATTATTGCACACAGGAAGTAACTTATTTGGTTTTGTTGTGTGAAGAAAAATTTTAGATTTATATTAAATTATGGAATAGTTTACTACAGAGAGAAATTACTTTGTATTAAATTTGAATACACAGGAGTGGAATATTATAATCTCGCAGAGAACAAAAGTGGCAACAGGTCTCTGCACCGCAAATGCCAATCTCACCTGTGTTGCCAGCTCCAGTAACTAAAAAAAATTTCTAGAGTGCTTCAAATATAATTTTAAACTAAAAATATTAAGTCTGCGACCTTATATTTTAATTATTACATCAATTAATGATAACATGATATTAGATTAAAGCGCCAGTAAGTATTTTCATCAAAACATTAGACAATTTCAAGAAATTGAAATCTGGTAACTGTGATTCTACGCCACTGAATGCTTACCATAACAACTGCACAACACAACACAGACAGTGTGTGAGTGATCAGCTGTTCGTGAAGCAACGAAAATGAGAGAGGTTGCGATACTTTCGTTATTTTTAATCGCTTTAGCTTGCCCTGCTCTTTGTAAACTCAGTAGATCGAAACACGTGCCCCCTGTTGTGCTAAGTAAGTGATTTACGAATTTGTGATTTAAGTACTGAAGCTTGGGAGTGGTTGTTATTTTAAAAAGCTTTTGTTGACTCATTCCAAGGGCAACATCCCATTTGGCCATACGTAGTTAATGCAGTGTCTGGTAGTATTTTGTTCCTTTTAATCAATTCAACAAAGAGTTTTACCCTTGTATTTAAAATAGATTTATTGTATCGCCATCAAGTTGCATAATCTGATAAACTTGGTCTTATTTCTATTTCTAATGTGCTTATTCATTTCATTTTCTTTGATTGTAAGTAGGAAGCTGTGGTATATTGACCTTGTTTATTGTAGTGCTCCTCAGCTGACAAATTTGCCCATAAGCTAGTTCAAAGCTATATTTTATCTTATCTTTATGACATTCTTTATTCTATTTCGGCAATCATTTAGCCCACTTACCTAATCACGATATTCTAATCTTACTTGGTATTTTGATATGAATACTGACCCTAAAGGTACTCGGTCACATGTAAACATTGAAACTACCCTAACATAATTTAAAAGGTAATGCCCTTAATATCTTTCCCCACACTTACATAAACCGACCTCTTTATATATGAGTGAAAATAAGAATGTCCCATGGGATGCCTTTGGATAAAACATAACTTGGGGAAAATAAGAGATGGTATGTGATAAGGATAAAAGGTAAATATTTACCAAATATTTAGCTGTGTATGCTGTAGAGAACATCTTAATCGAAGGTTCTTACCTAATCCAATTTGAGATAAAGTACCCGTACTCAGCAGGGGACTCCCCTTACTCAAACTGATCTAGAACGCTGTGTTTTCTTGCGATATGTTGAAATGTCTGAACGGTATGCTAGTAAGGCTACATAGAAATTAGAAAAATTGTTGAAGAAATTGGCTGCCCTATTATTTACTTTCGCCCTATCTAGTTCTGGGTAATATTTCGAAAGTCACACCCAGCCAATACCGATTGCCAGTAAATAGGAACTTAATTCACTCGCATGGCAGAGCAAAAACCATTAGATTTCGGTAATATTTCGGTATAGAGCCCTAAGAGTTTTTTTCCGCTGTGGGCTCTCGCCGCTCGCCAAAAAAGAAATTCGTCAATCTTTAATGTACTAGCAAGCGGTAATGTCTAGGTGGGACTTTTCTAAATATTACCTAGTTCTGTTTCAAGGTAGCCAAGGAAAGCGATAGATTCATTCACAAAAACAGTACATGTAAAGTTTTTATATACTGTATGTGCGATCACCATTGCGCTGCCAATACCTTTGATTAAATAGTTTTTATTAATATCAGCAATTCGAACATAACTTATTCCTTTCTTCTTTTTATTTTTTATGTATTTGCATACAATGATTAGCATGCATGTAGATAAAAAAAAAGTTTCATGAGCTGCAGCCTCTTCAAATCATTTCCAGATAGTTGTATTACTACAGGAAAGGCACATGACACGGCTGTAGGGTGTAGCATCTAAGGATATAGATGTCATATTTGAAAAATTAATACATAAGGAATTGGTTCCTTACCAATATGTGATGTACCATAAAATTTTCAGTAATAAGTTAAAAGTATCTCGTCAACTCTCTTATCATTGTCTATTATGATATCCTTGGTGATACTTTTACTTGCTCTGTGTTAGATAGTGACCTCATAACCATTGTTTTGAAGCTATGGAGTGTGCTATACTGTATCTAATATGATTTGGCCTACTTTACTTTTGGGGTACATTATATTCAAGCAAACTTTCCTTGTCCCAAGTATTTCATAATCTATGTTTATTTACATGCAACACCAAAGACATTTTTATTTCTATGTATAGTATTACCTTTTTTTTTATTAGGTTTATTGTACATATGATTTTAACTTGATTTGTTCGGTTTTTTATTTTTCTAATGGGAATTATATTTTGCTGAATTTTCAAATGAAAACTTTCCATTTGTGTATTCATCAACTGCATGCACATTAAGGATAATTAAGAATAACCATGTACTCATGGTTTAAACTTATTTTTTTCATCATTGTATTTTTATTGGTATTCTTGGCATAATCTAAACAGGAATAAACAAGGTCACCCTTAATCAGAGCATGGGTTGTAAATTATAATTAAATTATCCAGTTTATTCAATTCTATTTTAGGTTAGGGCTACTCGAGACTGTTCTTATTCCTTAAGGCGTGTATATATTGGTACGCCAGGGTACTAAGGAACATATGTGGTGAATGTAATGTTGACCCGTACTTCGGTACATCAGATAGTTGGGTTCTTTAGGTCATCTTATGGTCTCATTGTGTTTGTTTTAACCTAGAACTTTATGTAGGTCTTGACATTTGTCTTTAGTGAAAGTTCAGTGTGACTGAAGACAATACAGTACAATCAGATTAAGCTGGTATTTATTGAAAAGGAACAGTTTGTTTGTACGGTTTTGTGACTTGATAATGTACTTTGGATAGTTGCTTGTTGTATGTTGGGGAGTTTATGAAGAATAGCAGTCGCAGTAATTCTATTTGAATAACGGGTCCCAGTTTTTCTCCTCAGAAATTTGTTGTCCCTCTTCCTAATGGGAGGGACCGCTTTTCTTCAAAAACTTGGTACGAATATTTGGTCCCCTGTCGCTCACTTTTTATTTTGCAATTAAACATTCTCGGCAGAGCTTTTAATTGTGGCACGTAGTTGTGATTAGGTGGTTATTTCGGTGATACGTATTTTTTACTTTCAGATGATCAACCACAGCTCTTAGTAAATAGTGTGTGTTATGAATATAATCCATTTCAGAAGTAGATAAGGCTAAGAAAATTTATGAAAGTCAAATGACAAACACCAAAATGTTAATGTAAGATCCAATTCAAAATATAACCCTTTGAACAATATTGATCGCAGTTTCGCTCATTCGAAGATTAATGGACCCTCAGCCAAATAGGATTTCTTTTCTTCAAAAGATCCAAAGTTGGAATGACTCATTATTATTATTATTTATTATTATTATTTATTATTATTGTTATTATTATTATTATTTATTATTATTATTACATGCTAAGCTACAACCCTAGTTGGAAAAGCAGAATGCTATAAGCCCAAGGGCTCCAATAGGGAATATAGCCCAGTAAGGAAAGGAAATAAGGAAAGTACAAGAAAATTAATTAACAGTTAAAATAAAATATTTCATGAACTGTAACAGCATTAAAATAGATATTTCATATATTAACAATAATATCTTTAAAAAAATAAGAGGAAGAGAAATAAGATAGACTAGGTTGCCTGAGTGTACCCTCAAGCAAGAGAACTCTACCCCTAGACAGTGAAAGACCATGGTACAGAGGCTATGGCAATGGTCAAGACCAGAGAATAATGGTTTGATTTTGAGTGTCCTTCTCCTAGAAGAGCTGCTTATTTATTTCTGCTTGATCTGTAGACACACAGTCCTGGTTCATATTTTTTTTTATTGACTTCAGCAATATCCTATCATGGATTCAAAGGACCTTGGTATTTGTGCAAATGGCAATATTATCCTTTGCCGAGATAAAAGAATTTAAATTTTATCATTTTCTCAGTATTGAAAAACCTTGCATCTAGATGGCATGCTGTTTATTTAGTAGACATTGAATGATTGAGTGATATTGTAAATTATCCTGCTTGTTAATAGCAAAATGTTATTATCTGTAACCTATGTTTTCTATTTTTGTGGGAAAATTCCTTATAAACTTTGTCTGAATTTCTTTGTTCCTCTGCGAAATACAAACCATCATCCTTTAGGTAGGGAATATGTTTTTAGCGCGAGGTGTATAGCCGTCGAGTCATTTTAATGCGGAATTAAGGGACAGGTGGGAGTGAGGCCAATGAGCCCTGCTCCCTTACCTGTCGTTCTCTTTGGGTCACATTGAGTACAAACGTACCGATGCACCATTAATCGAACTTTAACTTTTCTTTTTCTTTCAGGAAGTAAATGCTGGTTGTTGATTATTATGTGAAGCAAGACACTTGTTTTTTGTTTAACCAGCAGTAGATCCTCACACTGAATGCTCTTGCCATGGGCAAGATTGTTTGCAATCATCCCTGTGTGCCGAGTTTAGGTCAGTGTCTCCTATGTTGTCAGGTGTATGCTTTGAGGGGGGAGGACGAGAGCTTTGCGTCTTCCTTCTGCTAATTTGGTGGTGTCTGCTGCTCCTGCTCTTATATCCCTGGCTTGGTCCCCAGCAAGTATGTGTCAGGAGCAAGGAGCCCTCAGAGTTGTCGGCAAGCTTTTAGGTTTTACTGACGAGTAAGGTTCCCTTAATGTTAGTCGCACCCCATCAGAGTTTGGAGGCTCTTCCCCCTTTGTGCTCCTGCTTATGGCAAATGTGACTTGGGGAAGATTTTTGCCTCCATAGGTTTTCCAGGTAGGCTCCCCAGTGCCAGTGTCTCCCTTGGTGATGCTAATAGTGAATGGCATGGTGTGTCTCTCTTGTGTTGGTGACTTCTGTGATGACTGAAGTCTTTTCCCCTCCCTGGCCTTAGGGTATTCTTCGGGCCAAAAGTGTGTATTGACCTCTTTCCCCTGTGCTTCACCCTGACCCTTGTCCCATGGGATTCTGGGGCTTCCTTCCCTGTAAGTGTGACTACCCCTCCATGTGAGTGTTCCCCAATGTGGTTCCTGTGGTTTCTTCACCTTGGAGTGTGATTGTCTGGGTCTCTCAGATTTTGACTCCCTGCTTATATATTCTGAGGGGGAGGGTTGGAAAGAAGAAACTTGCCTCTTCCTTTACCTCCTCTGAATCATCCTCCTCGTTATCCTCTCAGACTTCTGACTTTTTGTAGGAAGAAGTTGAACAAGTTCAGTCATCTGTAGTTTTAGGAATGCTCATTTCAACACCACTTCCTAGGAGGGTAGGTAGTACCCGATGGCTCCCGAAAGTGTGGGGAGGGCGCCACAGCCTGTCAGTCAGAGTTCCATGCCTTGGCCCCCTGGCTATTCTGGTAACTAAGTGGGGTAGGTGTTAGGCCAGGCCCAATGCATGTGGCCGGGTGCATACCCCTGTGTCACGAGTAGGGCCTAAGTTTGGGTTCTGTTGGTTGGTGTTGGCCATTCCAAGGGGCGGGGCCATGCCAGTGTCACGACTTCGCACCTCCTCACCATTACTTTGGTAGCCAAGCAGGACAGGTTTCAGATTTTCTGGCCCTATGCATACGGTTGGAGGTGGGATTCCATGTCTCGGGGCCCCCTGCTATTTTGATGATCTGGTTGATTGGTGTTAAACTAGTGTTCAAGCTCTGTGGGGCTGATGTACGGGGAAGGCCCAGGTCCCTGGGTTGCGGTTCTACACCTGGACCAACTAGGTGGGTCAGGCTTGTTTAGGCCTGCATTTCTGCCCCCTCCCGGACTATGCTGGGTCCGGAGTACTGACATACTGTTATGGCACGGCGCCTGAGGCCTCGGGAGTCTTGGCTTGGATCCCCGGACTGTTGGTGTCGGCTCCAAATTTTAGTTCTCTGTGGATCTTGTCTCGGACCCCAGTCACTGCTGTCTGGCATCGTGGCTCAGCTTCCTTGGCTACCAAATTAGTCAAATAAGACTGGGTACAGCTCAGTGTTTCAATTCCCCCCCCCCCCCCCCCGGGCCAATGTAGACTTGTCACGTCTCTTTGCTATGTCCCCTAGGAGTTGTGGATAGGATAGTTCACAGGCTATCCTAATAGCCAGGGGGGGGGGGGATAACAGGAGTTTATGTTTTGCCCCCAGGTTGATGTAAGAGGTTCAACATTTTCCATCACCCTTTCTTCTCGGACATTGGACTCCTGCTCCTCCCTCAAAATGCAATAATTCGGTAGAGCAGGTTGAGCGGAGATACCTTTCTTCCACTGGACCGTGAACTGTCCCTGGCCATCAGAAAAAAAAGTAAGAGTTCAGTGCTCCTTCATTTCCTGCCATGTTCAATGCCAGGTATGCTTTTCCCGCTGTTGTAGGCCTTCACTGTCATTTTCAGTACTTGATTATGTGGTCAGCTCTGTCCTTGGGACACAACCAATGTATTTGTTTTGGGGGGTGAGGCAGGAAGAAATGCTGGAGCAACCTGCTGTACCCTCTTTCCCTGCTGGGAAAGAGAGTACAGTTAGCCTTCCTTATTTGCGGGGTATGTAGGTTGTAGGTTGGCCAGGGCACCAGCCACCCGTTGAGATACTACCATTAGAGAGTTGTGGTCCTTCCGATAGTTATGTGGTCCTTTGACTGGCCAGACAGCACTGCATTGGATCCTTCTCTCTAGTTACGGTTCACTTTCCCGTTGCCTACACATTCACCGAATAGTCTGGCCTATTCTTTACAGATTCTCCTGTCCTCATTCATCTGACAATGCAGATTACCAAACAATTCTTCTTCACTACTACTGCACTACTGCACTGTAAATGTCCAGTGGCTACTTTCCTCTTGGTAAGGATAGAAGAGACTCTTTAGCTATGGCAAGCAGTATTGTACGTAGCAAAGCAGGAAAACAATTTACGAGGGAGGGAGGGAGGGAGGGAGAGAGAGAGAGAGAGAGAGAGACGGAGAGGGAGAGGGAGGGAGGGAGGGAGAGAGAGAGAGAGTGTGTGTGTGTGTGTTTTACATACGTAAATGTAAATTTTAAACAAAAAAAATATGATAGGTTACAACATGTAGACTTTTAAAACCTCCCCTTTAACTTAATGCATACAGTACGTACAGTACTAAACTATAAAACAGGCACAAATACAGTTTTAGAATGTACAGTAAGAATATTAAAGTAAAAAATAAAGATTGTTACTGTACTCACCACGAAAGAAGTTGAAGAGAAACTTGAATGGTGATGGCGATGAATTTGCTGCACAGTAGAAATGATGATGATGAAGCTGATGTGTTCTACTGTGCAGCCAATGATAGTATTTTACGTCTCTTCAGACGGAGGTGTCTTTTCCTGGGACACCTCTTCAACTTCTTCCTGGGAAACTTCTTCAATTTCTTCCGAAGGCGTACTAGCAGGAGGAACTGGCTCTTTTTTGCGAGGCTGGAAGAACATTGTGATCGGAAGTTGTTGCCGCTGCTTCTTTTTTCGATCCAAGAGCATTTTGTAGGGAGTCGTGTCTTCATCGATCTTGTTGCAGAATTGCATCGAGCGAACCATATCCTCGTCCCACTCTTGCAACATTTCTTTCAACTCCTTCGCATGGTTGCAGGCCTTGGCAAGCCGTTCTAATGTTAAGCATGTTTCTTCGACATTTTCTTGGGTCTCTTCCTGGGTATCACTCTCTTCTTCACTTGCCGATTTCGTCAGGTCTTCGAGGTCTGCGTCAGTTAGGGGCTGGGAATGGCAGTCCAACAACTCGTCGACGTCTTCAGTCGTCATGTCGCCAAACCCGTCGCCTCCAATTATGGCAGCCAACTGCACAGATTTGCGTATTGCAGAGTGTTGGATTTCCGACGGAGTAAATCCCTTGTCGTCGTAAACAATATCGGGCCACAACTTCTTCCAGCTCGCATTCACGGTTGCAGGTTTCATCTCTTAAAGTGCCTTCTGAATATTCTGCAGGCACGTGGCTATGGTGTACTGCCGCCAGTACGCCTTCAAGTTAAAATCTTCATCCTCGTCATCTTGGGCAGCATCCACACAGGCAACGAGGTCCGCCAAGGTGTTCTTTGTGTAGAGGGCCTTGAACGCCCTGATAACCCCCTGGTCCATCGGTTGAATTAATGACGTGGTGTTGGGTGGCAGGAACTCGACCTGAATGCCCTCATGCGACAGGTCAGTTGCGTGTCCACCAGCGTTATCCATAAGGAGAAGGATCTTGAATGGCAAGCCCTTCTCTAAGAGATATTTGCTGACTTGCGGGATAAAACACTGATGGAACCAGTTGGAGGTCAGCATCTTCGTAATCCATGCTTTTTGATTATGCATCCAGTACACGGGAAGGAGATTCTTATTTTTATTTTTCAAAGCGCGAGGATTTTTCGACTTATAAATAAGCCCCGGCTTTAACAAAAATCCAGCAGCATTGCCACACATCACGAGGGTAACGCGATCCTTGAATGCTTTAAAGCCAGAGGCTTTGGCTTCCTCTTTGAACAGGAAAGTTCGCGACGGCATTCTCTTCCAAAACAAGCCAGTCTCATCCATATTAAAGACTTGTTCCGGCTTGTATCCACCTTCGGCGATAATATTCTTGAACGTCTGGTTCACGTAAGTTTCAGCAGTGGCAGTGTCAGCGGAAGCAGACTCCCCATGCAGGGAAACGCTTTTCAGGGCGAAGCGTTTCTGAAACTTCGCGAACCATCCTTTGCTTGCGGAAAAACGTTTCTGAGGCTGGGAATCAGTGGATGTCCCTGGTTGAGGATCATCTGCATCATCATCATCTTCAGCATGGTTGCCGTCGTCGTCTTTAGGTTCCTTTGCAGCAAAATTCTCATATAAGCTCAAAGCCTTTGTTTGGATGGTGTTCGTATCCAACGCTATGTTCTTCTTCCGGCAGTCGGCAATCCACACAGCTAAAGCACCTTCCATGCGTACGATTGTTTTATTACGCGTTGTAACGACTCGCTTCGCTGATCTGCTAAAGGTGATTGCAGCCGTCTTTCTAATGTTCGCCTCGTCCTTCTTGATATAGCGAACAGTAGATTCGTTGATGCCAAAATGGCGGCCGCGTAACTTCTACCATCTTTTAACATGTCGAGAAGCGTAACCTTCTCAGCTATCGTCATCATCCTTCGGTGGCGTTTAGGCTCACTACCAGCCTTAAGAGAAGCAGAACGCTTGGGAGCCATTACAGTAGGATTTACAGTAACAAAAAGTTCAACTTAAAAAAGTCGCACACAGCACAGATTCACACACTTAAGAACGTCTACTCAGCGATACGCGGTAACAGAGAGTGGACGATCCAGCCCCGCGAGAACTTAGATGCTGCGGGTAGGAGATGCGGGCAAAACACCAATCACAGGCTAGATAACAAAACTTAAAGAGTTCTGATTCGTCATCTATCAGCGCTTGAACCAATCACAACCCGTCTTACAGTACTATGATGCGTTGGTTACCTACTCATAGAAGATGCCCCGCGCATACCGAACGTACGTAGATTAAGTAAATACCGTAATAATAATAAATAATGATAATAATACTGTACAGTAATAATAATAATAATAATGATAATAATAATAACAATAATAATTTTATTAACAACAACAACAATAATAATAATAATAATAACAATAATAATAATACAGCTTTACGTACGCTCTTTTACGCCTCTCTCTCTCTCTCTCTCTCTCTCTCTCTCTCTCTCTCTCTCTCTCTCTCTCTCTCTCTCTCTCTCTCTCTCTCTCTCGTACGCTTATTCGAAATGTGATTTTTGCAACAAAGAATATTATTGGATGCAGTACTACGTACGTATACATACAAAAGATTCATGGAAAAGAAGCACATCCATTACAGTACACACCATTCTAATATGGTATCACTGCATCTGATTTGCGTTTCATGTTCGATTTAATTTTACTACGTACTGTATACAGTACTTAATTATCGTATGATCACATTCTCTTTTCGTGTTTTATTTCTTTCTGTGCTGAATTATATATCATATGTAATGCAATGAACAATCAGTAAGAACAGATATTACTAATTACAGTATTAATGGAATTACAGGTAATAAAATATCGTATTTGGTTGTCTTCAGATTTCGCGGTATTTTCGAATTTTCCGGAAAATCCGCGATATGTATATATATATATGGGTTATGGGAAAACCCCGCGAAGTGGTGAATCCGCGATTGTCGAACCGCGAAGTAGCGAGGGTTCACTGTACTATACTGTACCTTATGTTTTGAGCTTTTGAGAAGTCTTCGATCAAGGTTTTGACTCTAGACTGCCTCTGCTACATTAGTATTGGTAAAGAGTTTAGGAGTTATATGGTGTCTCTGCTTTAGTCTCCCACTCTGAGAGGTGGAAGGGCATCTACATTTGGTGCCAAGGTATATGGCCAAACTCAGGACCTGCCAGGGCTCAACCCCAGGTTCGAGCTTTTCTCCATCCCCTCTATGTGAAGCATCAGGGGGCACAGAGAGGAGATACTATTGTGCCTCGTGAGGGCGCTGCGGTGCTAGCTGACCCAAGTGTTAGCGACAGCACTTGCAAAACCAAGAAAGGTGTCTAGAACGCTTTTCTGTCATCTCCCTGGATCTTGACCACCTGACCAAAGGATAGAAGAGCATTACCGGAGAACACTCCACGATCAGGTTCAGGGTCAGTCGCCTTCATAAGTCTTCTCGGTATGCAGTGTGGTCGTCCACCAGCTGTTCTCAGGGTGAGTCCAGGGTCAGGTAGGCTGTGTCCAGTAGATTCCTACCGAGGCCAAAAGAAAAGTTAATGTCTTTGGCAGCTGCCACCTCATAGTTAAACAGCTGTAGTCTCCACCCCGGAGGACACTTTACCTCTCAACTTGGCGTAGCTTATAATGCTGGTGCAGTTACCCTAACGGTTCTCCTGATAGTACCTGGCTCAGTACGGACTCATTGACAAGGCAAACCTGTGCCCCTGTATCAACAAACGTACAAAATAAGGTTTCCTGTATCCTTACTATACCTACTGCTGAGCGTAGACATACATGCGACAACTGGACAGACAAGGTGCCTTTTCAGTCGCATACTGGATTACAGGACAATCCAATGGGGCTTTCTGATTATCAGTGACCAGGCACACAAGATTTCAATTACGTCTTATGGCTCAGAATCGCGTCATTTGGAGGGACGTAATTACGAAGCTCAATCAGAAGGTTGAAATGCACTCCAGACAGACACTGAAGATTCACACACTGAGGCTTGGTCATGGATGGATCACAATAAACTACAGGACAAGTGGGACCCCAATGGACCCAGATTTCCACGTGTCAAAAGCAGCTCCAGGGCTGGGACTGTACCTGAAAAATGCATTGCCTTGATCCTGTTTTTACCAGTCCTGTCCAGTTTGAAGCCTAGTCAACCGGCGTCTTTCAGAAATGGCTGAACTAAGGCCTCCTGAAGCTTGGCTCCCTTCAGCTCATGAGTTGGGTACAACACCTGACCCCTCCATCCAGCAGTTCACAACTAGTTCCAAAGATTCTGAGAGAATCTGGACTACCACAAACCTCCTTACACAAGGTCAGTTCTGTAGGCAACTTGGGAGGGGTAGGTTCAGTAGCAAGCAGAGAATCACTAAATGCAGGTCAGCGGGATAACCAGTCTTCTGCGGCATTCTGATCACCTGGACAGTAGTTAACGACAAAGTTAAATTTGGACAGATCCTTCATCAGTGTCCGTGCTAGAAGACTGTCCACTATTTTCATGTCATGAAGATACACCAGAAGACAGTGATCAGAATGAATTATGAAGAACTGACCATAGAGGAAGGCCTTATAGCTTATCACTCCCCGTTATAGAGTAGCCAACTCATGGTCAATGGTAGAGTACCAGGTCTCGCAGTCAAGGAAGGTCATGGAGTCGTAAGCTATCACTCTACTGTACCATATTTCAATACCTCTTATCATCTGTTGTTTATTTATATGATTTACTTGTAATTAGACTGATTGAAAAGTGGCCAGCATCAGTGCTAGAAATTAGCGATGTGTGAAGTCCACTCAAATTTGCTCGATAATTTGCTGGTAGGTCTAATAGTCAGAAAAACTGCAACTTGAATCTGGCTTAAATTTGTTTTTTCTTACTTTAATTTTAACTTTTCATTAGCTAGAAAAGGGATTGGTCATAAATATATTTTTAATACTGTACTGTACTTATAGTGAATGTAACATTGTAAAATGTTTTTATATATAAAGATTTTTCCGGTAAAGCATACATTTTTATTTAAAGTTTTTATGTAATATAAGGACAAGTGTCGAGATATTAGTTATATTGTTGCAAACTTTATTTAAATGATTACCCAGCATTGTATATATGAGCATAGAAAGCCTGTCTATGATAATGTAAGAGGAAATTATTACTTCCTATTTTTTTACTGTTGTCGAGTACAGTTTCTGTAATATACTTTGTCTTAGAGGGCTTTAGTGTCTTATTTTGTGTGTTATCCGAAATATTGGAAATTTAAATAGCATAACTTTTGAGATTTATTTTACTGCATTTTTTGGTGCATTAGATTAATTTAATTGCCTTGTTCTTACCTGATTTATTTTAGTTCCAGGAGATGGGGGATCTCAAATGGAAGCAAAGCTCAACAAATCACAAACTATCCACTACATTTGTTCTAAAATGACTGATTGGTTTGATTTATGGCTCAATATGGAACTTCTTGTACCATATGTAATAGATTGTTGGGTAAGTAAAATTCTTCATGATTATGAAATTCTTGTAATGTAGGAAAGTCTATTCAACCCAAGTAGGACTGGTTAGCCTCCCATGTCACTGGACACCAAACAGTGCATAGTACGCAATACTAACGGGTCTTTATAACATTCTCTTAGCCTCTATATGGTCTCGCTTTTTATCCTTATACAAACCACTGCTATTAATTTCTTCCACTAGTTAGACCTCGGCACAGAGTGGCCTAATTTGTCCCTGTACTGGTCTGAATTTCATTAATCCAATCCAACACCATCTGAGGTTCAGACAGAGCCTGATCTCCACTACCTTGAGTCTGAAACTCATTCCAAACCTAAACTTTAGTTAATTAATTGATTGAAGTCATCGCTCTATTGTATTAAAAGTATAAAGATCTGGTTCTACATTGTCACAATCAGTTAGTCAATCAAACAATCATTAATTTGTAAAAGTTAATTGAAATCAAATGCATGCTTCTAACTGGAGTGTTGACAGTTAATTTATTAATGTATCAAGATTCATAGGGAAAAAATTGCAGCTCTTGAGTCTTCAGTTTTCACCATAATAGCTGAAAGCTTATTGGTTGTGTGATTGCCAGAAATATATGTGATAAGAGTCATTACTCAATTTCTATTATTGTTCTAGTCAGTGCTGAGATTTTCTATTATTGTTCTAGTCATTGCTGAGATTTGTTTTTTACTTTGAATTTTAAATAATTTCAGCTCATTCTATTTATATAATGCAGAAAATACAAAGCCATGAAAAATCTTGGGAGGTTATGGCTTTGCAAAATATGTTTTTGTCAACTTTTATTCCTAATTTAGTTTTTATTACAGTACTAAACTATATATCTGGTACTGAAAGTTGTACTTTTTATGTATGCTCTGTAAATTCAATTAAACCCCTCAAATCAAGTCGCTATATTTGTGTTAATGTTCAACCAATTTGAAAGATGTGAAATAGAAATGCACTTTAAATAGAAAACATGTTTAGCGTAATGGAGACTAATAACATTTGTAGCTAACAAAATAAACTTCCTAAAATTGATGTAGTAATGGCACTGTACTACACATTTTCACCTCTATGTAACAAATAGAGATACATTATGAGCTATGACAATTATAAGATTTTGTTAGGTGCATTTAGTTCTCAGCCATTAGAATTTAGGTATCCTTGAAAAATGCTCTTGTATACTTATACAGTAGTATCCTGGAAATATACTGTAGTAAAAATACTGTAAAATGCTTGATTCCTGGTGCTTCAGAAATAATAGTAAAAATAAAACTGTAGTGTCATATTGATAAGACTTATTCTACTGCTTGTAAAGATATTGAGTTATTGGTGTAGTCATTTCTACCATATTAAGATAATGTACAATACTGAAAATTTTTTTGAATTCTTGTGAGATTTCTGTACTGTATACTGAATAGAATTATTCCCTGTTTGTGTAAAACTATGAACTAATAATTTCTCTTGCAGGTCGATAACATGAAGCTTGTGTATGACAATGTTACTCGCACAACCAGTAATTCTGAAGGTGTTGAGACAAGGATTCCTGGATTTGGAAATTCAACAACAGTAGAATGGTTAGATCCAAGTCAGCGATCTCCCACAGGTTATTTTAAGGATATCGTCAATGCTCTCGTGTCCCTGGGGTACGAAAGAGGAGTTACTGTCAGGGGAGCTCCTTTTGATTTTCGTAAAGCACCAAGTGAGTGAGAAGTTTTAATTGTTGCTTAGCATGTTAAACTTATTACATTTGAGTATTTTAGAATAGTTGAAGAAATTTGCCATCAACAGTGGCTGTAATTTAACATTTCAAGTTGCACTTATTATTGTATTGTATGTTAAACCCTGTTTAGTACTGTAATAGTGAACTAAGATAAAAATAAGTTTATTTCTACTTGGATATAAACTTCTGGGAAATTTAATGGGGTTATTTTTAAATATAAAACTTACCCACTGGTTATATAATGGCCAAGTCCCTGGACGCCTCGGCAGGAAATTCAAAATCT
Organism: Palaemon carinicauda; assembly: GCF_036898095.1. Taxonomy (NCBI): domain Eukaryota; kingdom Metazoa; phylum Arthropoda; class Malacostraca; order Decapoda; family Palaemonidae; genus Palaemon; species Palaemon carinicauda. The sequence continues at coordinate 17,646,514 of NC_090737.1, forward strand.
CTTGCGCACCTAGCGCAGAAATGCCAGGTGTACCCCAGCGCCCTTGCGGTACCACAGGTAGAACTATACCCAACCAATTCAGATTTTTCCCTGCCGGCGTGGCCGTCGGTTTAATTGGAAATTCTTTCTCGCTTTTTACTCTGTTTGAACGTTATTTGGTGATGTATTAACGTTTTTTGAGTTTAGGCTTTCGCCTTTTTTCTTTTATTTGAAATGTGATCACGTATTTATAACTTAATAGGTAAGATTAAAAGGTTTATTGACCTTTTTTAAACCTCACGAAAGCATAGGACGAAAGGTAAACATCTCGTCCATTGATGACGTCACAGCCTTATGCGTAGGCTATAAGTCCGACTTGCTTTTACAAAGATTATAAGTGAATACTTTCTTTTGAAATATTAAGTTATAAGTTTAATTAAAGGATTATTAATATAAGAAAATTTTATCCTTTTATTAGTTTTTCAAGATTAACTAGCGTTCAGTTGTTACGCAGTTATCAGTATTGTTACAATATTATGATATTTCGTAGAGATTTTTATGAATACAGTAGTACATTCTTCTTACTTCTCAAGTTTTTTAGTTGTACTATATAAAAGGAACTTTTTATTTTGAAATTAATTGTTCCTATCAGTATTTTTCCTTAGTCAGAAATTAAAGGAAGTTAATTTTCACTTAATGTTTATACGAATCGATGTAGTGCACGATTGTTTATACGAATCGATGTAGTGCACGATTCTATTTATCGTTGTTTCCGTAGTGGAATACTAAGATTGTTTTTATATTAAGTGTAAATGTTCCAAATAATAAGAGTAATGATTCATCTCTTATTGGAATTCCTTAATTTAAGGGTTTATTTTATTTTATAAATGATATACCTACTAAGGTAATATTTAATATTTGATATATAATATTTTGTTACATTTATATGGGATTCGGTACTTTTGTATTCCCATTCAAACAATTGTCCAGTAACAGAGTTATCAGTCTCTCCCTACGGAGTTCGTTTCCTTTGAGAGAGTGTATTCTTTGGTTTTCATGTAATTATGAACCTATCGTTGTGCCAAAGAGTAAAGTGCAAATTTTTTAGTGATAAATTGTGCAGTGAATTTTATTTAGTGGAGAGTGCTTCTATTCGGACCTATCGTTATCCTAGCCTTAGACCTCTGTCGAGCTCCCGGACCCAGGGGAGAAGTCAAGTCAAATGGCGAAAGGAATCGAGAGGGTAACCAGGCATTACAGTCTTTTAAGACCCGAACTGAAGTCCTCTCGAGCGTTTTCTGTCGATCACCAGAACGCTCACCCTCGCGATAGATAAAGCGAGGTATTAGTGTTTTCAAAGCGCTAAGGTGAAAACAAAATTAGATTCTTTCTGCGTGTGTTACGTTTCATGCGGCACAGACTCAGTGCCGCCACTGCCACCTGATGGGTGTCGTCTCTCGACTGTGGCAAGCACTATGGTTCGACGCAGTTAATGCTGAATACATTTCGCCTAAGGTCGATCCTTGATCTTTGTAGTTAGGCATGAAACAGCATCTATCTTCGTTTATGCAGTCTTTTCAGCCTGCCGTTCACAGTGCGGTTGGATGTCTCGATTCCGGTCTTTGACACGGTCGCACAGGCGTCGTGTCTTTAACGGTGAGGTCTTGTTGTCGCACCGGCGGCCTACCAACCGCAATGTTCAATGGTGGGGGAAAGTGGATGCTTTACTTCGATTACCCGCTCAACGCAAACCTACTGCTCATAGCACCTAGTTTCTGTCTATACAGACGCGCCGACATTCTCCAGGCAGCAGAGCCGGCGTAGCGGCAACGGAAATGGAACGTCGACGTAATGGAGCGAAGCGCCACGTCGGTGTGGACGCTTCAGCGTCGGTGTGGACGCTTCAGCGTCGGTGTGGACGCTTCAGCGTCGGTGTGGACGCTTCAGCGTCGGTGTGGACGCTTCAGCGTCGGTGTGGACGCTTCAGCGTCGGTGTGGACGCTTCAGCGTCGGTGTGGACGCTTCAGCGTCGGTGTGGACGCTTCAGCGTCGGTGTGGACGCTTCAGCGTCGGTGTGGACGCTTCAGCGTCGGTGTGGACGCTTCAGCGTCGGTGTGGACGCTTCAGCGTCGGTGTGGACGCTTCAGCGTCGGTGTGGACGCTTCAGCGTCGGTGTGGACGCTTCAGCGTCGGTGTGGACGCTTCAGCGTCGGTGTGGACGCTTCAGCGTCGGTGTGGACGCTTCAGCGTCGGTGTGGACGCTTCAGCGTCGGTGTGGACGCTTCAGCGTCGGTGTGGACGCTTCAGCGTCGGTGTGGACGCTTCAGCGTCGGTGTGGACGCTTCAGCGTCGGTGTGGACGCTTCAGCGTCGGTGTGGACGCTTCAGCGTCGGTGTGGACGCTTCAGCGTCGGTGTGGACGCTTCAGCGTCGGTGTGGACGCTTCAGCGTCGGTGTGGACGCTTCAGCGTCGGTGTGGACGCTTCAGCGTCGGTGTGGACGCTTCAGCGTCGGTGTGGACGCTTCAGCGCCGGTGTGGGCGCTTCAGCGCCGGTGTGGACGCTTCAGCGCCGGTGTGGGCGCTTCAGCGTCTGTGTGGACTCTTCAGCGCTGGTGTGGGCGCTTCAGCGTCTGTGTGGACTCTTCAGCGTCGGGGTGCGTCCAGGTGGACGCTTTGCTACCTATGACAATAGACTTTGATGTCTACCTGACCATGAACGTCTAGCGTTATTGTTGCTCCAGGCGCTATATTTAGAAATAAATCTTAACTAGAAAGATTTTATATTCTCGGACCAAGGCCGGCTCTAACTCTTGGTTGTGAGAACTAGAATTCAGAATCATAAGGAGTGGATTCCTAAGAATCAAGACTTCTCTTCCTAGGATAGAGATTGTAAAAGGAAGTGAATAACTTTCAGAAACTCATGAGAATTTTTCTAAAAGTTTCCCTCATATTTTTTACCTGCTGCTCCTCGTTCCGACTTCAGAGTTTTCGCTAGTTGAGCTGATGGTGTCTCTAGTTATTTTATTATTATTACAGGCCAGCTACAACCCTAGTTGGGAAAGCAAGATGCTTTAACCCAAAGGGCTTCTTTAGGGAACGTTGGCCTAATAATTTAATGGTAAAATAAATTAATAAATTAACATTAAATCATTCTCAAGAAAATAACGAACCTTACTATAGAGATTGATACAGCGCTTGCAGCTGCAACAACAGAAAGGGCATTAAGGCCTTTTATGAGAATACAACGTAAAAGTGTATCTCCCACCACGGGCAGATCTTTTATGATTTAAGGTACAGTACTGTATTATGCTTTTAAACCGCTCTTTTTAGTGACTCGTAAACATAGCGCAGTGCTCTGGAGGAGGTGTTTGTTCATGTTCACCTTGCCCCTAGTCCTATATCTCTTCCTTACATTCCAACCCTTGGGAGAAGGAAGGTAGGTAGGCTAGGTTCTTCGCGGACCTTGTGCATTAAATGTCTGTTCCGCCGAGCGATATTGTTGATGCAGTCCAAGACGTTCTTTTTCCACTTTGGAATGACGAAGTTGGAATGTCTTGAAGCGATCAGTTCGTCATCGCTATGGTATCATGGATCTTGTAACTGTTTTCTGCATATTAGAATGCAGTTCCCTGACGAGAATGACTGTCTACGTTTTCCCTGTCTTCCAGACTAGGAAGTTACCCGTCATGTATGCACTCGAACAGAATTTTCCTTCGCAGCAAACGTGTTTGATGCTTAGACAGGAAGCAATCGAGTGTGTGTTTTCTTCCGCGATAGTAGCGGAAGTCAGACAAGTCACTTACAATCCTAGCTCTTACTCTGGATTCTGACTTACTTTCAGGGAGGAAAGGCTTTGCCCTCATCGAAGGTTGCAAAACCTAGACTTGGTAGTCACCAATAAATTTGTCCTAGACCTTTCAGGAGTCGTATGTTTTCTTATCCTGCAGTATCTAACGTTCGCCGGAAGTTTTTTCTTTTCGGAAGAAGGCGACGTGTCGGCACCAGAATTGTGTAAGACACTTAGTTCTTCGGGGGAAAAGGTGCTCAGTCTGCTTCTGTTCACACTTCTTTCCCTCCCCCAGTTTGGGGAAAGCTCTATTACTTTCTTCTGAGGTCTAGTGACTACTGTTGACAGTATCTCACAGCATTGGATACGTTCAGTTCGCGCACAAGGCGCGCTTGAAATGTCATAGGGACTCTCCCAGGTCACTCTCAGGACTACTGTTGATGTTCTCTCCCGGCCTTCGCCCATGCTTGGGTTGGCGCACTCGCTACCCCGCGAGTGTAGGTTTGGTCTGAGCTAATAGAGGTCTACAGGTATTTCATCTGTGTTTAGTGTTTACGATTCTCGGGGGGAAAAATTTTCTCCTAAAGAGTCTAAGGACTACCAGAGATCAAAGACATGGTTTTCCAACCAGTGTCAGGAGGTATAGTTCTCCTATGCTTAGTAACGCTTCCTCGCAGAGATATGCTCGTGTTACGAGAAACGTTAGAGCGGGTGCTTGTAGAAGTCTGGTCTCTCTCTTACGGCAGACGTCACGCAGACACAGACGCAGGTTCTGGTCTCTCCCTCACGTAGTCACAGACGCAGACGCCAGTCTGGTTATATGTTTGACGCTGACAGCCTAAGTTGATCTTTTCAACGAGTTGTCCCATTTTCGCGGCCTGCGGGACGCGTGACTCTCACTCATGCGGACGCATCCTACACGGGACAACTCTCGGCAATCTGTTCCGTCTTTCCGTCAATGACCAGTCGAAATGCTGTCGCCTCCTCGCAGCACGCTGTAGATTTACAGCAAGCGGGGCTCTCACACAGCGCTGTTTCCACACGACAAGGTGAACGCATACGGCACGCTGACACCTTACGGCAATGCAAGCACATGCGACATTATGGTCGCATGCTAGACGCATACAGTCAAGTCTTTCTCACAGCAGTATAAACAGACTATTGTCTCTCCTTCGCGTCTCTCTGGCTTCGCAGCTAACGCTCCCTCGTGTGAAGCTTTGGCTTTTAAGTTTGTTGAACACTCGCTGATTACACACGATCAGGTCTTGACCTCACAGCATGAGGTTCACGTTGTTGATGCTTCTTTTCAACAAGCCTAGCTTTAATATCGTTTTCTTGCGACCGATATGGACAAGTTTTGGGAGGCGGTTCTAGATCCCTCTTCTCTCTCACGGCATGTTGGGTGTAGGCAGCATGCTGGAACCATACTGGACTCATGCTGGGACCATGCTGGGTGCATGCTGGAAGCATGTCTTTAGTCCTTTTCCCCGTGTCAGGATCACGAACGTTTTATGTTAAACCTTCGAGCTTTAGGCCTAGCTGCCTCCAGTATTTCGGAAAACCCCTAAGATCTAGAGGGTTGTTTGAAGGAGACAGCTGAGGCTTTCTCTTGTACAAAGGACATTTGCCTCAAGGTTTTCCAACCCAATTAGAGTGTTTTATGGAGTGGTGTAGAGCTAGAGCCGGCTCTTCATTAAGTAACTCTAACACAAGTGGTATATTTTTTCTTAGACTTTAGAAGAAAACACACATTTTCTTTCCTCCTTGGCCATCAAAGGGTACAGGAGTATGCGGGCATCTGTCCTCAGACGCAGAAGTTTGGTTCTATCAAATAGAGACCTTATAGATCTTCTCAGTTCATTTGAGAGGACTTAGAGTTTCTGGAGTTTCGCGGTAGTGACAGATCCGACCCTTTACCCTTGGTTTCTTTTTAAGGCCTAACTTTGGAGGCTTTCTGAGTAAGTCTACCATAGTTGAGAGTCAGTGAAGTTCACTCTTTTAGCAAGAACACGGACTTCACATTGGTTAAGCCATAGGTACCTTGCAACCTGGATTCTTGCTCATTAACAAACTTCTTTCTCATCCATAGCCTAAATCTTTTGGGATCACTATTCTCTCGAATTTGGTTTGGGATGGGCTGAGAAGAGTTTTTTGCCTGATTAAAACGATGAAGTTTTATTGGGACAAGAACAAAGAAGTAAGAGTCTATTCATAACTCTTGGGTGCATGGTCAAGAAGCCTGCGCTATCCATGTCTTAAAACTTTATATCATCTCGTAAGGACCTTGATTACAAAGGTTCTTCTGCACAGTTGGGTGACAGATCGTAAGATGTTGTAAGAGTAAAGACTCGCGAAGTTAGAGCTGTAGAAACTTCTGTAACTTTTAAACTAAACTGTTCTCTGCAAAGCATCGCATATACAGCCTTGTGAAGCGGTAATCCTGTATTCGCCTTGCATTACTTTTACCGTGCCAGTCTTTTTATGGAGACGTCTATGTTTTGGGATCACTTGCAACAACGAGTGCAGTAGTAGGTGAAACATTCTCCACTACATTTCCCTAAATTCCTAGTACCCCTGTTCTTCTCTTGGAACTGTTACATATATTTTCATGATTGTACGTGAAGATTGTTCGGCAATCTTCCGCAATCTTTGACCTAGTCAGGTGGTCATTTTGTTCCTAGGGAGCGCCCGGAACAGGGGTATTAGTTGAGGTCCTGTCATGTTATAGGTGGTTGTACCGTTTGACAGCTCCTAGAGATCATCGGCCCCGAGTGGATCACTGGATCTCCTAAGGATAGCAGCCAAAATGAGGCAGAGCATTGTGGTCGGCTTCCTTATCAGGTTAGAACCGCTTAAGTTGTTTATGTAACTCTTAAGTGAATTTCCAATTATACGGCTGTCTCTGACCCGCCACCAATGGGTGTCAATCAGCCATTATATAACCAGCGGGTAAGTTTTATATTTAAATATGATATTTTCATAATAAAATAAATTTTTGAATATACTTACCCTCTGGTTATATAAGTTTTAGACCCACCCTCCTCCCCTCTAGAGACCATGGGGCATGGAAAATCTGAATTGGTTGGGTATAGTTCTACCTGTGGTACCGCGAGGGCGCTGGGGTACACCTGGCATTTCTGCGCTAGGTGCGCAAGAGATTTTGAATTTCCTGCCGAGGCGTCCAGGGACTTGGCCATTATATAACCAGCGGGTAAGTATATTCAAAAATTTATTTTATTATGAAAATATCATTTTTGGTTTTGTTTTTTACGACCATACAAAAAACAAAGAAATCTGTATATTGCGTCGTGCTATACTGCTGGGCAGCTACTGCGCATGATGGGCTATGCTTGTCTTGAGCGTCTAGTCACAACACTTCCGGCCGTGCTAGCAGTCAGACATGCCTGCCTTCACTTCTACGATGAGACAATCATGGCGCCTGCTCATCTCCCTTATTTTGCTTGTCTCTTTGTGTCGATGACATTGTCACTTGCATGTTCATTATTTGCGAGTTAGTGTGACTTTCGACTATCTCAAACTCGATGCGTTCCCCTCTGGGCCATAATGGTCGACCTTGTGGAAACTTTAAGAGTCGGATAGATGTGGATCCTCACCCGGGATGTCCGTCGTGTATAGGAAAAAGATGTTCGGTGGAATCTCCATGCAAATACAGTATTGTATGGAGTGGTCATTGTCCCAGTGAGATGGCCATCTTTCTCGTCGGAAGAAGCAAGCTAAGAGAGATCGGTCTCCCCCTTCTCCCTTTGTAAATGCTGAGAAGAAGCGCAAGGTAGGTTTGGCGTTGAATGTTATCTTCACACCAAGTTCTGTGTCAGAATATCTCCTAGGCTTCTGTCATGGAGGACAGTGGCCCTAATTTTGTTAACATATCTCTGTGACATTAATGTGCATTACGAAATTGAAATTCTTCTTATAGCGCATCCCCTGGCTACAGCAGCTATGCTCCCTGAGGCAGATCCGCTGCATGCTTCTATTCCCAGACTATGCTGTTATGTTTAGATCCCCTTCACCCCCACACTTGTGCGCTGATTTGGAATTAATATTTTTCAGATTATGCTGATAAGATGTTCCCTTTAGAAGTGTCTCCTATTAAAACAGTTGAAGCATCTCTTCATTCTTGCAAGGACCTAAGAGTGTAGCCTGTCATTTCCCCCCATACCAAGGCAGCCTCATTGGAAGGTCTTGATTACCAGTCTCCAACATGTACTAACAAGAAAGGTTTGCCTTGTACACCTAGGGGTCCTTGGCAGAAAACCCCTAAAAGAGGGTCCTGGATGAGTCGAGAGATTTGTCATCCCTTTACTTAGGGTGATTGGACCGCTCCCTTCCAGAGTTGGTATTACCTTCGTGCTCCAAGCAGGCCTCTCCTCCCAAGCTTTGCAAAGCGGGAAAGTTGAGTGTAACTATTCCTGCCTTGCCAAGAATTTATTCCAAGAATACTGTCGGGCCGAACGTTCAGATTGATAAATCTGAATGTGCCAATGGATGTAAACATGATGACATCACTGTACACACTGACTTTTCTGTTTTTGATGTTCCCCCCCCCCCCCCCCCTCTGCAGCCTAGGTAGGCCAACTGGTCCAAGCAAGTTGTTAACCCCCAAGCATCGTTTCGTGAGATTTTGATGCGCGAGCGTATTCCTCCTCGTCATGAGGATGCTAAGGCTATAACTACACATCCATGCAATATTAGAGGACGTATTAAACCATCCAGAGTTCCACCACAGTTTTTCAAAACACACTTGCCCAGGAACCAAAGAGATGGAACCTTGCCCTACACAGATAAGAACCTTGTGTCTTGTGCTAGAGACAAAACCATTAATCGTCTGGATGAACCCTGTTCTTATACTAGGTCTGATGATCGTGACTACCAGGATAAGTGTTCTTTGGATTGCTATTCTTTTGCAGGAAGTTCCTTACAGATATAGGTAGCAGATATGGGATACAGAAAATTTCCCCCCCTTCCCGAGAATCGTCCCTATATCGGATGTAGAAGAACAATCAGACAGACGACGTAGACTTGTTCATTGCGTAGGTGGTCAGATAGACAGAGTACTGGGAACACTTTCTCACCTCTTAGAAAGAGTTCTGAGGGGGACTTTATTTTCTCTGTTTCTGGATTGACATAGAAATGACCGCTCTTACAATGGGAGAGACCTAGAATCCTCCCACTCCTTCTCCGCCTCCTCTATCCGTTTTCACTCGAGGGAAAGGAAGGATAAAGAGCTTCATTAAGACAGAAAATCCTCGCTGAGATAATATCACGATTGATGATTCCCCTGGAAAACCACCTAGCGCGTGCGAGTAAAAGCTCTGATGATGTACTGTACACTCTTTGAGGGCCCAATATAGAGTTCTGAAGCCTTTCATTTTATTAAGATAATGAGCCTAGTCAGTCACTTGAGAGGTTTGGATGAGCCTCCCTTAGCACAGACTGCTAATGGTTTGATGTGGTCTTTTCCAACCAAACGAAGGACACACTCGAGTTATAGAACTCCCAAGTCTCTGCTGCGGAAAACTCGTTAAAAGCGAGTAGGTCATCGAAACTTCTGTCTTTACCCCTGCCGCACCAAAGACTTTTTTACGTTAACTCTGGTTCTTTTCATAACCCTCTTCCCATTGATGCAGATGTGGCCAACTTGGTGCCTTCAATTTCGGTCTAAAGGCTGCAGAAGTTCTCGGCCACGATTTCAGGTCCTAAGCTGGCAAATATGAAGGTAGCTGCCATGGCAGCCATTCAGATCTGTTCGTGGACAGACTACTGTTCTGGGGCACACACTGGTTTTGCTGTTTCAAGGAACCTCAAGAATAAGGCCATATGGGACCACTTCAAGGAACTCTCCAGATCTGGCTCCAAGGCCATAGTTTCTCTTCCACAAGAATGTTTACCTTTGGGAAAGCTGTGTTCTGAAGAGGCATGACGCCGTCTTAGCAAGATGCTCTAGACAGCTGTCCCCTAGAGATGCTACACTCCTGAGGAATTCTGACCTTATCAACTATTACCGTCCTCGGATGTGACTAAAGCGAACAAAAACTTAGAAAAACTGGGGCAGAGCATAATAGTCAACACAGCAGCAGCACCGAGGTTGCCCACTCTTCAGAAACAGACTAAGAATTTGTCTTTTAGGCAACCCCCTCAACAGAGACGCCTTCTCCCTCCCACAGACAGACAACAGCCTGGGAGGTAGGATCCTAGGGGTAACTTTCGTAGGAGGGGCCAGCTCTCCGGCCAAAGAGGATGTGGCGGCAGAAGTTCTCGCTAGGAAGGGCTTGTCCCCCAGCTTATCACCAGTGGGGAGATGCCTACAAAGCAATTGGCAAAGATGGCAGGACTCGAGCACCGACCCTTGGACGGTAGAAGTCCTCCGTTCAGGGTATTGGATCCCCCCCTCTTAGTCTTCCGTTCAGGGTATTAGATCCCCCCCTCTTAGTCTTCCGTTCAGGGTCTTGGATCCCCCTCGTAGTCCTCTGTTCAGGGTCTTGGATCCCCCTCGTAGTCCTCTGTTCAGGGTCTTGGATCCCCCTCGTAGTCCTCTGTTCAGGGTCTTGGATCCCCCTCGTAGTCCTCTGTTCAGGGTCTTGGATCCCCCTCGTAGTCCTCTGTTCAGGGTCTTGGATCCCCCTCGTAGTCCTCTGTTCAGGGTATTGGATCCCCCTCGTAGTCCTCTGTTCAGGGTATTGGATCCCCCTCGTAGTCCTCTGTTCAGGGTATTGGATCCCCCTCGTAGTCCTCTGTTCAGGGTATTGGATCCCCCTCGTAGTCCTCTGTTCAGGGTATTGGATCCCCCTCGTAGTCCTCTGTTCAGGGTATTGGATCCCCCTCGTAGTCCTCTGTTCAGGGTATTGGATCCCCCTCGTAGTCCTCTGTTCAAGTTATCGGATCCTCTTGATAGACTGTCCATATCCTCTGACCAGGAATCTAATCTAACCATACTATATGAAAGGATTGTCAAAAGACACACTCCTAGCAAAGGAAGTCACCAAGTTGCTAAGCATAGAAGGCCCCATATGAACCTGTGCATAAAGCCTTAGACAGAGTCATCACCCTGAAGATTGTCTCCCTCCTTATCTTAGCATCAGCCAAGAGAGTGAGTGACTGCATGGTATATCTCACCTTGTGTCACGTTCCAGAGGGTGGAGAGAACTATCTTTGTCTTGTTTCTGAATTTATGGACAAAACCCAAAATCTGGTTGATAATGATATCAGATTCGACTCTCTCATGATCTTGTCTCTCAAAATGGTAACTGATGACCCGGATAACATGTTACAATGTCCGGTAAGAGCTATACGTAAATATCTAAAAAGGACACGGTATCTCGGGCCCAGAATCGCCAATTTGTTTGTGAGCACTGGCCGTTCCAAAAAGGTTTCCAGAAACCCCATCTCTTTTTGATTGAGTGAAATCATCATGAGGGCCCATAAATTCTCAGGGGAAGTGTCTTGAAGGGCTCCCCATAGAGTACATGATGTTTGTGGGTTTGTTGCAACCCTGGTGTTCCATAAAAAACATTCGGTAGCTCAAGTACTAGATAAATTTAGTAAATGGCGCAAATTATGGGTGATAAAATCTAACCTTATTCAATAATTGTAAGTAGTTAAAGGTCAGTGGCTCCTCAACATCCAGATCTTTGCATTGACAATATCACGTTAACTTAATCATATAAAACTCTTAAGATTCTGTGTGATTCTTGATTGCAGATTTACTTATGAGAAACAGACATGGTTGGTTTCATCTTCAGTTGTAAAATAAAATTATATATTTGAGTGAATGTTTTCATCATTCTATCCTGTCATGTTTTGAGTGTTTTCTCCTGTCAGTGCTTTTGAGAAACAGATATGGCCAGTTTCTTCAGTTTAAATTTTTTTTTTATAGTAAGTGAATGCTTCAATCATATTTTTTTTTTTTTTTTATAGTAAGTGAATGCTTCAATCATTCTATTCTGCCATGCTTTGAGTATTTTCTCTGTCTGCTCTTCAGCTATTGACTCTCGTCTTAATTTGTTGGAAAAATACTTTGTTTGTTAATTTCCTTATAATTTGTTTGTGTGATGAGGGTAAGATCATTGTTGTACAACTTTCTTGTTCGTTTTGTAACTGAATAAATCGGGGCGCAACAGATGGATTCCTGGTCAAGCCCAATGTTATGGTGTATCCTTGATTTAAGAAATCAGAATGTCCTTTCAAATAATTTTTTTAATAGTAAATTTCCAGAATTTTATGAATATGTAAATGTAGTTCAAATTTTAGTGAGTGAAATTTGTATTTAAAATTCTTTTTCTTTCAGATGAGCACAGTGAATACTTCCTGAAACTTCGTCGTCTAATAGAAGAGACATATCAGTACTCCGGTCACAAGGTTATGCTCATTCTTCATAGTATGGGTGCACCTATGATAAGATACTTTTTAAAACACCAGCCACAACACTGGAAGAACAAGCATATTGAAACTGTGGTGTCTTTAGCTGGGGCTTGGGGAGGTTCTGTGAAAGCTGTTAAAGTCTTTACTGCAGGTAATATTCTCAACTTCAGAAATTAAGTTATTGGTATTTAATCCGAGATCTCGTCGTTGATAAATATTTCATCAGAAATCACGTCATTGGTAGATACGTTGCAACTTTAAATTCAGTCATTATTGCTACGAACCTCCCCTGATGTTCATATTACTTCTTCAGTAACTTAGTTTGACATTTACCCATAAGATTTTTAAAAATGTATAAAATTTCTCATTTTCTTTTCTTTTGATAAATTATCCCTTAATAAGGAAGAACATTTCAGTTGTATGTGGTAACTGACACGCCAATGTATAGATGTAATCCTTGGTATTCATCGTCAACATTTTAAAACATTATTATAAAATTTCCCTGCATTTCAAGTGGCTTCTCACGTACTAATGTGTTTAATTGACAGTAAAGCTAGTAGAAAAAGTCCTAGCTGTGAGATCTTTAACAGAAAGTACTTTCAAAAATTCAAAATGAGAACCATATAGATATTGTAGCACATTCACAATAATACTGAAAGTGGACAACTCCAAGCTTTGATTTGTGTATACGGTATTCAGCATGGATCTATAGCCCCTAATAGCTGAAATGCAGTTAACTTTTATAAAAAGGAAAATATAAAAACATTTTCTATTAATTCTAGTCACTTGACATTTTTTGACTTGCACAATCAAAATGTAGTAGGCATTTTCCTTTGTTTAGATGAACCAAGTGTGGTTTGATCCTACTTGACATACAAACCCTCTTCCTTAAATTAGGGAGACTGATCCAGGGCAAGTTGGGAACTGTTGTTAAAAACTTGGATGGTCTGCCATTATCCAGGTGGTAAAGGGTGCGGGCGAGAAATCCTGCCCCCTTTCCCAGCCTGAGGGCTTCAGTTAGAACTTGTGATTCATGTGTGTTTTTACTATCAGCTGCGTGGTTCATCCCAGTAGTGTAGTTCCTTATTTCTTTGACCTTGTTTTGTCTTGTTTTGATAGCCAAGTGACCCTACTGTTATATAGGCTACTTGCATAAACACAGTAATTTTCTAACGTTGGTATCCTTGTTAGTACGATACTGTACAGGGTATTGGTTTTTGCAAAGATTTGTGAATTTGTCTCCAATGCTCAAAATGATTTGAGGTGATAAATCTGGCCAGCCTCAGAGTGCCTGTAAATTCCTCTCCTAAAATTAGGAATTATAAATTCATTGTTTTGCCGCAAGGTATAAGAAATCTTGATAAATGATGACAAAAGAATTATGACAAAAAGGGAAGAAATTGTCCACCAGGGCCACACTGTGAATAGATCAAGAAGCTATCTGCCTTAGCTAATGCCTCTTCAACTAGAATAATCATGTCTATAGTAAGGCATAGTTATTTAATGAACACAAAGTACGCTTTAAAGTTATTGGTAGAAGTGATAATCAGAAATATTTAACAATATTTTATTTAGATTTATGCTTTTTTCAGGTGACAACTTGGGGATTTATGTCATCAGTGCAGTTAAAGTGAGAGATGAGCAAAGGTCAGCCCCAAGTCTGGCCTTCCTGTTGCCATCTCCAGAGCTCTGGGGCCCTGACGATCATTTCATCGAAACTGATACAATGAATGTTTCAACTGCCAACTTGAAGGACATGTTTGAGTAAGCTTTATATGTTCAGTCACTGAAAATGAGAGTAAAATAAATTTCTGTGTACCAGGTCATCATTTTTTTTTAATTCAAATTAATTAGAATGAATGTTAATTTCACAGAATTAAAAAAAGAAAAAAACTATAATTATAATAGTATTCAAATAGATTGTTTATCCACATTTGAAATTAATTTCAACATTCCAATCAAGTATTTCTGGTTGCAGTAAAAATATTTTGTGGCATTTTTCAAACTTCAATGTAATGTTAGTCTGTTGGTTCTTGCTGCTTCTAAGTATGAGGTAGAATTAGCATTGGATTATCAAAACTGTTGTGTACCCTCAGTAGCTGGTAGGTTACTGACTTTTTTTTTCCTGTGAATACATATATATATTTTTTCATATTTCAGTGCCTTAGATTTACCAGATGCTTACGAGATGTATCTGGACACTAAAGATCTTATTAATAATGCTCCTGCTCCAGGCGTTGAAGTTCATTGTCTGCACGGTGTTGGTGTGGATACTGTTGAGAAGTAAGTTCCTTGATTTTGAAAGTTTTACTACTTTTTGGCTCGACCTCCTTCATTAATTATTGTTTCGATTTCATGTCTTTGCAATGCGATATGTAATTTCTATCAAGTTAGTACCTATGGGATTTGCATATAATGACAATTTTTTGCAGTCATCCAATTTAGGCTGTGCTTTTGCTTTTTTTTTTTTCTAATGTGAATGTTGAAGCTTCAACCAGCAGTGAAAATCAAATATTAGGAATGAATTGGTAAAGGAAATCTTTTCTTTAGGATTTTATCAATTTATTAGAATAATTGAATGTTTGAATAATTATTTGATGAAATTCCAATTTGTTTATAGTCTACTTCCTATTGTCACTTAATACTTTTGTGTCCAACTTGCATACCATATGTCCCGTTTCCCACTAAAAAACCTTATAGAGTGTTACTAACTGGATATGATAACAAACTGTTCGTGGCCTACAATCTTATAGTTAGATATTCCCCTTAATTTATTATTATCAATGGTATATAATGACTATAGGAAAGAACGCTAAATTCACACATTGTAATCTCCAAATCTTTCTGAAACTATAAGATAATCATGATATACCAGTAGTTATGGTAAAAGAATGAATGTGTTAAAGCTTAGTACAGGGTAAAATAAGATAGTTAATCAACGTAACATTTGTCAAAGAGATAAATCCCAAGTTATTAGGTACAACGCAACATGATACTAAAAACCTTTTATTATTTTTAGACATGTTAAGAAATGAAACGAGATCATTCAATGTGTACTTTGCGTGCGAGCGACACATCCAGTAAACTGACTTTTATTTTGCTCTGATATGACAAATTAATTGATAGTTTTTAGATACAATACCTAAATATCAAAGCTATTACTGCAATGGTTTCAAAATTTGGGAATTGCAAGTTAGGGTTGCCCTTTTTATATAAAATACAAGCTTCCCTTCCTGGTATGATTATAATAATTAATGAATAAAATAAACAAAATTCTGTGGGCAATGTTTACAGTTTACATTCACAGGACTGCCTATGTGAAAAACGTGTGATCCTAGAAATTTTTGGTGTATGTTTTTCTGTAATTTATTTTTCAAAATTGTAATACTGTTCCTTATAAATAAGAATAGATTAGATAATATTAACATATCTTGAGTTAATTTTGCCAAAGTTACTTTGAAATAATGGTCATGTTTTTTTTTTCCTTATTAGTTTTCTTTTGCTATTCACGTCCCACATCAAAAGGAACAGGGCATATGCATTTTGTCATAATATCCTTCAAATACATTTTCATCCATATTTTAATAGGTCATACTTCTTCAACTAATTGATAAATTTTTAATAAGGACTATATAACTTAATCCGTTTATGCAGGGAATGTAAGTCGACCATACCAGTTGAAAATGCCATGCATTATTCTCTGAATTTCAATTAATAGCAAATGTCAAGTTTTTGTGATGAAAATCCTTGTGAAGGTTGTTTTTTTATATATGGTTAAACTACCCCCTTTGATAATAGTTATGTCTTCACTTTCAGATTAGTTTACACAAAAAAGGGAAGTTTTCCTGACAGTCCCAACCTTGTGTATGGTGATGGAGATGGCACTGTCAATGTTCGCAGTGCAGAGTTATGCTTGAAGGTAATGTTTTTGTTATTTGTTGTTAGTCTCTCTCTCTCTCTCTCTCTCTCTCTCTCTCTCTCTCTCTCTCTCTCTCTCTCTCTCTCTCTCTCTCTCTCTCTCTCTCTCTCTCTCTCTCTCTCTCTCTCTCTCTCTCTCTCTCTCTCTCTCTCTCTCTCTCTCTCTCTCTCTCTCTCTCTCTCTCTCTCTCTCTCTCTCTCTCTCTCTCTCTCTCTCTCTCTCTCTCTCTCGTGTCCCAAATTTTGTGAATCCCTTCCATTCTTTACGTCCATTAATGGGGTTATCACTAGTGTGACTCGAAGAATATATTTTAAGCAGTATCCTGAATATTTTTTGCTGTGTGTATCCTCCAGCTGCACTGTTTAGTCCTATACAAATATTTTCTGGTCTTCTAGTTCTATTGACAGACATCTTGTCAATTTTCACCATTTGTAAGAAAAAATAAGTTCGTTGACTTGAAGATGTGACTAAATTGTCCAGTTATGATAATGAAACCTAAGGGATCAGATAGATAGATTGCAGCTCTTCCCTAATTGTGTATGGTGGTTCTCTATAATTTCTATACATCTTTCCATATTTTCTACCATCTCCATTTGTTAGGCTTATAAAAGTATTTCCACATTCATTAATTGTTTTCAAGGAAATGATATGCATGTTAACCATTGTAGTTACTTTAGTGAGGCAACATATTTCTTCAAATACTGATGACTAAAGACTTTGTCTTTTTGTATCATAATTTTTTTTCCTGTATTCATATTTGTGCAAGTATTATCTTGCTATTCATGTCAGATGTAAATAATTAATACAGTTTTGACTGCAGGTGGCAATAAAGGCCCTGATCACATCCTAGTCCAAAGTTCTCGAACCACAAACTAGTCGTAAGCTGTGGTTCTTGTACAGTATATTCTAACCACAACCTAGTCTTAAGCTGTGGTTCCTGTACAGCATATTCTAACCACAACCTAGTCTTGAGCTGTGGTTCCTGTACGGTATATTCTAACCACAACCTAGTCTTGAGCTGTGGTTTCTCTACGGTATATTCTAACCACAACCTAGTCTTGAGCTGTGGTTCCTGTATGGTATATTCTAACCACAAACTAGTCTTGAGCTGTGGTTCCTGTATGGTATATTCTAACCACAAACTAGTCTTGAGCTGTGGTTCCTGTATGGTATATTCTAACCACAACCTAGTCTTGAGCTGTGGTTTCTCTACGGTATATTCTAACCACAAACTAGTCTTGAGCTGTGGTTTCTCTACGGTATATTCTAACCACAACCTAGTCTTGAGCTATGGTTCCTGTATGGTATATTCTAACCACAACCTAGTTTTGAGCTGTGGTTTCTCTACGGTATATTCTAACCACAACCTAGTCTTGAGCTGTGGTTCCTGTACGGTATATTCTAACCACAAACTAGTCTTGAGCTGTGGTTCCTGTATGGTATATTCTAACCACAACCTAGTCTTGAGCTGTGGTTTCTCTACGGTATATTCTAACCACAAACTAGTCTTGAGCTGTGGATTCTCTACGGTATATTCTAACCACAAACTAGTCTTGAGCTGTGGTTTCTCTACGGTATATTCTATCCACAACCTAGTCTTGAGCTGTGGTTCCTGTACGGTATATTCTAACCACAACCTAGTCTTGAGCTGTGGTTCCTGTATGGTATATTCTAACCACAACCTAGTCTTGAGCTGTGGTTTCTCTACGGTATATTCTAACCACAACCTAGTCTTGAGCTGTGGATTCTCTACGGTATATTCTAACCACAAACTAGTCTTGAGCTGTGGTTTCTCTACGGTATATTCTAACCACAACCTAGTCTTGAGCTGTGGTTCCTGTACGGTATATTCTAACCACAACCTAGTCTTGAGCTGTGGTTCCTGTAAGGTATATTCTAACCACAACCTAGTCTTGAGTTGTGGTTTCTCTACGGTATATTCTAACCACAACCTAGTCTTGAGCTGTGGATTCTCTACGGTATATTCTAACCACAAACTAGTCTTGAGCTGTGGTTCCTGTATGGTATATTCTAACCACAAGCTAGTCTTGAGCTGTGGTTTCTCTACGGTATATTCTAACCACAACCTAGTCTTGAGCTGTGGTTCCTGTACAACCTATTTTCAAGTTTAACTTTGCCCCTTTCTTAGCTTTCTATGTAACAACTGTGCAAAGTATATTTTAACCCATGGCTTAGGAACAATTATTCATGCTACAGTAATTGCAAGATGTCATCTTTTCCTATGAGCAATTTGATATCCCAAATTATTCTAAAAGTCCTATCATTTATTTTTTTTTTTTTAAGTATGTGTTGTTGAAAGTATAGTTCAAACTTGACGGAGATGATTTTTAGTTAAGGTGGTAATGAGTAATTTCTTAGTTTAAATGTTATTTGTCCTGTTTTTTATTAAATTTTATGCCTAAAACTTTAATTCTGTATTTGCGTTTCGTTAGTCTTTGCGGTTGTAGCATATTTATGTTCTAACTAGGGTTGCAATGGGGCTTCTGATGATGATGATAATCACAATCTGCACAGAATGCAGGATTTTCTTATTAAATATGTTAATAACTGTTGAAATATGAAAAACTTTGGATACTTTATAGAAAAAGATAAAGTTTAAGGAAACTATTATTTTTTCCTACACTAAATACAAACCCTCATTCTTTACTATAGGAGATATTCTAGCGCGAGCTGGAAAATACAGCAGAAAAACCTTAACAAGGTCGTTAACGACCGGACAGGTAATTACCCACCTGACAGTGGTGGGGGACCGCCGGTCGGTAGCTGCTGTTTACCTTCAATCGAATTCTAGCAATCGCAGTGGTAACACCACTGCTCCTGCTTTATTTGCTGGCAGACTAGCCTTTCTTTTTTTTTTTTTTTTTGAGTTTTGATTAATCCTTTTTCTTTTTCTTTGTAGATGATGTCCTCTATTTTGAGGGATTGTTCATGACGCCTTTATGTCACCGCTGGATGTGGATCCTCTTCCCTATGCCCCGTTACGGAGGTCATGGGTGTTCTGCTACCCTGCGGAGGATGGGTTCCCCTGCCAGGTGTGTAGAAGGGGTCTTCACAGTACTTTCTCCTCCTCCTCCTCCACTTCATTGCCCTCCCCTCTTCAGAGGCTAGGAGGGAGAGATAGAGAAGAGTAAAAGGAGAGATAGCACTCCTTTGCCCAGTCGTTCTCTCCGGAGTCACAGGCGACATAGGAGGAGACATAATCGTTCTTGCTCTTCCTCGCCTTCTGTGTCTTCACGAGATGTCTCGCCGCTAGACTAAGCGCTCTCGTCACAAACTTAAGAGCGCTTCCTTCTTACCGTAACACAGGGCATCAAGAGCGTATGCGCATGTTGGCGCATACGCTCCAACATGAGCATAACTCCATCAGCGCCATGCGCTCACCTGCACACAAACTCCTGCGCGCCACCAATCTTCTGCCCAATGGCGCACTCCTGCGTGCCAGTGCTCTCCTATGCGCTCCCGTGCGCCAACATTCTCCTGCACGTGCGCATACGCGCCCAACACCATCCTACGCGACAGGTAAAACCTGCGCATCAACTTTCTACTGTTAGGTCTTCTGACAATGCAGCCATACTGCCTTCTCCCGCAGCGCCAGTGCTTACCAACTCGCTAGCGCTTTGCAACACGCCAGCGCTTACCAGCGCACCAGCCTTCTCCCGCATCTGCAAGGATATGCGCGCACGGCCACGCGCCCATATGATTCCACTATGGGGAATTTTCTCTGCGCGCCCTCCCTACGGCTGGCACAGACGTGCGAGATAACTCCCGCACGCCCGTTTATGCCTTCACCTAGGTATCCTCACCGAAGAGACAGGCGAAATAGGAAGAGACGTTATCATTCTCGCTCTTTCTCGCCTTCTGTCTCTCCCCGAGAATTCCTGCCTCGAGATTATATACACTCTTGCCACAAACCTGAGAAGAACGATCCCTCTCGTCATCGTTCTGCCTTGCTGTCGTCGTTGTGCGAGGGATCATCTAAGAAACCAGGAGCGGGGCCAAGGGCAAAGCACGTCCTAACCTCAAACCCTCTTCTTCGCATATTAGTTTGAGGGTCTCCGTCCACTCTAGAAAAAGTCAGATAGAGCGCTTTTCCTTTTTTTTCTCTATCTTCAGAGAGATCACTCTCACCTTTGAATTCTCGATCTCTGACCCTTTGAGGTCTCGTGACAAGGCAACCTCGGTTTCCCGTTGCGCTATCCCTTCGTTTTCTCACAGCTAGTTGCTGAAACCTCGGGTTTTCTTGCATTTAGTCTCGCTGACACTTCGGTGTCTCGTGACAAGGGAGTCTTCTGTTTTTCCGTTGCTCTAGCCTTTCGGGTTCTCGCAACACAAACTCTAGGGGCACGCACGTTCACGCTGAACCTTCGAGTTCTCGCAACACAACCTCTAGGGGTACGCACGTTCACGCTGAACCTTCGGGTTCTCGCAACACAGCCTCTAGGGACACGCACGATCACGCTGAACCTTCGGGTTCTCGTGACACAAGTCATCAAGAGTGTTACTCTTAGGTCAGAGAGTCTTCGGACTCGTCACGCGGAGTGTTCGCGTACGCTCATCCAATGCTACGCCCATCCATAACAATCAGGAGTTTTACTCTTAAGGCAGAGTCTTCAGACCTGAGTCATGCAGGTGTTCGCACACAATTAGCGCTGCACGCGCAAATCTCCGATCATACACTCGCGGGGTCAATCCCTCGCTCCCGTGTTTCAGACAGGACAACCTCCCTAATTCCTTTACTCCCGAATAAGTTAAGGATTTTGAGTCTCTCGGAAACCTTGAAAGATGATGCAGGGGTTCGCTCCTTCTTCTCTTCGGTTGAGAGCAGAAGGGAAAAGGGAAACGTGCTAGAGAGGCTAAAAGAAAACGCCCAGATAGCAGCGACGTAGAACGCGATGCTGAGGGTTTCGGCCGCTCTGTTAGTTATCCTGTGCTTCATGTGGGAGCTCATGAGCTGCCCATGTTACGAGGTAACACTCGTTGTCAACCTGCAACTTTATCAACTTATTGGGAAACTTAGATTGCTGACAGGAGGTTCGCCTCCAGGGATTAGAGATCCTTCCCTTATGAGGGAGTGATAACCTTCCTCGGAATTGGACTGCGTGAATGATCCATCCCCCTTCCAAGGGAAAGCTTCCCCACTTCAGACAGTCAGCAACCTTACCTCCTTCGTAAGGAGTTGCGAACAGCTCAATGAGTTTTACCTCTGCTATCTTGTCCCTGAAGACTGTGCTTTCTCCCATGGAGCTGGGGAAAAGTAAGTCTACGGCTTATGCCTCCTTCGGGGGGAACTTCTCCCTGGGAGTATGCTCCCTCCTTCAGAAGATCTTCTCTCTCGTTCGAGAGAGAGAGATTGTTACGCCTTCACTTTTTTCCCATAGAGCTGGGGGGAAAGCTTGTCTTAGACAATGTTCTCCTTCGGGAGAACTTCTCTCTCGTTTGCGAGAGAGAGATTATTACGCCTTCGCTTTTTTCCCATAGAACTGGGGGAAAGCTTGTCTTAGGCAATGTTTTCCTTCGGGAGAACTTCTCTCTCGTTCGCGAGAGAGAGATTATTACGCCTTCGCTTTTTTCCCATAGAACTGGGGGAAAGCTTGTCTTAGGCAATGTTTTCCTTCGGGAGAACTTCTCTCTCGTTCGCGAGAGAGAGATTATTACGCCTTCGCTTTTTTCCCATAGAACTGGGGGAAAGCTTGTCTTAGGCAATGTTTTCCTTCGGGAGAACTTCTCTCTCGTTCGCGAGAGAGAGATTATTACGCCTTCGCTTTTTTCCCATAGAACTGGGGGAAAGCTTGTCTTAGGCAATGTTTTCCTTCGGGAGAACTTCTCTCTCGTTCGCGAGAGAGAGATTATTACGCCTTCGCTTTTTTCCCATAGAACTGGGGGAAAGCTTGTCTTAGGCAATGTTTTCCTTCGGGAGAACTTCTCTCTCGTTCGCGAGAGAGAGATTATTACGCCTTCGCTTTTTTCCCATAGAACTGGGGGAAAGCTTGTCTTAGGCAATGTTTTCCTTCGGGAGAAATTCTCTCTCGTTTGCGAGAGAGATTATTACGCCTATGCTTTTTTCCCCATGAATAGGGAGAAAGCTTGTCTTAGGCCAAGTCCCCCTTCGGGAGGACTCCTTTCTCATTCACGAGAGGGAGGTTTTTACGCCTACGTTTTTTCCCTAGAACTAGGAGAAAACTTGTCTTGAGCGACGTCCTCCTTCGGGAGAACTTCTCTCTCGTCCGCGAGAGAGAGATTATTACGCCTATGCTTTTTTCCCATAGTTCTGGGAGAAAGTTTGCCTTAGGCGATGTCCTCCTTCGGGAGGACTTCTCCCTCATTCACGAGAGAGAAATTATTAAACCTACGCTTTTCCCCATAGAGAGGGGAGAAATCTTGCCTTTGGCAATCCTTTCTTCGGGAAGACTTTTCCCTCGTTGAGAGAGAAAAGTTAATATGCCTACGCTTTTCCCCATAGGGCAGGGAGAAAGCTTGTTTTAGGCTATCTCCTTAGGGAGAACCTTCCTACCAATCACGAGAAGAAACTTGTAGGAGTTTACTGAACTACGCTCCTCCCTCTTACGCTTTTTGGTTCTCCTCCAGGGGCGGAGTGAGAGCCTTGTATTAAGCAGCATTCTCCTTCGAGAGAACAAATCTACCCTGCGGAGGAGTTATTTTCATCCCTGACGTTCTCTCCCTCGTGCTGGTCGGAGACTTCTTTTTTATCCTACTGGTTCCCCTCACGTTGACCCCTCGGGGTCTCATGACGATCACCCTTTCGCCGGGCGTGATCGGGAGCCTTTAAACTTTCGTCATGTTTATCCTACGGGTTCTCATGACCTTAGGAGTCCTTATGGCCTCTGTCGCGTTGGACTTTCGAGTTCACACAACTTGGAACCTTCGAGTTTCAGTTTTACGGAGTAGTCGGGCTCTCGTAACAGTTAGCACAGAGTGTCCGTACACGCGTGCAATTAGCGCTATGCACGCGATCATCGTCATTAAGAGTTTACTCTTATGACAGAGCCTTCCGACTCTCGTCAGTGGTCTTCGCCGTTACCTCCAGACACTTCGACTTCTACCATTCTACCTCGACTTCTACCATTCTACCCCTTTCGATAAGAAATGTACGAAGGGTAATATATAAGGTTTGTCTGCTACTCGCGTCTCTACTTTTTCCTGTAATAACACAAGGAATTATCGCAGCCTGAGGATTCCTCGTGAGTGCTGCCGTCGAGGGACTTAGAATCCTCCTATTTAAGGACTCTAAGAACTGTGTGTTATATCGCATGCCTCGGCGATTTGCATCTGTCTTCTCGACCCTTTGACTCTCCAGCCTTAGACAGGCTATGTATTGACAGTCACCCCAGTGCCTACAACCTTACCATCCTTGTAAGCTAAGGTTGGCAGGAGTCTATCTGCTGAGTCTTCAGCAGCCACTGCCTGGCCTCCCCTGGTCCTAGCTGGGATGGAGAGGAGGCTTGGTCATTGACCATATATGGTCAGTCTATAGGACATTGTCCTAACGGCTAGCGCAATGTCACTGTCCCTCGCCTCTGCCTTTCTTGAGCGATCTTTAAACCTGGTCTGTTCTCCGAGCTCAGAGACGTTAACCTTCTCCTCTTATCTTAAATCCCCTCACGGCGAGGCTCACACCAGACTATCCTCGAAGAGACGCTCAACTCTTCCAGGCTCTTCTCAGTCACAGAAGCCTCGGTAAGGGAAGCGACTTGAGTGTCCCTTCTTGCTTGACATGTGGTCTGATACAGTCGGCTACCTTGCGAGCCACGAGGACTTGTCAAACCAAAACTCTAGGCAGACCCTACAAGAAGTCCTAACTGCTGGGGCTGAGACAATGGACTTCTTAATCGCTACTAGAGCGACAATATGAAGCAATTGGATCCTCAAAAGAAAGGATCAGTAGTTCCTAGACTTCCTTTTGTACCTCGGTGAGGAAAGCTTCTCTCAGTCTCAGCGATTTAGGGCTATCGCGCAGCCTTGAGCCTCATCTGTAGACGGGGAAAGGGTTGACCTCTTCGCCTCAGTAGACATCACCTTGGTTGTTTCAGTGTTGGAGTGATCTTGCCCCCCCACTTGAGATTAGACCTTCTCCTTGAGACGTGTCATACGTTCGCTGAAGGGTTTGCCCTATGTGCCCTTAAGGGCCTCAGATTACTCTCTGAACCTTAAGACCGTCTTTCTCGTACCTCTGTTTTCCGCTAAAAGGGTCAGTGAGCTACATGGTCTGTCTTACGTCACCCATTCTAAGAGAGGGGGGGGGGGGGGGGCCAAGTGTCTCGCAACTTTGTACTGGGCTTGGTGGCTAGATTCATAATCCTTCATCTACCGAGGGGAGATTTCGAGAATTTCCACTCTCAATAGGTAACACAGGATGCGTTACTATGCCCAGTTAGGGCGTCAAAGAAATATCTGAGGCGCACCAGACTTTTCAGACCTCGTCTCCGTCATCTCTTCCTTGTACCAACAGGGTAAAGAAGAGAATCTCTCGCAACACCATCTCTTTCTGACTTAAGAAGTTATTGCGAGGTCTTTTCACGGAGACCCAGAGGCAGCACAACCCGGAGCATATCAAGTTAGGGGAGTGGCAGCCTCTCTGGCATTTAAGAGATTTTTCTCAGTCTCCCAAGTCTTGAGTGTTGGGGTCTTGAAACGCCAATCTACATTAACTGCTCACTATTTGAGCGACGTGACACATAGGTCTCTAGACATCCTTTTTATAGGGCCTATTGTGACAGGTCAACAGATGCTTTTACTACCTTACGCCCTTTCAGGGGACAGTAACCATTGGTAGAGGATTCTGGGTTACACTAGGTTTTAAGAAGGACATCCATATATCTTCTTCGTCTCCTTCTCCCCCACATCTGGGGATCCTATCCTGTATCCAGTTTCAGCTGGACTCGCCAATGGAAATAAGGTATGATACTCATCTGATTCCTCTCACAGAGTATAAGTTATACTCGTGGTCACGAAGTTTCCCCTTGGCAAGGTCGGGGGAATCCTAAGTTTGAAGGGGTCCGAGTCGAATGTTCCTGACCCACTTCATCCTGAAACATTTGTTTCCATAAAGTTGCAAACCTTCAGTCATACTGAGATTCTGGGGATCTACAAAGAAAGAAGATAACGGAAGATTGTTGCTTCCAATGAGTAGTCTGAGGACTATCTTCCCTAAAGATAGGGAACTCCTTGGCCACCCTGGCCTCAAGACTAAGTCTCCTATAGTAAAGAATGAGGGTTTGTATTTAGTGTAGGAACAAATGACAAACTTATAAGAGTTTGTATTTTTCCTAACATACAAACCCGAATCCGAATTCTTTACACAAATCTTCCCCCCATCACCGCCTCCTAGGATAGTCCTAACTACAATCCAATTGAAGGTAAACAGCAGCTACCGACTGGCGGTCCCCCACCACTGTCAGGTGGGTAATTACTTGTCCGGTCGTTAACGACCTTGTTAAGGTTTTTCTGCCCTATTTTCCAGCTCGCGCTAGAATATCTCCTATCGTAAAGAATTCGGGTTTGTATGTTAGGAAAAATACAAACTGTTATAAGTTTGTCATATTTTCTATGGAAAATATTAATTCCACATACCACAGTGTCGATAATAAATAGTTTATGCTATTCTGTTGCTCCCTCTTCTTATCTTGGCAAATTTTTTTTTCTGTCCTTATAATTGATTGTATAATTTACTTATGTATTTTATGATTCTATACAACAGTCATATTTTATGAAAACTTAAGTAAAGAAGTTTTTCCATTAATCTTCATCATCATAAGTTTTTGAAGTCTTAGTAACTTAAATGCATTGATGAAATATAGTGCTGTATGTACATATAGATTCTAGAGATTTCTACGTTATTACCATTAATTGAAGAAATTAGAGAATTGATAGATCTAGGTTTTCAATTTGTCAAAGTTTATATATTCTAAGAATTCATGTTGTGAGAAAACACTTATTATTGTTGTGCAGAAATTTTAAGAATGTTTAAATATACCGTTATGTATATATTTCTAGGATATTCTCTCATTAGAGATGTAAGGGTCTTTGGACTACTAAGCTTTTGATTTATAGATATTAAAATTTTACAAAATTTTATAATTTTTTTTTGCAGTGGAAAGATGGCCAGAAGCAGAACGTTTACCACAAGGCCCTGAAGGGTATCGACCACATGCAGATACTTAGTGCCAAGGAGAGCATCAACTACATCGTTGAACTTGTGTCGAATATAACTGATAAAAATATTGCCAAGGCTGAAAGAAAAATTAAACGTTTAACCAGGCTAGAAAAAAAGAAAGAATGGGCTAAAATCCTCAAAAGTAATTCACATCCAAGCAGTAATGTACTGCCCGAGTACAAAGATTTCAGCTTTAATAGTATCTATGATTTGGTAAAATTACAAAAGAAAAAAGAAGAAGACAGAAGAAAAAATGATGTAAGTACATTTTATGATGAATGGAACAGGTCTTAGTGCAAACTGCTTAGATAGGTGTATAGTATGTTGTAGTGCATCATATGAACTATGTAGGAAAGTGTCCTCTTCCATGGAAGAATTTCCTTCCCTAATTTTTTATTGTATGTAAGGCTACAGTGGGAGAGATATTGAGCTCAATTCTTATTAAATGGCTCCCCCACAACGTATCTATTTCCAACTGATTTTTTTAGATGAGATAAATAGTATCGGTACTGTCCTGTTAAAATGTCAATACTGTACTGTTAAAATGAAAGTGTTTGTTTGTTACAACCCATTAGTCATAAGATGCCTTATCTGATGTGAGACTGCTTCTTGGTAAAAGGAACATCTACAGTGCACGAGTTGACTCTCTTGACACCCACATTTATGCAATGTTTTGTGATTGTTTAGCCTTTTAGTGTATCTTTTTCCGGTTTTTTTAGTCGTCGCTCTCTTCTCATGTTAGTCTTTCTCACTTAATATTCTCATATATTTGTATAGATACAGTATATATATGTGTTTTTTCAGTACCATCTGTCGCTCTTTTAAGGATGTGTGCAAGTACTCTGTAAATTTCTACTTGTGGCTCCTGTCTTTAATCTGGAAATCTTTTCCATTATTTTCAATTAGGATTACTAGTTTATTTTTGTCTTAAAGATAGCAGCAGGTTTCACGGGCTCTGATTTTCTCCATTTATGTGGTGTTTCATACTTTCGTCACTTTGTCCTTTGGTCATCATTTTTCCTTCTCATTTGTAAAAGGGTGAACATACTGTGATGGGAGGTGAGCCTTTCTTTGTGTTGTTACCCGAGGCTAACGTTTGTGAGTGAATTGTATGCAGGTTGAGAATCCTTTATCCGAGATTCGGAAATTCAAAAGTTTTGAAATGATGGTAAACAAAATTTTATGGCTGGGAAGGTTGCCACCAAGTTAAGCTGTTCCTCACTTTACCTATCCTTTGCCTGCTTGGTATCACTTTGCTGTTAGCAGTTGCTATGCTAATGCCTTCATTCCATGTTTGGAAATATATTCAAAATGTCGACAAAGCCTGGAGATACACTTCTAGCTAAGGATGAAAATGAGAGCATTAATGTTCATTTTAAATAGGAAGTTGAATTGTTGAATAATTTTGAAATGCCTGTCTTGTGGAGTTTGGTGTCAAAACAATCACCATTTATGACCTAAAGAACCAGAAAGACAACTATTGAACTTATATGCCTTAAGCAATGAGGAAAAGTTAGTGTGAAGTAGAAAAAACATTACATAGGACAAAAATGATAGAGACATATCAAGTTTTTGTTTATACTTAATTTATGAGATATCAGATCAACCTTAGACAATTTGGCAATGGATAATCAGACACCTCCTTTAATTTGGGAATAATTTTGGGAACCGATTGAGACCAGGTAATTACAATCTTTTTACACCTCATCGTTGAGGCTTGAAGAATGCTGAATTCATAGGGCTGGCTGCTTTACTTCTATTAGATTAACCTTAGATAAGACTCAAATACCCATAACCATTCAAATTTTAATTAATTTCAAAACTTATTCAAGACTTCTTATGAATATTGCAGAAGCTTCAATATGTTAGACACTATGACAGTTTTCCTGGTTACCAAAAGCAGTTAGATGTGTAAATACATTCTTTTGTTTGATTGTTCATTGTTGAACTATAAAACTTGAACAAAACAATGGTTTCCATTTTTGGCATCACGTCGAAAACAATATATATGGAATTAGCTTCATTTCCTTTTTTTTTTTTTTTTTTAATATCTAGGTATACAGCAAGTAAGACAATATTGTAATATACCCTTCTACCTGATCTGTTACAACAGATGCCTAAGTTATTCTAGTTCTCATATTCTGACACCAGTGAAGCACAGTACAGTATATCCCAAACTTCCTTGACCTAGTTGTAAATGTCCCACTTCCATAGGTTTTGCAACAGGCTAGTCTCTCTTCAGTGTCAGTTGTGGAGATTATTGAGCATATCCTCATGGATATAATATTTTCAGAAGCTGAAGCATCTGCTTTCTATGTGTGGCAAATGGGATGCTTCTGCACTAAGGTTTCCATTTCTTTGATTGCAGACTTCATCATTGTGAAGCAAAAAAGCTGGTATCTTGGTCAGCTATCAAAGGATATGGGTTGGTTCTTTTTCGTTTTTATGATTAAGGTAATGCGTATGGACAGAAGGAGAAGCCTTTCAAACTAGACAAGATACTTAAGCCAGGCTGCTCCGAGCATCTGGTGAAACTTTGCAGCTGGGATTTGTGCTCTGTTTTGAGGACCTTAACCGGATCTCTTCATCTAAGACCCTAAAAGAAGGCAGAATTCTTGCTGGCCTTTTCATCCTCTATGAGAGTGAAGAAGCCCCATGCCTCTTTTAGATGTTGTAACCCATTTGGGGAGCTGGGGCTCGGCTACTCTTGCTCAGGATTTTGCCACGAACACCTGCAGGCTGAGCCTGAATGGTATGAATACACACTTTTTCATTCCTGTGTGTGATACTAGGTATGCCGTTCATTCTAATAGTCAGGCATTCTCCATCATGAGGCTCTATACTACACAGTATTCTAGAAGTTTATTCCTGCTGTAGAATGATCTTCCTTTATCGGATAGTTGAATTGGTAGAACTTAAAAAGTTCAAATTTGCAGCAAATGCTTTTACAGTATGTTGAACACGCTGACTCAAGTCTTTTTATAGTTTATATATCAAAGATCTGTTTTAATGTTGTTACTCTTATGATATTTTATTTCCATTGTACATTACTTCTCATATAGTTTGTTTATTTCCTAATTTTCTTTCCTCACTGGGCTATTTTTTCCTGTTGGAGCCCTTGGGCTCATAGCATTTTGCTTTTTCTAACTAGGGTTGTAGCTTGGCTAATAATAATGATAATAATAATAGCTCTACCTTCAACAGTACGAGGGAACTTGCTATCTGCAGCGCACTCTGTGAAGCTCATAGAGACACATCAATCTTTAGGGAATATCCCCTCTCTCATTTTAAGCCAGGTAAGGCACAGTTGTGATTGTAGATAAGTGTTGGGAAAGCCTCACCAGGTAGAGCAAGTGTGTTCTTTTCATGTAAAAGTGTGTGTGATTATACAGTCATTCACAGCAAATAAGGTATTTTGATAATTGGAATTTTAAGAAAAATTATTTTTGTATATCAAAATCATTTTTTTTAATATACTTTGATGTAAGTTTTAAGCAGCGATATTTTAGATTTCACATGGCCTTTCACAATTATGCAAGAAATCTTTCTCTCAGTATGATTTATCACTGCAGGCAAGGAGAAGATGGTTATTCCAACGAATATTAGAGAGCTACTTCTAACTTATTTGCATCTTTTAACCCAGTCGCAGTTTTGGTTTTCAAAGTGATAATGTCTGGATGATTTTAGTTTGGAATTGGAAGGAACATTGTATTTGAAGTTCCTATGGTATTCTATTGTTATCTTGCAGCTTTATGCAGTTATTTGATAAAGGTTTGGTTTACTTCAAAATTGCAGCTTTTTTTCAGGATTAGGTCTTATGTAGCATGTGGAAAACCTTAGATACAGTAATGAAACACATTGTTTTAATACTTACTTCAAGGCATGCCCAGTGAGTTGTCATACTATAGATCCAGTGTCTTCCCATCTGCAAAAAAAAAATGTAGGGGAGTTTACATGCAACAAATCTTACTTTAAACCTTGATTTTTTTTTTAGAGTTCACTTTGTGTTTTTTTAATTCTGAATTACTCATCATCAGTTAGTAGAAACGGATTTTGAGCGAAGCGAAAAATCTATTTTTGGGTGAGATAGCCATGTCGTCCTGATGGAAGTTCCATCTGGACGACATGGCTATCTCACCCAAAAATAGATTTTTCGCTTCGCTCAAAATCCGTCTTAAACCTTGATTTTTTTTCAGAGTTCACTTTGTGATTTTTTAATTCTGAATTACTCATCATCAGTTAGTAGAAAAATTTTATTTTTCATTACTGTATTACAAAAAGGTTAGGTATTTTTTATATCGCCCCCATTTATTTTCCGGTAGTTAAGAAGTAGTATAGTTATTTTTGTAATGGAGAAGAGTAAGGTTCTAATGCTATTTTATGAAAATCAAAACTGTGCTGGAATCTCTCAGAAGGAGAGTTGAATTATCATTGTTGTGGTTTCTCTTTAAAGTTTAGCCAGCATTAAAACTATTACTGCAAGTGGAACTTCTTGTGTCAAATTGTTTTCAGTTTATATTCAGTGTAAAAACTGTTTCCAAAAAAATTTGTCATTAAATAAATGTTCATATATCAAATAAGAACTTGTTGGTACTTGTAGAGACTTATTGCCAACAATAAAACGCAGCTCAAGCAAAGTTATAGTGTAGACTCAAAAAGTAGCCACCCAATGCGCAACAGCTAATTCTCGGTATTGTTTTTCAAAGTGTATAAATTTTCTGTATAAATACACAACTGAGGTGTCTAGTGATAGCGATAAGCCATAAGGAAACTTTGAGAACTACGGTAGCACTGAGGGATATAGAATTTACGCTTAATGCGAATTACTCTAATTAAAGGGGTTGATTAGCACTACAGTAAACAAAAGGTTTAGGAAAAACTAAAATATAAAGTTTATTATCTCAAGACTTTCCTGTGGTTCCACCTAGCTTCTCAGCAAAGAGCTCTCTTCATTTATCTTCTCCATTCTAGTATGTTGTGGTTGGGCATGCCGTCTGCGATGCTTTATGGTTACCAATATCGGCTGGTGTATATTTCATGTTTCAAGTCTTGATTCAAAACTCAAAAATCTCTTAAAATTAGTAATCAGTGAGGAGGGGGTAGAAAATAGGTGAACCATATGGAAGTATTGAAATAATAGATTTTACTATTGAAGTTTTTTTATGTCAGTGAATGTTTCTTGTGGCATTTTAGTTATTCTATTTTATGCATTAGAGTACTGTAAAGTGTAGGTAAAATTGCTGTATAATGAATTTTTTGTTTCTGGAATGGATGTGATCCAATTAGTTTTCTTTGGGAACCTAGTTGTGGTCAAGTTGCCGTCTGGATCTAACTGAGGATCTTATTGATTTTGACCTGTGAGATTCTACTGAATTTCAAAAGTAAAATCTAATAGATTTTGATACAATAGTTATGTGAAGACTTTTTGTATTTTACTGTTTTCTTCATGCCTCTTGGTTTCAAGTAGGAATGAATTGCTAGTTTTCATGTTGTCATGTTGAGAAAGGGTGTTCAGTTTACATTAACATCACTACTCGCTGCTTGTAATGTCTGTCGTATACTCTCGGGATCCTAAGAAATCTCTTAAAACATTTTGTGATTTTCCGATCTTTATTTTTCTTTAAAAATTTTAGCTTGGAAGAACATGATTTTGAAATAGGTATGGAACTAGTAGTTTTTAAGGAGGATATAAGGTCAATAGCTATTTAATGTAGGGAGGTTAGGATTGCCTCAATTGTCTCAGGTTCAAGTGTTTCTCTAGTGGAATATTGTCTTGTCGACAGTTTTGTATCTGTTCCCTAGCTGAAATTTACACCTTATAAATGGAACTTTGCTTCCATTTGTTATTTGGGTACTGTAGCGAGAATTTTCTTGCTTGCCTGTTGTCATGATGGTTAAAATTTTTTTTAAGTGTTTAATTACAAACAGGATTTTTTCTGATTCTCCTCATTTTGGTGGTCTTCAAATATTTTGTATAGATTTGAAATTAGCTTTAAAGACTGTAGTGTTTACCTTAGTAAAATACCCATCACATTTAAAATTGGTGTAAAGAAGTACTGTATGAAGATATATTAATAGATTAATGCAATCCTCAGTTTTTCGTAGTTTAAGTTAATGGCTTTGTTAGCTGAATTACTGTAGAAGGCAATGATCCCTTTGTAATGTCTTGCCATTTTGAATATACAGTATTCTATCTCACAGAGCTGGTCACCTTGATTGGTAAATAAGGCCATAAATATTGGTCTAGTGAGAACGTAGCGGTGCATTTTTTTTTATGTTCTTTTTCTTTAGAAGTTAATGTAACTTTTGAAGTGTGTTTTTATATGCATGCTCCTCCTTTATAGTACAGTGTTGGCGCTATGATTTTTCCCAAGTTTTTTGGTACAGGTTAAGTAAAGAGCTAGAATAAATATACAAGTGTTTTAGTAGTGATTGAATTTCAACATTGCAATGTGGGTTTATAATTTCTAGTTGAATTTAAGTGTAGGCAAAAACTTTTCTGGGTTGTGAAGGACAGTAAATGGAACTAGTTTCCATTCCAAATATATTGAGTTATAATTCTAATTTTTTAAGTAAACGTGACTAAACGCAAACAATGTAGGCTAGTAATATTAAAAAAAAATTAATGAAAGATTGGGTGGTAGGATTTTCTGATGTTTAAAAATTAACTATGGGGGCTTTTTTTTTGGAAGGATTCAAGTTACTGTACTATTTGGTAATGTGTTGAAATGTGTCATCTGTTTAGCAAGTTTATGAATGTAGATACAGAAGGTCCTCGACTTACAAACATTGTAATATAAAAACAAATCCAACGTTAATCGTAAATCTCTGATGTTGAATGAGAAGTTTGTATACTGTAATAAGATAAAGAAATAATCATTTATTACAGAAGCAAAACATTTACAATAACCTGATATCCATTACATAAGAAACTGGACTATCTGTTGCCTTTGTAGGTGGAAATCGTAGACACGGGAGTCAGGTTAGGCCTACCCTAGGGCAAAATTTAATAAAATGCAATTTACAAACATTCTTGGAACCTATCAAGTTTGTAAGTCGAGGACCTGTATAGATGCAGACACCATGATAATGAAGATGGATATGTTTAGTGGCTATTTTGCTTTTTGTTTATTTCTTTGATTGTATCAATCAGTGTAATGAAGAGTATTTTTATGAATAGTTTACTTATAGTACGGAAATTGTGTGCAGTAGTTTTTTCTCCCCCCTAATGATAGTGCATAGGGTGGATGATGCTTTCATAAGCCAGTTGTATATTTGGCTTTTCAGAGAATTTTATTCAAAAGTTTGTAATCTTTATATTCAAAATATGTTAATATCGAGAGTTTTTATATTGTACCAGATTTTGTGTTTATATGTTTAGTATTTAAACCATTGCCTTTGATAATTGTCTGCTTGTATTGTGAAGGAAAAGACAAAACCCCTGGCAGCATATTTATACTGGAATTTTATACTTTGTACTGGATTTTTTTTTCTTTAATATTAGATTGTACTAGTAAGGTTTTAGGTTAAGTCATTTTACTGGAGTTAATTTTAATTTGCATTGCAAAATTAATTGTTACCTTTTCAATAGCACAAGTTTTCTATGAATACAGGTACAGTAGTTAATTTTACATGCTTTATTGTCTCTTCAGTGTGTTCTTAGGGATCAGTACTGGTAATTCAGAATGGAAAAAATTCTAGTAAAAGAAAATGACCGGTTTTGGAAATTGAATTTCAAATGGGGATAACTTTCTGTAATTTGGTTTTGGCTTTTAAGCACAGTTTGTTATACACTATTGCAGCCTTAGCTGGGGTAAGGACTGGTCCCGTACTCAATTATTGTATGAGTGGTTAACTCCCTCTTACCTCTTTGTATAGTTAACGAAATGTAATGAAAACCAATTACCTGAAGCATATAACTACATTAGTTACGTGTTCCACCTTTGTTTAGAGTTAGAAATTCTAAAGAAACACTGGATTGAGACCAGGAAGAATGAAAAAAATGTTTTAATGGTGTTAAGAGGCAGAAGACTGTTTTCTTGGCTATAATTTGTGCAAAAAAAATTTATAAGGGAGAAAACTTGGTTTTCCTGGTCATAATTTGTGCAAAGTGTTTTTTTTTTTTTTATAAGGAGCCAGTGTGTTTTTCATGTTTTGTTTTAGTTTCATGATACAGTATATATATTTTGGACCTTTTAGGAATATAAAAAAATGGAAAACCTATACTGTACGTGATTAAGACCTGGCTTATTTAATGGCAGTAGTCATTTTTACTTTGCAGTGATAATTCTGTACGCACTGTGTTTTTGTAAGTTAGACAAAGTACTATGATATGTGATATTTACTTTAGTGTAGAATACAGATTAAGAGTGTGATAAAGGTTTGATTCGTTCGGTTGTCAGGGAGAAATCCTTGATAAGCTGGTAGGCTCTAGATGTACCGGTATGTGGATATAGTGCAAATAGTTTTTCAGCTGACAACTTGATTTTTGGACAAAACATGGTCTTTTTTTTTAGTCATGGAAAAACAAATTATTGTACAGCTTTTCATATCTATATCTCATTAGGTCTCGTTTCCACTTTTTGTTTGAAAAAGAGGGTGAAGGAATTCTGCACAAAGTAGTTGTAGTTGGTTGGTTTATACGAAGACTTGTATGATCTGGCTTTTATTTTTGTAAGCCTGGAGTGTTTTGCCGTGTGTGTACAGCTTGGATATCTCTATTTCATTTGCCCAGACTGCTGTCTTGAGCCACTAAAGTCATTGTTACATTGACCATTATCAACAATATTATTACTATCTTGAAATACAAAAAATATTGTTTTGCTCGATTTTCATTTTCCTTTAAGTGCAGGAACACAGTAAAATTATTTTTCAAAAGGGTTATTACATTAAATTTATTCTTCAAAAGGGTACTTGCAAAATAATTAGTTTTCTACTTTTGTTAATGTGTAGGTAATATGATTTATTGTGGGAAATATTCTGTTTTTATAAGCATTTTTTTGAGGTTAGTGTGTTGTGTGGTCTCTCCATGGACTTTACTGTTAAAGTCTTGAACAGGAAATCTAGTAAAACATAAAATTACCAAAGAAATACTGTCTCCCCTGCTCTAGGGCCATAGTTTCAACATGCAAAGCACAAACTTGGTGTTTTATAAGAGACCCCACAGGTAAAGGCTTTACTGAATCCATCACAGCACCTCCAATACTGAAAAATGATCTTGGTAACAGAAAAAAAAAAAACCACTGTAAAGCAAATACAATTATTAGTGGAACATGCTGCTTTTGCCAAGCCTACATCTTCGATCCTGTCACCAAGGTGCCAAGCCCTACAGCTTCGATCCTGTCACCAAGCTGTCAACATGTTCCTAGCTCAGCTCGGGTAAGTGAGAAATCTTCATCTATTATTGTTAGATTAATTGCTGTTCAAGAGACCTTTCAGCAGCATTTTTGCTTAGCATGCTATCTGCTTTGTGCAGTGCAGAGAGCTTTCTTCACAGCATGGTGCTTGTTTTAAGCAAGTTACTTATCATCTCTTGACAGTTTTATGATTTTCTTAGCCTGCTTTTTGTTAAATCTGATTTTTTTTTTTTATGAAGTTTAATAATTTTCCATATGACTTTTGGCTAATACTGTATAGCATAGCCTAGTTATAATCATTTCATGGTTCCAGCATATGAAGCCTTTCATTCAGCTCCATCTTTCACATCAGCTTGGGAGTTTTATGCTTACTCTTTTTAGATTTTTAGGCTAAATTTATATGTATATTATTATTTGTCTAACCTCAGGTTACATGGATTAATTGATTCCCAAAGCATTATTTATACTTATTTTATATTTGATTGTTACCAATCAGAGCAATAATAGAAAAGTTATTAAAAAATTTGTATTAGCCATTTTCACAGTATTTTCACACTATTACAAAGGATTGTTGAAATATGTACAAACATGGTTGATTATATTGATAGTGTTATCAACCATTATTATCAGTATTTATCAAACATTGCTATCAAGCATTATCAAAATGTCTGGTAATAGTATTGCTTGATATCAATGCTGGGAAATTGATAATGATTGATAGCAATGTTTGAGAGCAATGGTGATAATTGATATTTTGATCAAGCAATATTTAATAATCAAACATTGCTATCAAGCAATATAAATGATCAAGAATTTATATTGCTTGATGGCAGCAATGCTAGACAGTTGATATTGCTTGATGGCAGCAATGCTTGATGATTGATATTGCTTGATAGCAGCAATGCTTGACGATTGATATTGCTTGATAGCAGCATTGCTGGATAGCAGC
Source organism: Palaemon carinicauda (assembly GCF_036898095.1). Classification (NCBI taxonomy): domain Eukaryota; kingdom Metazoa; phylum Arthropoda; class Malacostraca; order Decapoda; family Palaemonidae; genus Palaemon; species Palaemon carinicauda. Next base: position 17,683,075 of record NC_090737.1, read on the forward strand.
AATGCTTGACGATTGATATTGCTGGATAGCAGCAATGCTTGATGATTGATATTGCTGGATAGCAGCAATGCTGGATGAATGCTGGATGAATGCTGGATAGCAGCAATGCTGGATGAATGCTGGATGAATGCTGGATAGCAGCAATGCTGGATGAATGCTGGATAGCAGCAATGCTGGATGATTGCTGGATAGCAGCAATGCTGGATGAATGCTGGATAGCAGCAATGCTGGATGATTGCTGGATAGCAGCAATGCTCGATGATTGCTGGATAGCAGCAATGCTCGATGAATGCTGTATAGCAGCAATGCTCGATGAATGCTGGATAGCAGCAATGCTCGATGAATGCTGGATAGCAGCAATGCTCGATGAATGCTGGATAGCAGCAATGCTCGATGAATGCTGGATAGCAGCAATGCTCGATGAATGCTGGATAGCAGCAATGCTCGATGAATGCTGGATAGCAGCAATGCTCGATGAATGCTGGATAGCAGCAATGCTCGATGATTGCTGGATAGCAGCAATGCTCGATGATTGCTGGATAGCAGCAATGCTCGATGACTGCTGGATAACAACAATTATGTATAACAATGCTTGATAACAACAATGCTTGATGATTGCTGGACAGCAGCAATGCTGGATGATTGCTGGACAGCAGCAATGCTTGATCACAGCAATACTTGATGATTGCTGGATAGCAGCTATGCTTGATGATTGCTTAATAGCAGCAGTGCTTGAGAACAGCAATGTTCAATGATTGCTTGAGAACAGCAATGTTCAATGATTGCTTTATAGCAGCAATGCTCGATAGCAGCAATGCTCGATAGCAGCAATGCTTGAAGATTGCTCGATAGCAGCAATGCTGGATGACTGCTCGATAGCAGCAATGCTGGATGACTGCTCGATAGCAGCAATGCTGGATGACTGCTCGATAGCAGCAATGCTGGATGATTGCTGGACAGCAGCAATGCTGGATGATTGCTTGATATTGCTTGATAGCCGCATTGCTTGATAGCAGCAATGCTCGATGATTGCTTGATAGCAGCAATGCTCGATGATTGCTTGATAGCAGCAATGCTTGATAACAACAATGCTTTATAACAACAATGCCTGATAGCAACAATGCTTGATGAATGCTGGACAGCAACAATGCTTGATGATTGCTGGACAGCAGCAATGCTTGATGATTGCTGGACAGCAGCAATGCTTGATGATTGCTAGACAGCAGCAATGCTTGATGATTGCTAGACAGCAGCAATGCTTGATGATTGCTAGACAGCAGCAATGCTTGGTGATTGCTAGACAGCAGCAATGCTTGGTGATTGCTAGACAGCAGCAATGCTTGGTGATTGCTAGACAGCAGCAATGCTTGGTGATTGCTAGACAGCAGCAATGCTTGGTGATTGCTAGACAGCAGCAGTGCTGGGTGATTGCTAGACAGCAGCAATGCTTGGTGATTGCTAGACAGCAGCAATGCTTGGTGATTGCTAGACAGCAGCAATGCTTGATAGCAGCTATGCTTGATGATTGCTTAATAGCAGGAATGCTTGATAGCAGCAATGCTTGATGATTGCTTGATAGCAGCAATGCTTGATGATTGCTTGACAGCAGCAATGCTTGGTGATTGCTAGACAGCAGCAATGCTTGGTGATTGCTAGACAGCAGCAATGCTTGGTGATTGCTAGACAGCAGCAATGCTTGGTGATTGCTAGACAGCAGCAATGCTTGGTGATTGCTAGACAGCAGCAATGCTTGGTGATTGCTAGACAGCAGCAATGCTTGATCGCAGCAATACTTGTTGATTGCTGGATAGCAGCTATGCTTGATGATTGCTTAATAGCAGCGGTGCTTGATAGCATCAATGCCATATGATTGCTTGAGAACAGCAATGTTCAATGATTGCTTTAGAACAGCAATGTTCAATGATTGCTTTTAGAACAGCACTGCTTGATGATTGCTCGATAGCAGCAATGCTTGATGATTGCTCGATAGCAGCAATGGTTGATGATTGCTCGATAGCAGCAATGGTTGATGATTGCTCGATAGCAGCAATGCTTGATAGTAGATTGCGCAATGCTCGATAGCAGCAATGCTTGATAGTAGATTGCGCAATGCTGGATAGCAGCTATGCTTGATGATTGCTTAATAGCAGGAATGCTTGATAGCAGCAATGCTTGATGATTGCTTGATAGCAGCAATGCTTGATGATTGCTTGATAGCAGCAATGCTTGATGATTGCTTGATAGCAGCAATGCTTGATGATTGCTTGATAGCAGCAATGCTTGATGATTGCTTGATAGCAGCAATGCTTGATGATTGCTTGATAGCAGCAATGCTTGATGATTGCTTGATAGCAGCAATGCTTGATGATTGCTTGATAGCAGCAATGCTTGATGATTGCTTGATAGCAGCAATGCTTGATGATTGCTTGATAGCAGCAATGCTTGATGATTGCTTAATAGCAGCAATGCTTGATGATTGCTTGATAGCAGCAATGCTTGATGATTGCTTGATAGCAGCAATGCTTGATGATTGCTTTATATTGCTTGATAGCAGCATTGCTTGCTGATTGCTCGATATTGCTTGATAGCAGCATTGCTTGATGATTGCTCAATATTGCTTGATAGCAGCATTGCTTGATGATTGCTCAATATTTCTTGATAGCAGCATTGCATGATATTGCTTGATAGCAGCAATGCTTGGTATCGCTTGATAGCAGCAATGCTTGGTATTGCTTGATAGCAGCAATGCTTGGTATCGCTTGATAGCAGCAATGCTTGATGATTGCTTGATACCAACAATGTTTGATAGCAGCTATGCTTGATGATTGCTTAATAGCAGGAATGCATAATAGCAGCAATGATTGAAGATTGCTTGATAGCAGCAGTGCTTGATAGCAGCAATGCTTGATGATTCCTTGGTAGCAGCAATGCTTGATGATTCCTTGGTAGCAGCAATGCTTGATGATTCCTTGGTAGCAGCAATGCTTGATGATTCCTTGGTAGCAGCAATGCTTGATGATTCCTTGGTAGCAGCAATGCTTGATGATTCCTTGGTAGCAGCAATGCTTGATGATTCCTTGGTAGCAGCAATGCTTGATGATTCCTTGGTAGCAGCAATGCTTGATGATTGCTGGATAGCAGCAATGCTTGATGATTGCTGGATAGCAGCAATGCTATTATTGCTGGATAGCAGCAATGCTATTATTGCTGGATAGCAGCAATGCTATTATTGCTGGATAGCAGCAATGCTATTATTGCTGGATAGCAGCAATGCTATTATTGCTGGATAGCAGCAATGCTATTATTGCTGGATAGCAGCAATGCTATTATTGCTGGATAGCAGCAATGCTTGATGATGATTGCTGGATAGCAGCAATGCTTGATGATGATTGCTGGATAGCAGCAATGCTTGATAGCAGCATTGCTGTATGATTGCTTGATAGCAGCATTGCTGTATGATTGCTTGATAGCAGCATTGCTGTATGATTGCTTGATAGCAGCATTGCTGTATGATTGCTTGATAGCAGCATTGCTGTATGATTGCTTGATAGCAGCATTGCTGTATGATTGCTTGATAGCAGCATTGCTTGATGACTGCTTGATAGCAGCATTGCTTGATGACTGCTCGATAGCAGCAATGCTTGATGACTGCTCGATAGCAGCAATGCTTGATGACTGCTCGATAGCAGCAATGCTTGATGACTGCTCGATAGCAGCAATGCTTGATGACTGCTCGATAGCAGCAATGCTTGAAGACTGCTCGATAGCAGCAATGCTTGAAGACTGCTCGATAGCAGCAATGCTTGAAGACTGCTCGATAGCAGCAATGCTTGAAGACTGCTCGATAGCAGCAATGCTTGAAGACTGCTCGATAGCAGCAATGCTTGATGATGATTGCTCTATAGCAGCAATGCTTGATGATGATTGCTCTATAGCAGCAATGCTTGATGATGATTGCTCGATAGCAGCAATGCTTGATGATGATTGCTCTATAGCAGCAATGCTTGATGATGATTGCTCGATAGCAGCAATGCTTGATGATGATTGCTCGATAGCAGCAATGCTTGATGATGATTGCTCGATAGCAGCAATGCTTGATGATGATTGCTCGATAGCAGCAATGCTTGATGATGATTGCTCGATAGCAGCAATGCTTGATGATGATTGCTCGATAGCAGCAATGCTTGATGATGATTGCTCGATAGCAGCAATGCTTGATGATGATTGCTCGATAGCAGCAATGCTTGATGATGATTGCTCGATAGCAGCAATGCTTGATGATGATTGCTCGATAGCAGCAATGCTTGATGATGATTGCTCGATAGCAGCAATGCTTGATGATGATTGCTCGATAGCAGCAATGCTTGATGATGATTGCTCGATAGCAGCAATGCTTGATGATGATTGCTCGATAGCAGCAATGCTTCATGATTGCTTGATAACAGCAATGCTTCATAACAGCACTGCTTGATGATTGCTTAACAGCAGCATTGCATAATAGCAGAAATGTTTGATGATTGCTTGATAGCAGCAGCGCTTGATAAGAGCAATGCTTGATGATGTCTTGATAGCAGCAATGCTTGATGATGGCTTGATAGCAGCAATGCTTGATAGCAGCAATGTTTAATAGCAGAATTGCTTGGTGATTGCTTGATAGCAGCATTGCTTGGTGATTGCTTGATAGCAGCATTGATTTATGATTGCTTGATGACTGCTTGATAGCAACAATGCTTGACGACTGCTCGATAGCAGCACTGCTTGACGACTGCTCGATAGCAGCACTGCTTGATGACTGCTCGATAGCAGCACTGCTTGACGACTGCTCGATAGCAGCACTGCTTGACGATTGCTCGATAGCAGCACTGCTTGACGATTGCTCGATAGCAGCACTGCTTGACGATTGCTCGATAGCAGCACTGCTTGACGATTGCTCGATAGCAGCACTGCTTGGTGATTGCTCGATACCAGCACTGCTTGACGATTGCTCGATACCAGCACTGCTTGACGATTGCTCGATACCAGCACTGCTTGACGATTGCTCGATACCAGCACTGCTTGACGATTGCTCGATACCAGCACTGCTTGACGATTGCTCGATACCAGCACTGCTTGACGATTGCTCGATAGCAGCACTGCTTGACGATTGCTCGATAGCAGCACTGCTTGACGATTGCTCGATAGCAGCACTGCTTGACGATTGCTCGATAGCAGCAATGCTTGACGATTGCTCGATAGCAGCAATGCTTGACGATTGCTCGATAGCAGCAATGCTTGATTATTGCTTTATATTGCTTGATAGCAGCATTGCTTGATTATTGCTCGATATTGCTTGATAGCAGCATTGCATGATATTGCTTGATAGCAGCATTGCTGTATGATTGCTTGATAGCAGCTATGCTTGATGATTGCTTAATAGCAGCTATGCTTGATGATTGCTTAATAGCAGCTGTGCATAATAGCAGCAATGCTTGAAGATTGCTTGATAGCAGCAGTGCTTGATAGCAGCAATGCTTGATGATTCCTTGGTAGCAGCAATGCTGGATGATTATTGCTGGATAGCAGCAATGCTGGATGATTATTGCTGGATAGCAGCAGTGCTGGATGATTATTGCTGGATAGCAGCAGTGCTGGATGATTGCTGGATAACAGCAATGCTTGATGATTGCTTGATAACAGCAATGCTCTTTGGTTGCTTGATGGCAGCAATGCTCTTTGGTTGCTTGATGGCAACAATGCTCTTTGATTGCTTGATGGCAGCAATGCTCTTTGATTGTTTGATATTGCTAGGTAGCAGCAATGCTTCATGATTGCTTGATAACAGCAATGCTTCATAACAGCAATGCTTGATGATCGCTTAACAGCAGCAATGCTTGATGATGGCTTGATAGCAGCAATGCTTGATAGCAGCAATGCTTGATAGCAGCAATGTTTAATAGCAGAATTGCTTGGTGATTGCTTGATAGCAGCATTGCTTGGTGATTGCTTAATAGCAGCATTGATTTATGATTGCTTGATGACTGCTTGATAGCAACAATGCTTGACGACTGCTCGATAGCAGCAATGCTTGATGACTGCTCGATAGCAGCACTGCTTGACGATTGCTCGATAGCAGCAATGCTTGACGATTGCTCGATAGCAGCAATGCTTGACGATTGCTCGATAGCAGCAATGCTTGACGATTGCTTGATAGCAGCAATGCTTGACGATTGCTTGATAGCAGCAATGCTTGACGATTGCTTGATAGCAGAAATGCTTGACGATTGCTTGATAGCAGAAATGCTTGACGATGGCTTGATAGCAGCATTGCTTGACGATTGCTTGATAGCAGCATTGCTTGACGATTGCTTGATAGCAGCATTGCTTGATGATTGCTTGATAACAGCATTGCTTGATGATTGCTTGATAACAGCAATGCTTGATGATGATTGCTGGATAGCAGCAATGCTTGATGCATCAATGCTTGATGATGATTACTCGATAGCAGCAATGCTTGATAGCAGCATTGCTGTATAATTGCTTGATAGCAGCATTGCTGTATGATTGCTTGATAGCAGCAATGCTTGACGATTGCTTGATAGCAGCAATGCTTGACGATTGCTTGATAGCAGCAATGCTTGACGATTGCTTGATAGCAGCAATGCTTGATGATTGCTTGATAGCAGCAATGCTTGATGATTGCTTGATAGCAGCAATGCTTGATGATTGCTTGATAGCAGCAATGCTTGATGATTGCTTGATAGCAGCAATGCTTGATGATTGCTTGATAGCAGCAATGCTTGATGATTGCTTGATAGCAGCATTGCTTGATGATTGCTTGATAGCAGCATTGCTTGATGATTGCTTGATAGCAGCATTGCTTGGTGATTGCTTGATAGCAGCATTGCTTGGTGATTGCTTGATAGCAGCATTGCTTGGTGATTGCTTGATAGCAGCATTGCTTGGTGATTGCTTGATAGCAGCAATGCTTGATGATTGCTTGATAGCAGCAATGCTTGATGATTGCTTGATAGCAGCAATGCTTGATGATTGCTTGATAGCAGCAATGCTTGATGATGATTGCTGGATAGCAGCAATGCTTGATGACTGCTGGATAGCAGCAATGCTTGATGCATCAATGCTTGATGATGATTGCTTGATAGCAGCATTGCTGTATGATTGCTTGATAGCAGCATTGCTGTATGATTGCTTGATAGCAGCAATGCTGTATGACTGCTTGATAGCAGCAATGCTTGATGATTGCTTGATAGCAGCAATGCTTGATTATTGCTGGATAGCAGCAATGCTTGATTATTGCTGGATAGCAGCAATGCTTGATTATTGCTGGATAGCAGCAATGCTTGATTATTGCTGGATAGCAGCAATGCTTGATGATTGCTGGATAGCAGCAATGCTTGATGATTGCTGGATAGCAGCAATGCTTGATGATTGCTTGATAGCAGCAATGCTTGATGATTGCTTGATAGCAGCAATGCTTGATGATTGCTTGATAGCAGCAATGCTTGATGATTGCTTGATAGCAGCAATGCTTGATGATTGCTTAATAGCAGCAATGCTTGATGATTGCTTGATAGCAGCAATGCTTGATGATTGCTTGATAGCAGCAATGCTTGATGATTGCTTGATATTGATTGATAACAGCAATGATTGATATTGTTTGATAGCAGCAATGCTTGATGATTGCTTTATATTGCTTGATAGCAGCATTGCTTGATTAGTGCTCAATATTGCTTGATAGCAGCATTGCATGATATTGCTTGATAGCAGCATTGCTGTATGATTGCTTGATAGTAGCATTGCTTGGTATCGCTTGATAGCAGCTATGCTTGATGATTGCTTGATAGCAGCTATGCTTGATAGCAGCTATGCTTGATGATTGCTTAATAGCAGGAATGCATAATAGCAGCAATGCTTTAAGATTGCTATCAAGCAGCAGTGCTTGATAGCAGCAATGCTTGATGATTGCTTGATAGCAGCATTGCTTGATGATTGCTTGATAGCAGCAATGCTTGATGATTGCTTGATAGCAGCAATGCTTGATGATTGCTTGATAGCAGCATTGCTTGATGATTGCTTGATAGCAGCATTGCTTGATGATTGCTTGATAGCAGCATTGCTTGATGATTGCTTGATAGCAGCATTGCTTGATGATTGCTTGATAGCAGCATTGCTTGATGATTGCTTGATAGCAGCATTGCTTGGTGATTGCTTGATAGCAGCATTGCTTGATGATTGCTTGATAGCAGCATTGCTTGGTGATTGCTTGATAGCAGCATTGCTTGGTGATTGCTTGATAGCAGCATTGCTTGGTGATTGCTTGATAGCAGCATTGCTTGGTGATTGCTTGATAGCAGCAATGCTTGGTGATTGCTTGATAGCAGCAATGCTTGATGATTGCTTGATAGCAGCAATGCTTGATGATTGCTTGATAGCAGCAATGCTTGATGATGATTGCTGGATAGCAGCAATGCTTGATGACTGCTGGATAGCAGCAATGCTTGATGCATCAATGCTTGATGATGATTGCTTGATAGCAGCATTGCTGTATGATTGCTTGATAGCAGCATTGCTGTATGATTGCTTGATAGCAGCAATGCTGTATGACTGCTTGATAGCAGCAATGCTTGATGATTGCTTGATAGCAGCATTGCTTGATGACTGCTTGATAGCAGCATTGCTTGATGACTGCTTGATAGCAGCAATGCTTGATGACTGCTTGATAGCAGCATTGCTTGATGATTGCTTAATAGCAGGAATGCATAATAGCAGCAATGCTTGAAGATTGCTCTATAGCAGCAATGCTTGATGATTATTGCTCTATAGCAGCAATGCTTGATGATTATTGCTCTATAGCAGCAATGCTTGATGATTGATTGATAACAGCAATGCTTGATATTGTTTGATAGCAGCATTGCTTGATTATTGCTCAATATTGCTTGATAGCAGCATTGCATGATATTGCTTGATAGCAGCATTGCTGTATGATTGCTTGATAGTAGCATTGCTTGGTATCGCTTGATAGCAGCAATGCTTGATGATTGCTTGATAGCAGCTATGCTTGATGATTGCTTAATAGCAGGAATGCATAATAGCAGCAATGCTTGAAGATTGCTCGATAGCAGCAATGCTTGATGATTATTGCTCTATAGCAGCAATGCTTGATGATTATTGCTGGATAGCAGCAATGCTTGATTATTGCTGGATAGCAGCAATGCTTGATTATTGCTGGATAGCAGCAATGCTTGATTATTGCTGGATAGCAGCAATGCTTGATTATTGCTGGATAGCAGCAATGCTTGATTATTGCTGGATAGCAGCAATGCTTGATTATTGCTGGATAGCAGCAATGCTTGATTATTGCTGGATAGCAGCAATGCTTGATTATTGCTGGATAGCAGCAATGCTTGATTATTGCTGGATAGCAGCAATGCTTGATTATTGCTGGATAGCAGCAATGCTTGATTATTGCTGGATAGCAGCAATGCTTGATTATTGCTGGATAGCAGCAATGCTTGATGATTGCTGGATAGCAGCAATGCTTGATGATTGCTTGATAGCAGCAATGCTTGATGATTGCTTGATAGCAGCAATGCTTGATGATTGCTTGATATTGATTGATAACAGCAATGATTGATATTGTTTGATAGCAGCAATGCTTGATGATTGCTTTATATTGCTTGATAGCAGCATTGCTTGATTAGTGCTCAATATTGCTTGATAGCAGCATTGCATGATATTGCTTGATAGCAGCATTGCTGTATGATTGCTTGATAGTAGCATTGCTGTATGATTGCTTGATAGTAGCATTGCTTGGTATCGCTTGATAGCAGCTATGCTTGATGATTGCTTGATAGCAGCTATGCTTGATGATTGCTTGATAGCAGCTATGCTTCATGATTGCTTGATAGCAGCTATGCTTCATGATTGCTTGATAGCAGCTATGCTTGATGATTGCTTAATAGCAGGAATGCATAATAGCAGCAATGCTTTAAGATTGCTATCAAGCAGCAGTGCTTGATAGCAGCAATGCTTGATGATTCCTTGGTAGCAGCAATGCTGGATGATTATTGCTGGATAGCAGCAATGCTGGATAGCAGCAATGCTGGATGATTATTGCTGGATAGCAGCAGTGCTGGATGATTATTGCTGGATAGCAGCAGTGCTGGATGATTATTGCTGGATAGCAGCAGTGCTGGATGATTGCTGGATAGCAGCAATGATCTTTGGTTGCTTGATAGCAGCAATGATCTTTGGTTGCTTGATGGCAGCAATGCTCTTTGGTTGCTTGATGGCAGCAATGCTCTTTGGTTGCTTGATGGCAGCAATGCTCTTTGGTTGCTTGATGGCAGCAATGCTCTTTGGTTGCTTGATGGCAACAATGCTCTTTGGTTGCTTGATGGCAACAATGCTCTTTGGTTGCTTGATGGCAACAATGCTCTTTGGTTGCTTGATGGCAACAATGCTCTTTGGTTGCTTGATGGCAACAATGCTCTTTGGTTGCTTGATGGCAACAATGCTCTTTGGTTGCTTGATGGCAACAATGCTCTTTGGTTGCTTGATGGCAACAATGCTCTTTGGTTGCTTGATGGCAACAATGCTCTTTGATTGCTTGATGGCAGCAATGCTAGATGATTGTTTGATATTGCTAGATAGCAGCAATGCTTCATGATTGCTTGATAACAGCAATGCTTCATAACAGCAATGCTTGATGATTGCTTAACAGCAGCAATGCATAATAGCAGAAATGTTTGATGATTGCTTGATAGCAGCAGCGCTCGATAACAGCAATTCTTGATGATGTCTTGATAGCAGCAATGCTTGATGATGTCTTGATAGCAGCAATGCTTGATGATGGCTAGATAGCAGCAATGCTTGATAGCAGCAATGCTCGATAGCAGCAATGTTTAATAGCAGCATTGCTTGGTGATTGCTTGATAGCAGCATTGCTTGGTGATTGCTTGATAGCAGCATTGATTTATGATTGCTTGACGACTGCTTAATAGCAGCAATGCTTGACGACTGCTCGATAGCAGCACTGCTTGACGACTGCTCGATAGCAGCACTGCTTGACGATTGCTCGATAGCAGCACTGCTTGACGATTGCTCGATAGCAGCACTGCTTGACGATTGCTCGATAGCAGCACTGCTTGACGATTGCTCGATAGCAGCACTGCTTGACGATTGCTCGATAGCAGCACTGCTTGACGATTGCTCGATAGCAGCACTGCTTGACGATTGCTCGATAGCAGCACTGCTTGACGATTGCTCGATAGCAGCAATGCTTGATGATTGCTCGATAGCAGCAATGCTTGATGATTGCTTGATAGCAGCAATGCTCGATAGCAGCAATGCTTGATGATTGCTTGATAGCAGCAATGCTTGATGATTGCTTGATAGCAGCATTGCTTGGTGATTGCTTGATAGCAGCAATGCTTGGTGATTGCTTGATGATTGCTTGATAGCAGCAATGCATAATAGCAGCAATGCTTGACGATTGCTCGATAGCAGCAATGCTTGACGACTGCTCGATAGCAGCAATGCTTAACGACTGCTCGATAGCAGCACTGCTTGACGATTGCTCGATAGCAGCACTGCTTGACGATTGCTCGATAGCAGCAATGCTTGACAATTGCTCGATAGCAGCAATGCTTGATGATTGCTCGATAGCAGCAATGCTCGATAGCAGCAATGCTTGATGATTGCTTGATAGCAGCAATGCTTGATGATTGCTTGATAGCAGCAATGCTTGATGATTGCTTGATAGCAGCAATGCTTGGTGATTGCTTGATAGCAGCAATGCTTGGTGATTGCTTGATAGCAGCAATGCTTGGTGATTGCTTGATAGCAGCAATGCTTGGTGATTGCTTGATAGCAGCAATGCTTGGTGATTGCTTGACGATTGCTTGATAGCAGCAATGCATAATAGCAGCAATGCTTGATGATTGCTTGATAGCAGCAATGCTTGATGATTGCTTGATAGCAGCAATGCTTGATAGCAGCAATGCTTGACGATTGCTTGATAGCAGCAATGCTTGACGATTGCTTGATAGCAGCAATGCTTGACGATTGCTTGATAGCAGCAATGCTTGACGATTGCTTGATAGCAGCAATGCTTGACGATTGCTTGATAGCAGCAATGCTTGACGATTGCTTGATAGCAGCAATGCTTGATAGCAGCAATGCTTGACGATTGCTTGATAGCAGCAATGCTTGATAGCAGCAATGCTTGACGATTGCTTGATAGCAGCAATGCTTAATAGTAGCTATGCTTGATGATTGCTTAATAGCAGCAATGCATAATAGCAGCAATGCTTGATGATTGCTTGATAGCAACAATTCTTGATGATTGCTTGATAGCAGCAATGCTTAATAGTAGCTATGCTTGATGATTGCTTAATAGCAGCAATGCATAATAGCAGCAATGCTTGACGATTGCTTGATAGCAGCAATGCTTGACGATTGCTTGATAGCAGCAATGCTTGACGATTGCTTGATAGCAGCAATGCATAATAGTAGCTATGCTTGATGATTGCTTAATAGCAGCAATGCATAATAGTAGCTATGCTTGATGATTGCTTAATAGCAGCCATGCTTGATGATTGCTCGATAGCAGCCATGCTTGATGATTGCTCGATAGCAGCCATGCTTGATGATTGCTCGATAGCAGCCATGCTTGATGATTGCTCGATAGCAGCCATGCTTGATGATTGCTCGATAGCAGCCATGCTTGATGATTGCTCGATAGCAGCCATGCTTGATGATTGCTCGATAGCAGCCATGCTTGATGATTGCTCGGTAGCAGCCATGCTTGATGATTGCTCGGTAGCAGCCATGCTTGATGATTGCTCGGTAGCAGCCATGCTTGATGATTGCTCGGTAGCAGCCATGCTTGATGATTGCTCGGTAGCAGCCATGCTTGACTATTGCTCGCTAATGCTTGACGGCAATGCTCGCCTATCGCTAATGCTTGATACAATGTTTGATATCAATATAACACTATAGCAATGCTTGGTATTATATAAAGCTAGATAGCAATGCTTATTATAATAAATATTATCAAGCATTATCATTACATAGCATTAGTAATATCAAGCATCATTATCAAATTTTCTTTATCAAGCATTATTACTATTAAGCATCATCAAGCAAAACAATACTGATATTACCATGGGTTTTCAACATAATCAAGTATCATTATTTAGCATTGTCCATATTAACAATCAACATTTTCAAACAATTACCAATGATTATCAACTATCAAACATTACCAATTATGATTTCCAAGCATCATTATCATGCATTATCAATATTACAAAGCATCATTATCAAGTATTATCGATATTATCAAGCACTAAATATCAATCATCAAATTTTAAGCATCAAATATTAAGTATTATAATTTATCAAGCATTATCTGTATTTAAAGCAGTATGTTATCTCAAGCATTCTAGATATTGGCACTCAATTAGAAGGAATCATTATCAAGCATCATCTATATTAATTGATAAATAGCCTAATCAATCATCAATTCCCTTAATCATCATTATCAATGTCATCCTTATCTATATCAATCATTATATTCTTAAACTATAATATTTTGTCAATAAACATTACCTATCATAAGTGTTATTTTCATATCATTAATTATATATTATAATTATCATTATCAATCATGATCTATATGATAATCAATCATCATCATCAATCGCATTTTCAGTCATTTTAACATATATCATTAAATCTTACCATTTTCATAATTGATCAATATCAATTATAGTTTTGTCAATTATCATTATCAAACGTTATGATGATCATCATTAATCATTGTCAATCATTATGATCATTATCATTTCATGCTATTCCTAGAATCATGCTCGGCTTCGAACCTTATACATCACCTAACAGTGTTCTTGAAGATCCAAATGAACAGTCATATTTCATAGTTTCCAAACTGATAGTGGCCCATTATCATAGAATCTTCTAGTCATGACGTCTGGTCGATTGTTAAGTGCTAGGTAGGCGTTGCTATGCAGTCTTGGTGAGCGTCCATTTCTGTAAGAGAAAATAGTTCATCAAAATTTATAACATTTTTAGGTCTTTATTTGTGCATGGGATGGCTATCCACTCCTCTAAAGCACGGTAAGAAACAAGAAAACTTAACACTTGATTGGTATTCTGGAGGCTTGTGTGTTCCCATCCAATTTACGCCATCAGGAATAAAGAGGGAATCTCCTTGAAATGAAGTAAGTAATGACTACCTTTAAAAGGTATTTTTTTCTTCTTTTGATATTATGCAAGTGCATTTATGAAACCAAAATTTAGATATCATGCAAGTGCATTTTGAGACCCAAGCAGAAAAAGACTAACATTTCTAAACCACTCACCTAGAGCACACATGAATATTCTGCTACATCAACTGACCGCCCTGCAGCTCTATATATGGTGCTGGCGACTTCACTTATTAACTGTTTCAGAGACTTTTTTGTCGACTGTGAACCTCGGTTCAACTTCACCAACAACCTTTTCGATCGTCTAGCTTATCTTCAAGCTGCCTTAGTCTTACTGCCCGCCTAGGGGGGTCTAAAACTTCATTGGTTTGCGTTTGTACAATCTACAATCAGGATCCTTTAAGAGAACTAAAATTGTATTTGCACCAGCTACAAGTTGACTACCCATATCTTGTACACAAAACTTCAGTACACCACACTCCTCCTAGCAATGAAGTTGAACGGCTCCAAAGACTTCCTTATAGAAATGTCAACGCAGACCAAGTTCACTGCCCTGCACCAGGTACAGGTTACAAACAGCATCCATACCTTGCTCTTGTTACAATTTGCTCTTACAAGATAAGGACCGAAATAATCCATGAACACATACGAAAAAAAATTTTAGGTGGATTCTAAAGCCACGGTAATAATTCAGATTTGACTAAGTTTATATTGTTCCCTCAATAAAGTCTTGCACATTTTTAACAGTCGAGAACTACTGTGGAATTAAAGTGTCTTACGGAATTTAGATGGAAAACAATCTGCATGTGCAAATCATTCATAATAGTTCAGAATTATAAGCTTTCCTAAAGTGATAAGAGGTTCCACATTCTTTCCAAAATTAAGTCTTTCATACTTTAATTTTGCCAACTTACTACCATAGCGAATTAGATCATCACCATGTAAATATAATGTAAATGTTGTCCCAATAATTATTGTCAAATCTTTGGGAAACTAACTTGTTTAGAGACGCGACTGTGTCTCATTAAAACAACGTTTATGTTGGGTTGCTTCTCATCCCCACTTTCTTCTTTATCTATATTTCATCATTTCAAACCCTTTGAAAGAGAATTACATTTATATGATGTACGTTGGAAAAATTAGTATTTTTATATTTATGTATTTTATCAATGTCGCTTTCATTTGTAATTTTTCCATATGGTTTAGCATTAAAAAAAATTAAATAAATAAAAATAAACAGATTGTTGATCTCATAAAATTTCCTTTATAATGTATGGGATGACGATTATAAAAAAGGTAGTAGCAATTATTTCAAAGAAAATTAAAAACTTCGAAAAATCTGGCTTTTTTTTTTTTTATTGAACATTGGTTTTTAGCGGTAATATTCCTCACCAGTGATGATTATAAGGACATAACCATCATATTTAATGGTTGTTTAATAGTTGGCGAGCCCGTTAAGTCCAGAAAAAAATGCCTTCACATTATCAAAACCTTGCTAGCTCAATGTATTATCTTGTGTACGTCTTTGGCAAATTTTAAGCTTTAGGTATATTTAGTTATCGTCTCTGACTTTATGCATTTTTCTTTAATACATATAAACGAGCAAACAACGAAAGGCTATGAAAATATTTTTTTATGCTCTTTTCTTAAAGCTGATTAGGTACTATCGTGAAAAGAAGAAATCGGAGATCAGAATTGAGGTTTTAAGTTTATGGGATACTACTATAAAATATTTACTTCAAATTCTTGAATAAAAATTAAACAAATAGGAACAATGGTCAGAAAAGAATTGCGACGATCAGATACGCTTGAGTATGTATTTTAGTAATTATTTCTTTTTACTTATTGAAAAAAAAAAAAAAACCTTCAAATAAATCATAGAGGTTCTCCTAGCCAGAAATGGAATAATCTGCTTTCCGAGCAGAGGTCGTGAGAACCCCTCTAAGAGTAAGAATATTACAAAATAATAAAAAAGGAAAATAGGGAAATTAATCTCCTACTTCCTGATAAGCAAGAAATTTTAGTCTCTACAAAATAAACTTATTTGATATGAAATACATTAATATCAACATCTTAAAAAGGGTGATTATGTTAAAAGTTTTTGTTTAAGATTACTTTAAAAGATCAAAACTTAGAACAAAAAATTATGAAAATTGGCTACTCAAAGTTTTCTTACTATCAACTTTTTATGAGATATTACAATTTTAAAAGACTTACCTTGAAAAAAGGAGAAAAAATACTTACCAAATCGCGGACCGGGAACAACAAACGCTAATTTACTTCTACTAGATCCACCGAAGTCCTGTTTGTCAACAACATAAATCCTGTAAAATGATTAACCGTTAGTCAATTGCCTTTAGGAAAACTAGTGATGCAATCAGCAGGGTTTTCTCCAGATGCTACAAAGTTGAAGACAATTGCCTTTTTCTCAAAGTAGATCTATGTTATATAGTCTTATTCTTTAAAATAAAACATCGGATTTCTTTGATTTACCTAGCTTGACTGAATAAGAATGAACCCAGGAAAGAGCAAATAGGTAGTTTGAATATATCCACAACTCTATTATGTTGTCACATAGGTGCTATCAAGAGTTCATCTTAGTCATTCGGGTAGTCTACTGCAAGAACTATCCCCCTGTAAATCTAATGATGGAATATTTATAGAACTGTCTTATGATAATGCAGTTTTCAAGTGATAAAACTAACCTCTTCAGTCGTTATACTTTGGATATAGATCACACAACATTAAATATTGCCCTATTGTTATCTAAAAGAGCAACACAAGTGAAAAAAAAAGTTTCTAAGGAATCACGGAACTTTGAAGGAAGCAGTATTGGCAACATTTTCCCACTGCTTCTGTTCATTTTAACTATAGTGCCTTTTCCTATTCCAAAGTTTTGTATTGCAATTTATTACAGTTAAGTAGTGGTGCAATAAAAATGCAAGTCGCTGAGAAGCAACAATACTTTTGTATTGGCCTTCACATCGTAACTAAGGCTTTGTAAATAGACAATCTTTAACACAGACCCATGCGAGCCCTAATAAATTAACCTGAATGGTAATAGTGCTCATTTACAAAGTCAATAATTTCATACAAAAGAATATCATTTGCAGTAACCTACTTTAAAGTCTCGAAGATCCTCGAACTTTTTTTATAGGCCCGTACAACTTAAACTTGAAAAATCAAAAACTATATCTTGCAATTATCCATGAACAAAGCTAGTAGACAAATTTCTTAACCTCTGACTAATCTTGTAGCCCTAATATCAATATCTAAGAGATGAAATTCAGAGCAGGGATGTACCTTAAGCCAAGAAATATTTCAGCACATCTGTACCATAG
This sequence comes from Palaemon carinicauda, assembly GCF_036898095.1. Taxonomy (NCBI): domain Eukaryota; kingdom Metazoa; phylum Arthropoda; class Malacostraca; order Decapoda; family Palaemonidae; genus Palaemon; species Palaemon carinicauda. The sequence continues at coordinate 17,700,641 of NC_090737.1, forward strand.
AAAAAGCAATTAACTAAAGTGGCAATTTTAGAAAAATCTTTGTAATTTACAAAAGCTTATCAAATAAGGGCCAATTTTCAAGAGAGTAAAGCATGCTAGTCTAAGTAAAAAATATATGAGGGATGTTCCTTCAGAAACTCATTTGAGGTCATCAGTCTCCTTTCAATTAAAAAAATCCGATGCTGTTCCATACATAACCCTTTCAAGTTCAAATCTATCATTGTTAATTATAATTACCTAAATTAAAACAATATTCTTTTACAGTCTGCAATCTACACACACACACACACACAAGTTCCATACAGAATTGGTCTATAAGCATTAAATTAGACGTATTTTTAAAAGTATCCTTAAGTTTGAAATGAAAATTACTTTCCCAATTCATAATCAGGCCTAGAACTCAAAGAAGAGTTACAATTCTCTCTAGTCTCTATGCGTGTTTTCAAGCACAAATTTCACCTCGGTAATATTTGAGCCACTTTTTCACCCTGATAATTATCCCTGTTATTGAAATAAGTCTCCTTAAGAAGTTTAGTAGCATTTTCTTCTTGCTCTGGCTCGAATAGTTGCCCAATTTTATCTAAACCGGAAGAACATTAAAGGAACAGGGAGATTAAAGTTTACTTCAGTAAATCTGTCAATCAAATTATTATAGTTTCTAGACACTGATAAGGTATAACAAATTACTGAAAATCTAATTAAGCTTTTGAAACACGAAGTAACTTAAGGCAAATTCCGTTACGCACAAAGACAAGCTCTTGTTGGGAGAGGTAGCAAACTAGAATTAGTACCGAAAATGAACCCTGTATTATCAATAACACCATCCTCAACGTTCAAGATTTTCATCAGCTAGCACATTTGCCCTCTATCCTGAATACCACCAATCAGTCTAACCAGCAAGGGTACTTGATATTTACTATCAGTGGAAGGTATACACAATGTTTCTGCCACCTTAAGGCTTAAGATACCAATAATATTAACACAAATTTTAAGAGTTTTCATACCAAGTTCGTCTTCTACAGAACTGAATTAGGTTCCACTGACACACAGTGTCTTTTAGAGCGGTTAGTTTATTTTCAAAATCACATGAGAATATAAGCAAATTATTCTGAATCCAAGTTGCTCTTAAGTGCTGTTACCTCAATTATGCATCCCGAATTTATCTAGTACTAGACTGTCTGTATTATCTGATATTGGGTGGTTTAAATTCAGTCTTATTAGAGCTTTTAACACAATTTCGGTTCTTTCTGGAGTTTTTATTTTACAATATTAAACATTAAATGCACAAAAACTCATAAACCGAAATGTCACCCACTTACATTTTTTATCATTGCTTAAATTCAAGCATTTAACGCAATCGTTCATTAGTTTAATTTGATCTACTCAAAACTTATCCGAAACTAATGTAGGACACTTGAAAATTGGGTGATCGGCATCATTATTCTCCTAATTAGAGCAATTACTAAATGATTTAAAAGCTCTATTTTTACTATGATTGACGTAAACAACCAAGCCGGTACTATAATATATAGCCCATTCCAGCGACGACTGAATGTGTGATAATTGCCCAACAAGCACTAATTAAGGACTCATACCTAATGCCTCAACAATGATCACAGACACTTCGATGGTTTGGCCGCGGTTTCCTCATTTATGACGTCATGTACACTCGTGATCGCCAAGACGCCAACCATACAACAAAATTGGTAACTAGTGTCTCCCTGCCGTGCATTTGCCCCTCGTGTGACGGTGGAAAGAACCTAAATTGCATCTGCTACTTTTATCACACCTCCTTATGTTTCTCGAGTAAAATGGATGATCGAGACATTCAGTCTTATAAGAGGTCTCAACGGACCTTTTCAGTTCTTTCTGGGGCTTTTACTTAAGCATATGAAATTTTAAATGCGCAAAAAACCCCGAACTGTCACTTAAAAAGAACAATTCTTACAACTTATTAAATTTATTCCAGTTTTGAGAAATGGTCTTCAAAGTTTTATTTTTATTTTAGAAATTGATTGAATATGGAGTTCTAGCTATAATTTTCCCAACCACTGGGGATCATAAGGACAAATAATTTTTCAAGGTTATTTAACAAGTAGTGGTGAGGTCCTTCCCCCAAATCAAGAAAAATGTATACTACTTGTAGGCTACCAAATGCCCCTCATGAGTAGGACGTTGCTAGAATATATTCTCGATTGCGTATTTACTGGACAAATTTCTCGATTTATACTTATCTGGGTATCGTCTCTAAGACTTTATTCACATTTAAACAGAATATAACGTAAAAATTGCAACTATATAAACGTACGGGCAAAGAAATACGATGATAACTGGCTTAAGAGAAACATGCTACAGACATTTATTTAAGTTATCCATAATTTAAGAAAACGTAAAACGAAAAATCAGAGAAAATGGTAATACATACTTAGGCTAACTACTATAAAAGTAAACTTCAGCAAAGCTTTTGAAAAAAAAGTTGTGATTTGAGTAAAACTATATAAAAAAGTACTTATCAAATGTAAAATTATAAGATTAAATGAAAATGGACAGCAAAGATAAGACAAGGATGAAGCCAAAAGGAGAGAAAAAAAAAAAAGACTTGCTCGGAACAGGTGGTTGAATTATGTAACTATCCGATTGTTCCAAATGCAACAAGATTGTAGCCAAGAAGTAATATGGAGTAGCTCGAGACTATTTCAAGAATTTGAAAAACATTAGGTGTGTGAAACTGACCAGGGATGAATATAAAGTATTGCAGAACGACAAAAGTCCGACTTAGTTTTGTAGAATATATCAGGTAGCCTACCTTACAAGGATAGGAAAGTAAGGTAAAATAGTTGAAGGAAGTTAATGATAGGCTAATGGATAGGCAAGAGGTCCTAGAGCATACGATACTAGAAATAAAAGGATACAATAGGAGTATCATTAGATACAGGTTAAAGAAATACGGAAAAGGAAAAAAAAATATCTAGAGATACACAATGTGTAATACACAGAGGAAAGCACAGATGCGAGAAAACGTAGGGATAGGGCAAAGTGTGAACGGCTGTTTAAAGACAACCTGGCAGTATTTGGCTATCAAATAATAGAAACAAGTAGAGTAAGAAAGCCAAAAGTATAAATTATGCCTATAAACAATCAAAACTATCGTAGTCAAAGAAGCAGACAGAGACCAAATAATATTCAAAATAAAAAGTGAATAGAAAAAAATAGGCAAATGATAAAACAAAGAAATATTCAGGAAGAAAGGGATAGTGGAATTATCATAGTAACTTGCCTAACTTTTAAGAGAGCAAGAGAGGTTCCTAAGGGAAGAGCTACAAACAAATGCTGAAGATGGAAGGAACAAAGGAAAATGACAAAGGAAAATTCTTGGGAGAGAAGGCACATAAGGGTTATAAGAAAAGAGGAAAAACATAACCAAAATTTTAAGGAAATTGTTACAGATTATGAATATTCTAATTCCGATATCTCTGATCATAATCTGATCACCATCGAACTAGAATGCAAGATTGAGCAGAACCGAAGTAAAATACTCCAGGACAGTTGCAAATAGTTTACCGGAATACACTACGAAAATTTATAGGAGTACACTACATTAGCAAAGGACATTGTAAGAGAGAAACAAACAAAGAGGATAGAAGGAATGGACCTAATAATAATTAAAGAAGCCGCAGAAAAGAAATTGTTCAAAGTAGTCAAATGGAGAGTACTTACTTTAGAAAAAATACACGAAAAACCCTAAATTAATTAGGAAATAAGATGAGGAATAATGCAAAGGAAAGAACTAAATCGAAGGAAAAGAAACTAATCCAGATGGTAAAAAAGCATTATAGGATAGATTGAAGTAATGAAAGAGTTAGCAAATATTTTATCTATGGAAAAAAAATTTTAATCCTTAAATATTGACGTTCTAGCTAAAATTTACAAGATTGAACTGGCAAATATACTTGAAACTCACAGAGTTAAGTTTGAAATATACGCTGATGATACACAATTCTATTTCCCAATAGAATCAGTTGATGAAGCTAAAAGAAAGATACATGAAATAATGAATGACATTAAGGCTTGGATGTTAACAAAAAAGCTCAAGCTCAATGAAGATTAAAGTGAATGTATTATTTTCGGAAATGAAAAAGATATAAAAAGAATCTAATGCCTCCAAAGAATTGAAATAGGTCAATCGATCATTGACCTAAAGAAATCTGTCAGAAATCTTGGAGTAATCATGGATGATAGACTGACAATGAATGAACATATAAATAATATGGTAAGAAATTGTAACTATCATATTGGAAACATAGCATATATAAAGAAGCAATTGAATTTAAGAAGAAACTAAAGACATTACTTTTCACAAGATCATATGATTTGGAAGATACTACAATCAAAGAATTGTATAAGTTATAATAAAAATGTTTCGTTAGATGATTGATATGGACCCGCCCGAGAAGTAGTTCACTCGACTTCAGTGGAGGGTTGGATTTAAACCCAAAACAAGTAAAACAAATAAACAAGTAACCGGTTTCCCAAATTCCAAGAAGTCGTCGGAAGTCCCTAGCCACAAGAGTAGAAATATTCGAACATCCGGAAAATTAATAATCTGATCTGCGATAGTAGAGCTTGCTAGTCTCTGAAAAATAATGTAGTTTAATCCGAAATACTTTAAAATTGGCATATTTTGTATGATAATTAGTTTTAAGTTTCTCTTTAAGATTAATTGAAGATCAAAACTTTAAGAGATGAAGACTAGACTATGAATTTGGATACTCTAGATACTATGTGCAAGAGTTTAACTTCTTTATGAAGTATTACGGCTTCAAAAGACTTCCTTCAGCAAAAGCCTTACTAATACCAGGAACAAAAACCTTCGTGTACTTACTCTGCTAAGGTCTATTTCCCGTTTCTAAAACACGTAGGTTCTGTAAAATAATTGCAGTTAGACAATTGTCTATAGGACATGGGACGAGTGATCCCATCAGCAGGGCTTTCTTCACCTGATAAAAAGTTGAAGAAATTCATTAATGCAATTTACCAAAATCAGTTGAATAAGAATTAATCAAGGGAAGGGCAACAAGGCTGTTCGAATGCACCACAATTCTACTAAATTAATATATTTCACAAAGATGTTACCAATGTTCTTACAAGTCTATGGGGTACTCTTTTGCCAAAGCTACCCCTTAGAATTCCAATGATGGAATGGTTTGATAACTATTGTATGCTAATATAGCAGTTTTCAAACACTGATTTCTCCAGTTATTATAATTCTAGTATTGCCATACTGTAAAAAAGTCCTTGCTTCCCAAAAATCGTGGAACCTCTATGACAGGAGCAGCATTAGCTAATTTGGCAGTATTTCTCCACTGCCCCCGATCATGTTTCTTCCCAAAAATCGTGGAACCTCTATGACAGGAGCAGCATTAGCTGATTTGGCAGTATCTTTTCACTGGCCCCGATCATTTTTCTTTCCACTAATCGTGGAACTAAGATGGCGGGAGCAGCATCAGCCGATTTGGCAGTATTTTTCCACTGCCCAAGATCATCTTTACGTAGTTCCATTCCAAAGTTTTAACAAATTGCATTTTATGTAAAAAATAACCTGCCACGAAAATAACTGAAACAACTGGGCAGCATATGATATAGCTAGCATCCAAGTAATTTCACTGCGCTACGTTAGGTACCGCATTCAAAAATAAAAAATGACTATCTTAATTCAACTCACAACTTCATGCCACGCAAAAGATGCAGTGATCATGATACTGGTTACCAAGCCCTCATCACACGAATAACTTGCAACCTAGGCTATATCAAAGTGAATAAACAGTATCTTCGGTAAAACTTTAGAAATGAAAAGGTAGAACAAAGATATTGTTAGGAACGGTATTAAATGTCAGTTTCAAGTTAAAGACAAATAACCATGCGAGTAATTTAAGTTTTAAAACCAACTGGCCAATAGAGTGTATGATTGTTATAAGTAAACTTATTCATATTTGTAAATATAGTACCGTCTTATATTTGTAAATATAACTACATTAGATCAAGAATACATGAAAACTTTGCGCCCTAGGGTGGGTCCACTCATAACCCACCGAATCACTGACCATTGCCAACTGTGGTCGACTAACACACTTGGTAAACCACTGTACCATATTATATAGTTTTCATGCGATTCCTATCACAGTCTTAGTTAATGTTACTTAGTGAATTCATACTGTATTATCTAGTAATGATGATACAAATTAGTTGGAAAAACAGGATACCATAAACCCCTAGTCTCCAACAAGGAAAGTAGCCCAGTGAGGAAAGGATATAAGGAAACGGAATGATGTGCCCATGGTTAACTCTAAGCATGAGAACTAACACCAGTGGATGACCTTTGAACAGAGGCTATGGCAATGCCAAAAACTAACAATGGATTGTGCATCTTCTAGAATAGCTGGTTGCCATAGTTAAAGGGTCTTTTTTATCATTACCACGCGCAAAGTAGCCACTGAACAATTACAGTGCAGTAGTTAGCTCCTTGAAGGAAGAAGTTAGTAATGTATGTACAGGATACATTAAGGAGACTCAACAAGAGTCATCGCCACATTACAGAACTTTTATGACTATTTATTGAAAAAAACTCTCAAAAGTAAATTATAGAGGTTCTCTTAGCCAGAAATGGAAATAATCTGCTTTCCGAGCAGAGGTCGTGAGACAACCCCTTATTAATAGAATAATAAAAAATGAAAATAGGGAAATTAATCTCCTACTCTCTGATAAGCAAGCAATTTTAGTCTCTACAAAATAAACTTGTTTAATATAAAATACATTAATATAAAAATTTTAAAAAGGATGATTGTTAAAAGTTTTTGTTTAAAATTACTTAAAAGATCAAAACTTAGAACAAAAAATTATGAAAATTGGCTACTTTTAAAAGTTTTCTTACTATCAACTTTATAGGAGATATTACAATTCTAAAAAACTTAACTTGATAAAAGGAGAAAATAATACTTACTAAATCGCGGACCGGGAACAACAAACGCTAATGTACTTTTCTTACTAGATCCACCGAAGTCCTGTTTGTCAACAACATAGGTCCTGTAAAATTATTAACCGTTAGTCAATTGTCTTTAGAAAAAAGTGTGATAAAGGTTTTCTTCAGCTACTATTAATCGTGGTTACTAGGGATGTCATAAACTGTGGCTATGTAAATATACAATCTGTAGGTAATAAGACTGTTCAAATTCGAGAATTGATAAATGAGAAATACTTGCACATACTAGCATTATCTGAAACATGGTTAAATAACTTGGACAAGACAAAGATAAGAATATCCTTTATAAACAATAAGTGATCTGAAATGATACATACTCTGAACGAACAAGGTAAAACGACAGCGGAGTTCCTGAAGAAAGTAGGGTTCTCCTGCTGTATGAGACCGGAAAAGCAGCCATCAAAGTAAGTGAGTAAGTTATACTTTGGATATAGATAACAACATTAAATATTACCCTTTTGTTATGTAAAAGAACAACACAAGTGAAAAAAGAAGTTTCCAAGGAATCACGGAACTTTGAAGGAAGCAGTATTAGTAACATTTTCCCACTGCTTCTGTTCATTTTAACTATAGTGCCTTTTCCTGTTCCAAAGTTTTGTATTGCAAAAAAAAAAAAAAAAAAAAAAAAAAAAAAAAAAAGTTAGTTAAGTACTGGTGCAATAAGATTATAAGTCACAGAGGCAAAAGTGCTTAAAAAACTCTCCTAAAAGTATTGGCCTTCACATCGTAACTAAGGCTTTGTAAATAGACAATCTTCAACACCGTCCCATGCGAGGCCTAATAAATTAACCTCCTGACTGGTAATAGTGCTCATTTACAAGGTCAATCATTTCATACAAAAGAATATCATTTGCAGTAACCTACTTTAAAGTCTCGAAGATCCTCGAACTTTTTATAGGCCCGTACAACTTAACTTGAAAAATCAAAAGCTATACGGTGCAATTATCCATGAACAAAGCTAGTAGACAAATTTCTTAACACCAAGACTAACCTTGTAGCCCTAATATCAATATCTTAAAGAGATGAAATTCAGAGAGCTGGGGTGTACCTTAAGCCTAGAATTAACATGTTCCTCTAAGCAATAATTGTAAAACAACTTATTTCAACACATCTGTACCATAGAAAAAGCTATTCACTAAAGTGGCAATTTTAGAAAAATCTTTGTAATTATCAAAAGCTTATCAAATAAGTGCCAAATTTCAAGAGTAAAGCATGCTAGTCTTGAGTAAAAAAACTTTGATGGATGTTCCTTCAGAAACTCATTTAAGGTCACCAGTCTCCTTTCAATTACAAAAATCCGTTGCGGTTCCATAAAGAATTGGTCTATAAGCATTAAATTAGACTTATTTTTAAATTTTTCCTTAATTTTGAATTGAAAATTACATTGCCAATTCATAATCAGGCCTTAGAACTCAAAGAAGAGTTACAATTCTCCCTGGTGTTTTCAAGCACAAATTTCACCTCTGTAACATTTGAGCCACTTTGTCACCCTGATAATTATCCCTGTTATTGAAATAAGTCTCCTTTAGAAGTTTAGAAGCATTTTCTTCTTGTTCTGTCTCGAATAGTTGCCCATTTTTATCTAAACCGGAAGAACATAAAAGTAACAGGGAGATTAAAGTTTATTTCAAAAGATCTGGCAAGCAAATTATTATAGTTTCTAGACACTGATACGGTATAGCAAATTACTGAAAATCTAATTAAACTATTGATACACGAAGTAACTTAAGGCACATATGGAAGGTCCCTAAAAGTCCTACTACTGTCAGAGAATAAAGGGATAATCTGTTAGGCCCAAAGACAAGCTCTTGTTGGGAGAGGTAGCAACTAGAATTTGTACCGAAAATGAACCCTGTATTATCAATAACACCACCCACAACTAATATTTTCATAAGCTAGCACATTTGCCCTCTATCCTGAATACCACCAACCGGCCAAACTAGCAAGGGTACTTGAAATTTACTATCAGTGGAAGGTATACACAACGTTTCTGCCACCTTGAGGCTCAAGATACCAATAATATTTATACGAATTTTAAGTTTTCATACTAAGTTCGTCTTCTACAGAACTGAATTAAGTTCTACTGAGACACAGTGTCTCTTAGAGCGCTTAGTTTATCTTCGCAATCACACGAGAATATAAGCAAACTATTCTGAATCCAAGTTGCTCTGAAGTGCTGTTACCTTAATTATGCATCCCGAATTTATCTAGTACTAGACTGTCTGTATAATCTGATATTGGGTGGTTTAAATTCAGTCTTATTAGAGCTTTTAACACAATTTCGGTTCTTTCTGGAGTTTTTATTTTACAATATTAAACATTAAATGCACAAAAACTCGTAAACCGAAATGTCACCCACTTACATTTGTTTATCATTGTTTAAATTCAAGCATTTAACGCAATCGTTCATTAGTTTAATTTGATCTACTCAAAACTTATCTGAAACTAATGTAGGACACTTGAAAATTGGGTGATCGGCATCATTATTCTCCTAATTAGAGCAATTACTAAATGATTTAAAAGCTCTATTTTTACTATAATTGACGTAAACAACCAAGCCGGTACTATAATATATAGCCCATTCCAGTGACGACTAAATGTGTGACAATTGGCCAACAAGCATTAATTAAGGAGGTAATTACAGAATCTATAGTTTACGGAGTAAACGTAATAGCCATGTGTTTCGTCATGTAATTTAAAAGTTGCTCATACCAATCTGGAAAGTCTGTTTTCGTCTGGCAATGGATGGCTTCCACACACACACACACACACACACACACACACACACACACACACACACACAGAGAGAGAGAGAGAGAGAGAGAGAGAGAGAGAGAGAGAGAGAGAGAGAGAGAGAGAGAGAGAGAGAGAGAGAGAGAGAGAGAGAGAGAGAGATTTTCATATGACATCAAGAGAATGGAAAACATGTCAAATATAGACGTGCACTCATATCTAATGCCTCAACAACGAGCACAGACACTTCGATGGTTTGGCCGTGGTATCCTCATTTATGACGTCATCTACACTCGTGATCGCCAACCATACAACAAAATTGGTAACAAGTGTCTACCCGCCGAGTAAAATGGATGATCGAGACATTCAGTCTTATAAGAGGTCTTAACGGACCCTTTTAGGTCTTTCTGGGGAATTACTTAAGCATATGAAATTTTAAATGCGCAAAAAATATGAACTCACTTAAAAAGAACAATTCTTAAAACTTATTAAATTTATTCCAGTTTTAGAAATTAATTGAATATGGAGTTCTAGCGATTACTTTCCCGACCAATTAGGATCACAGGGACACCAATACATTTTCAAGGTTATTTACCAAGTAGTGGTGAGGTCCTTCCCCCAAATCAAGAAAAATATATACTACATGTACCAAATGCCCCTCATGAGTAGAACAATGCTAGAATATATTCTTGATTGCGTATTCACCGGACAAATTTCTCGATTTAAAAATATCTAAATTATCGTCTCTAAGACTTTATTCACATTTAAACAGAATATAACTTAAGAATTGCTACTATATAAACGTACAGGCAAAGAAATACGATGCTAATTGGCTTAAGAGAAGCAAGCTACTGACGTTTATTTAGGTTATCCATAATTAAAGAAGAAAACGTAAAATGAGGGCTAAAAGAAGATGGTATTACATACTAAGACTAACTACTATAAAAGTAAACTTCAGCAAAGCTTTTGTAGAAAAGTTGTAATTTGAGTAAAACTATATTGAAAAGTATTAACCTAATGTAAAATTAAAATATTAAATGAAAATGGACAGCAAAGATAAGGCAAGGGTAAAAAAAGGGGTATGTCAAATATATAAACATACAAGCAAAGATCTTAAGTTATCCATAATAATAGAAGAAAACGTAAAACGAAGATTCAGAGAAAATGATATTACAGATTACGGGTAACTAGTATAAAAGTAAACTTCAGCAAAGCTTTTGCAGAATAAGTTGTGATTTTGAGTAAGACTATATTAAAAAGGATTTATTGAATGTAAAATAATACCATTAGGAGATTAAATGAAAATGGATAGCTAAGATAAGACAAGGATGAAGCCAAAAGGAGAGATGGTGAATAACCAGGATAAAAAACTTGCTAGGAATTAGAGGTTGAATTATGGGAATTATGTAACTATCCGATTGTTTCGAATGCAACAAGATTGTAGCTAAGAAGTAATGTGGAGTAGCTAGAGACTATTGCAAGAATTGGAACCACATTATGTGTGTAAAACTGATCAGGGATGAATAAAAAGTATTACAGAATAACATAAGTCTGACTTGGTTTTGTAGAAGATATCAGGTAGCCTATCTTACAAGGATAGGAAAGCAAGGTTAAAATAGTTGAAGGAAGTTAATGATAGGCTAATAGATAGCCAAGAAGTCTTAGAGTATACAATACTAGAAATAAAAGGATACAAAAGGCGTATCATTAGATACAGGTTAAAGAAGTATGGAAAAGGAAAAAAATGAGGAAAACACAGAGGAAAGCACAGATGAGAGAAAACTTAGGGATAGGACAAGGTGTGAAAGACAGTTTAAAGACAACCTGGTAGTATTTAGCTTTCAAACAATAGAAACAAGTAGAGTAAGAAAGCCAAAAGTATAAATTATGCCCATAGACCATCAAATTTATCGTAGTCAAAGAAGCAGACAGACCAAATAGTCTGAACTGATAAAATAAAGAAATTATCAGGAAGAAAGGGAGAGTGGAATTTTCATAGCAACTTGCTAACTTTTAAGAGAGCAAGAGAGGTTTCTAAGAGAAGAACTACAGACAAACAAATGATGAAGATGGATGGAACAAAGGAAAATGACAAAGGAAAAATCTTAAGAAAGAAGGCATATAAGGGCTATAAGGAAAGAGGAAAAGCATAACCAAAATATAGAAGAAAACTAAGACTAAATCCAAAACATAGAAGAAAACCAAGATTCATCTGTGAAATATACTATGCTTAACAAAAACCGATGGAAGTTGAGGAGGAATTGAATAGTAGAAAAAAAAAACTTGAAGCACACCTGGAGATAAATTTCAATTTAGTAAAGGTATTAGAAAAATAGAAAACATGAGGATTATAAATGATGAAAAAGGAAAGAGTATTGGTATTCTATAGAAATAGTGACAACACTGAATTAGAAAAGTTAGAGACAAAGTAAAGACAATGTATATCAAGTGTCATGTTTACAATCATACCTTTAAAAATTGTTAGTTTATTTTTCAGTAGGAAATACTTTAAGTCAAAATAGGGATAAAATCATAAGTGAATGTGAAATAATTGTGAGAAATATAAACTGAAGATTCATAATCCTCCTCCTCTCGTTAGATTTTGACAGTCATCTCTATCTTGAGCTTTAAAATCAATGCTTGCCCATTCATCATCTACTTCACGCTTCATAGTTCTTAAGTCATGTAGGCCTGGGACTTCCAACTTTTCTAGAGCCTTGTGGGGCTCAATTTTTTTTCTAATTGAAAGAATTGGGAGACGTTATATGTTAGTAGCCAAAAAATCCAGCATGTCCATTAAGATATTAATGGGGAAACTATTTTAGATTGGATGAATTATCAGGGGGTTAGTCTTGAACGGAGGTTTAAGATGTAAAGAGGCATAATAGCCTACGCTCTAGTAAATGAGATCACGTACAAGATTTTAGGGAAATTATTATAGACTGAATATTCGAATTCCGATATCTTTGATCATAATCTGATCACCATCGAACTAGAATGCAAGATTGAGTAGAACCAAAGTAAAATACTCCAGGACAGTTGAAAATAGTTTACCAGAATACACTACGAAAATTTATTGGAGTACACTACATCAGTAAAGGACATTGTAAGAGAAACAAACAAACAGGATAGAAGGAATGGACCTAATAACTAAAGAAGCCGCAGAAAAGAAATTGCTCAAAGTAGGTAAATGCAGAGTACTTGGTGAAGAAACTAATTACATGAAAAACTAAATCAATGAGGAAATAAGATGAGGAATAATGGAAAGGAAAGAACTAAACCGAAGGAAAAGAAACTAATCCAGATGGTAAAAAAGCATTATAGGATAGATATGGTCAAAACGAGAGAAGTGCAAGAATTTATAAAGAAGGAAATTACCATATCTGAAAAAATAGAGTAACAGAAAAAAGAAAGAAAGAAAAAAAGACTTTGGGAGAGCATTGACAGAAAAAGGAACAGACAGAAAACCCAAAATAATATAAAACTCTACATCTTTATGGCCAGCAAGGAAATAAGAATAAGTAAGAGTACTGGAAAACTATATATGGCGAGTAGGAAAATAAAATCCTTAGTTTGGAATGAAGAGAAACGGATAGAATATGATAATGAAATAGCGCACCTGGAAGATAGCATAAAAATAGATATATCCCAAAAATACAGATAGAACACCATGATCATTCAATGGCAACAAAAGGAATACTAAAACCTAAGGGAAAGCCCACAATCACAATACAAAACTTAAAGAATAGCCTGAGAAAACTGAAGGCAAAGAAAGCAAAAAGGACTAAATGGCCTTCAATCCGAGCTCTACAAAGTACTATAAAAGAACGGGACCTGGAAGAGGTCAAGAACAAAAACAGCCTTACTAAGACCAGAGCAAAAACCGTGTACTTACTCTGCTAAGGTCTATCTCTCGTTTCTCAAAAAAGTAGGTTTTGTAAAATAATTGCAGTTAGACAATTGTCTATAAGACATGGGACGAGTGATCCAATCAGTAGGGCTTTCTTCACCTAATAAAAAGTTACAGAAAACTTTTGTGATTTCCACACATTAGATCAATACCTTTTAGGCTGTTCTTTATAAAAGAAAAATCATTAATGCAATTGACCAAAATTTATTGAGTAAGAATTAATCCAGCTTGCTTCCCACAAATCATGGAAGCTCTATGGCAGGAGCAGCATTAGCAGATTTGGCAGTATTTTTTCACAGCCCCCGATCATCTTGCTTCCTACAAACCATGGAACATCTATGGCAGAAGCAGCATTAGCTGGTTTGGCAGTATTTTTCCACTGCCCCAGATAATTTTGCTTCCAAAAAATCGTGGAACCTCGATGGTAGGAACAGCATTAGCTGATTTGGCAGTATTTTTCCACTGCCCCAGATAATTTTGCTTCCAAAAAATCGTGGAACCTCGATGGTAGGAACAGCATTAGCTGATTTGGCAGTATTTTTCCACTGCCCCAGATCATCTTGCTTCCCACAAATCGTGGAACCTCGATGGCAGGAATAGCATTAGCTGATTTGGCAGTATTTTTCCACTGCCCCCAATCATTTTTCTCCCCACAAAACGTGGAACCTCGAAGGAAGGAGCAGCATTATCTGATTTGGCAGTATCTTTCCACTGCTCCCAATCATCTTGCGTCTCACAAATCGTGGAGCCTCGATGACAGGAGCAGCATTAGCCGATTTGGCAGTATTTTTCCACTGACCCCGATCATCTCTACGTAGTTCCATTCCAAAGTTTTAAAAAATTGCATTTTATGTAAAAATAACCTGCCACGAAAATAACGCAAACAACTGGGCAGCATATGATATGGCTAGCATCCAAGTAATTTCACTGCCCTTCGTTGGGTACCACATTAAAAAAATTACATTAACAACTTCATGCCACCCAAAAGATGCAGTCATCATGACACTGGTTACCAAGCCCTCATCACACTAATAACTTGCAACCTACATTAAAGTGAATAAACAGTATTTTCGGTAAAACATTAGAAATGAAAAGGTAGAACAAAGATGTTTTTAGGAACGGTATTAAATGTGTCAAGTTAAAGAAAAATAACCATGCAAGTAATTAAAGTTTTGAATTAACTGGCCAAGAGAGTGAATGATTGATATAAGTAATATCAGAGTCACAAATAGAAGTTTGATATTGAAGAAAAGCAGTTTAATAATCAATTTGTATTTTTCTGTACCATACTTACTACACAAACCTATGTTTTTACATAGGAGTACGACTTCAGTGAAGCTGGAATGACCGTTTGAACTCTGAAGTAACAGTAGAATCTGGCTGGTGGTGTAACCTTCAATTTGACCTTTAACTTGCTGTGGGCGGTATAACTTAAATGTCTGTGTATAGTTAAAAAAAAAAAATAGAATTAATATCAATAATACTAGTAGAATTTCTTTCTACAAGTCATACAAACCGTCAGCCTTCAATAGGCGACTCATCCTAAGTGGTACTAAATTACTAAACCAAACCACCTGGCTTGCTGACCAGGGAAACTACAATACACTTCGGTCTTTGAGAGAAGAGTGAAGGTGACTACTGTATTTGCCAGTCATTGCATACCCTGTAGAGGTGAAAGGAGTGATGTGTCATGAAGAGACTACGTCAGTGGGAAAAAAAAAAAAAAAAAAAAAAAACTGTACCCATTTCCCTGCCAACCTCTTAACAGTCTAAATAGATGATGCAGGTTTTAGGGTAGGTCATAGAGAAACCAGCATGGTAATTTTGAGAAATGCGTTACATACATTTCATCCATCCTCCCCTAGTTTGGGAAGATGGTAGAGATACTTGTAATACAGATCTCAGCCATAAAATTTGCCTCCATCCAGCACCTGAACCCGGGCATAATGGAGCGACTGCTTCACCCTAAAGGGGGAAAACGAAGACGAAAACTGACAGAAATTCTATTTCTCCTTTGACCTGTATCTCATAATCTTAGACAAAATGCTATTTATTCCATGAGGGAGCAAGGTTTGCAGCACTACTTGTTGAACAATTGCCGCAGGACCAAAGATCATCTTATTCAGGGAATTGTGCTTTACCCCTGTGGGTAGTGTGCAGCAAAGGTCGAGTCAAGCCCGCATCCTACCTTCTGGACTAGCACTACTGACAGGTTCTTTCTAAAGGTTAGGGTAGATCTGATATCCTTTACTTGATGTGATCAAATTAGGATGATATAGTTGGCCCTCCTTATTCATGGGGATTGGGTAACAGACATTTGCGAAGATCAAGAATCCATGAACACTTAGTGCCCTAAGGTGGGTCTACTCATAATCCACTGAATAACTAACCATTGCCAACTAGTGGTCGACGAACACTAGGTAAACCACTGTACTATATAGTTTTCATGTGATTCCTATTTCTTTTAGTTCAGGTTACTTTTGAAAGTTAATTATATACTGTATTATCTAGTAATGATGATACAAATCTAGCTGGAAAGACAGGATGCCATAACCCCTAAGGCTTCCAACAAGGAATATAGCTCAGTGAGGAAAGGATACAAGGAAACTGAATGATGTGCCAATGAGTAACTTTAAAAATGGGAACTAACCCCAGTGGATGACAATGGTACAGAGGCTATGGCAATTCCAAAACTAGAAAACAATGGTGTGATTTTGGATTGCCCTTCTAGAAGAGCTGGTTGCCATAGAGTTTTCTACCCTTACCATGTGCAAAGAAGCCACTGAACAATTATAGAGCATTAGTTAGCCCCTTGAAGGAAGAATACAGAACACATTAAGAAGGCTCAACAAGAGTCATCACCACTCTACAGAACTTAAAAAACAATACACTGTTGTTCCTATCAAAAACACAAGCGGATACTGTAGTGTATCAGTACTGTAATTTATGCGCAGTACCATCACTAAATTACAGCTTAATTAGCCTAGGCAAGACGACACATCAAGTGATGGCTCTTTGAGAGAGGTTTACTTGCAACCCTACCAATTCGTCATACGCATTGTTCAGTATGGTACCAATTTAGTATACCGTACAGTACAGTGCTGTTATGTAATCCTCATAATCTCCTCCTCTTATGCCTATTGATGCAAAGAACCTCTTGTTAGATTTAGTCAGTCTTCCATCTTGAGCTTTTAAATAAATACTTCTCCATTCATCTTCTGCTTAACGCCTCATAGTCCTCAGCCAAGTAGGCCTGAGTCTTCCAACTTTCCTAGTGCCTTGTGGAGCTCAGTTCAAAGTTTGATGAACTAACCTCTCTTGGGGAGTGGGAAGAGCAATTCCAAACCATTTCCATCTACCCCTCACCATGATCTCATACACATGTCACTCAAGCGAGCTCTCTTATAGTTTAATTTCTAATCCTGTCCTGCCATTTATCTCCCAGTATTCTTCCGAGGGCTTTTCTTCTCAAATCTATAAACACTGTTGGATATTGTTTTATTGCCATACCACAACCCTTGTCCATACAGTACCACCGATCTCACTAAACCGATATATAGTCCGATTTTTCTGTAATTTTAGGCGATTTGATTTCCATATTTTACTACCTAGCTATTGCCTGATTTGCTTTTTTCAATCTGTAATTAAAATCAGATTCTAAAGACCTTGTATTAGCAATCATAGTTCCTAAATATCTAAATGATTCCACCTCAAAATTCCTTTCTCCTAATGATATTTAATCTTGCATTGCATATTCCATTATCATCTGTCTTCTATCTTGACCCCAACCTCTAATGCAATTTTCCATGCATTCTGGTAAGCAAGCTTTGCAAATCCTGTGGAGTTTTGCTAACAAGGACAATATCACCAGCCTACTCTATGTGCTCTAAATCACAGTCCAGTCGAGTCTAATCCTTCTCCGCTATCCCCAACTGTTCTGTGCATTACAAAATCCATTAGGAGGATAAACAACATAAGTTATGTGACGGGCCGAGAGAGGAGTTGTGAAATCAAAGGCAGATTGGAAACGACTGAGTTATATTGTTGTGGAACACTCTCCTTATATACAAAACCTCAAGGCAACAGGACATGACAAGTTCACAAGACAGACAAAATCACAGAGGAAAAACCAGACTTGAATTTTCATGTTCGTTTTAGTGCGAGGGAAGAGCGAAGATACAACCATAATATACACAAAAGGAATTATGTACAATTGTGTGAAACACGGTTGGTACATGGCTCCCCCCTAAAAATGACATACTGTACATGTTAAATAAGGCGCCCTGATCTAGAGAGGCGAACTGTAGGCGGGTCATCTGGCAGAAGATAAGCAGGTTTTAGACGATCAATGGAGACCCAGTCTTCTTTGCCCCGAATGTTTAGGAGGAATGCTTTCGGACTGCGTCGGATCACAAGGTAAGGTCCCGTGTAAGGGGGCGTTAACGGTGGCTTGCTGGTATCGTTGCGCAGGAAGACGTGCGTTGCAGAGTGCAAGTCCGTTGGTATGTGATGCTTCGCTGGGGGCTTGTAAGTCTGGCGGCACGGAGTAAATTTTCCTACGACGTGACGTATGCGCTGGAGATCATCGGAGGAGGTTGTAGAAGGAAAAAACTCGGCAGGGACGACCAACGGGTCGCCATACACCATTTCGGCTGCCGAGACGTCGAGGGCGTCTTTAGGAGTGGTCCTTAGTCCAAGGAGGACCCAGGGAAGCTGAGTAAACCAGTTGCAATCCTTGCAGCGGGACATCAAAGCTGCTTTGAGGGTGCGATGAAAACGTTCAACCATTCCATTGGCAGCGGGGTTGTAGGCCGTTGTGTGATGTAGGGTGATGCCCAGGAGATTCGCTAATGACGTCCATAATTGAGAGGTGAAAGTGGTTCCCCTGTCAGAAGTAATATGCTCAGGGATACCGAATCTTGAAATCCATCCAGAGAGTAAGGCAGATGTACACGAGGCGGACGTTGCAGTTTCCATGGGAATGGCTTCAGGCCAACGAGTGGAGCGGTCGATGATGGTAAACAGGTAACGATGTCCTTGTGATGTGGGTAGGGGGCCTACAACGTCGACGTGAATGTGTGCGAAACGACGCTGAGGTTGAGGAAAGGTGCCCACTCCTGAATCCGTGTGTCGATGTACTTTGGAAGTTTGGCAAGAAGTACAGGCGCGGACCCAATCCTTAGCATCCTTAGAAATGCCGTGCCAAATGAACTTTGCCTTCAGCAGCTGTGCAGTAGAACGGCACGAGGGATGTGAAAGGCCGTGGATGAAATCAAACACCTGTCGGCGCATGGGAGCAAGAATCCAAGGTCTCGGTCTACCAGTACTGACGTCACAGAGGAGGGTGGTGTTGGAGTTTTCGAGGGGAAAATCCTCCCAACGGAGGGACGTGCAGGATGTCCTACAAGCTTGATACTCTGGATCCTGTCGTTGGGCTTCAGCCAGGGCGTTTTAATCCAATCCCAGTTGAACGGCAGCCAACGTGTTTCTTGACAGGGCATCGGCAACGGGATTCATTTTCCCAGGGACGTATTGGAGGGTGCAATTGTATTCAGCCACGGCGGAGAGATGTCGGCGTTGACGGGCGGACCAGACGTCAGACTGTCGAGTGAAGGCGTGCACCAGAGGCATGTGGTCTGTGCGAATGACTAAGGGCGTACCTTCTAAGAAATGGCGAAAGTGACTGACAGCCAGGTGCACCGCCAGCAATTCTCGATCGAAGGTAGAATAACCCGATTCTGCCTTGGACAGTTTTCTGCTGAAGAAGGCCAATGGGCGGGGCGAGCCTTTGACCACCTGCTCGAGTACTGCACCAATAGCGACGTCGCTGGCATCGGTGGAGAGAAGGAGAGGGGCGTGTGGGATAGGAAAAGTGAGAGCCGCAGCAGTTGATAGGGCTTTCTTTGCATTGCAGAAGGCCGCTTCTTGAAGGGGACCCCACTTCAGGTCCTTTGGCTTGCCCTTGAGGGAGGCGTAGAGGGGAGCAAGAGTGGCGGCAATGGCTGGCAGAAAGCGGTGATAATAGTTGATCATGCCCAAGAATTCCTGCAGAGCTTTGACGGTCGAGGGCGTGGGGAAATTCTGAACGGCTGCTACCTTCTCAGGGAGGGGATGGACTCCTTCAGGAGTGATACGGTGCCCTAAGAACGACACTTCGTTGGCGCCAAAGGTACACTTGTCGTACCGGATTACAAGGCCGTTTTGTTGCAGGCGGTCGAGCACGATGCGCAGGTGACGGAGGTGTTCCTCTTTTGAGGAGGAGAACACAAGTATGTCGTCCACATAACATACACAGAAAGGGAGGTCCCCTAAGATGCCATCCATGAGACGTTGAAACGTTGCCCCAGCATTACGAAGGCCAAAACAGGAGTAATTGAAGGTGTATGTACCAAACGGAGTGGTGATGGCGGTCTTGGGGATGTCCTCTGGGTTCATAGGCACCTGATAATACCCCTTCAGGAGGTAAAGCGTAGAGAAAACCTTTGCTTTGTGCAGGTAGGAGGTTACATCGGCAATGTTTGGGAGGGGGTAGTGATCCAGTTCTGTTTGCATGTTCAGGCGCCTGTAATCCCCGCACGGACGGAGGGAGCCGTCTTTCTTCAGAACGATGTGTAAGGGTGACGACCATGGGCTGGAGGCCTTTTGGCAAAGGCCCATTTTCTCCATTTCGGCTAACGTCTGTTTGGTGGCTGCCAATCGTTCCGGTGCCAGACGTCTGAATTTTGCGAAGACTGGGGGTCCCGTCGTCTTGATATGGTGATAAATACCGTGCTTAGCAGGAACCGTGGGCGTTTGGCGAAGTTCTGGACGGAAAACTTCCGGGTACGACGTGAGGAGGTGGGCGTAGGCATCCGTGGGTGCGCTGATGTGGAGAGCGAGGTTAGAGGGGGCGGGTTGAAGAGGTGTCGACAAGTACGAGTCCGCGTTGACCAATCGTCGGTGGGCGGCATCGACCAGAAGGTGGAAATGAGAGAGGAAATCCGCACCGAGGATTGGCATTGTGACGTCAGCAACGAGAAACTTCCAATTGAATTTACCGTTTCCGAACGATAATGTGAGGCTCTCGTAACCGTAGGTGGGTATCGCAGATCCGTTGGCAGCTACCAAGCGGACGTCGGCAGATGTAGACAGACTACGTTGTGCCTTGAAGAGTTTCCTTGGCAAATAGAACGACAAGCACCCGTGTCTACCAAAAATCGCACGCCCGTTCCTGCATCCTGTAAAAAGGAAAGATTAGAAACATGGGAGGCCACCGCCACAAGCGATGGCCTACTTACACGTTTTTTGGCCACTGACAATCTTTGGCACATTTCTTCGCGGTTGCCCCGAATCTGAAGTGGTAGTAGCAAAACTGCGGTGGATGGGAGGTAGTAAGTGGCTGTAGAAGTCGTTCGTTGGGGCGCGAGCGATTGGTGGGTGGTGGGCGGCTTTGTCGCCGCTTCGGCACGTCACGGGGTAGGCGTGTATGTCCTACGGCATTCATGTCAGCTTCGGTGTACGTTGAATAGGCATCCTCGTCGTCAGGGGTGGAGGCGTTGATGGAGGTCTTGAAGTGGCTGTCCATAAGGGCGTCGGCTTTGGTCATCAAGTCCTGTATGGGTAAACTATCGACATTGGGTATGGCAGCGCGCACAGGTTCAGGTAAACGGCATATCCAAAGGGCACGGAGTAGGTTCACCTCACGAGGAGAGCCGTCTGCGGCAGGTTGAAGGCGAGCGATACTGGTCATTTCCCTGAGGGCAAGCAAAGCCCTTTGGTCCCCCAACGGTTGTTGCGAGAGCTGAAAAAGCTTTGATATACGGGCGGCTGGCGACGGCGAGTACTGTTGCAGAAGGTATGATTTGAGGTTGTCATACGCTATTGGGGTGTCTCCTTGTTCACAAAGCCAGTCGGATATTTCTGGGAAGGTGTCCTCGGGTATCGCCGCGAGAACATAATCCACTTTGGTGGTTGAGCGAGTCACGCCCCTGATACGAAACTGGACTTCTGCGCGCTGAAACCAAGCAAACGCCTCTCCGCTGGCAAACGATGAAAGTTTGAATGGAGAGGCCGTAGCGCCAACTGCCGTAGAGTCCGTCATAGTACCAACGATGGAGGGGCGAGGGGGTGGGGGTGGAAGGCGGTGGAAGCGAGTCGACTTCCGGGGTCACCAATGTGACGGGCCGAGAGAGGAGTTGTGAAATCAAAGGCAGATTGGAAACGACTGAGTTATATTGTTGTGGAACACTCTCCTTATATACAAAACCTCAAGGCAACAGGACATGACAAGTTCACAAGACAGACAAAATCACAGAGGAAAAACCAGACTTGAATTTTCATGTTCGTTTTAGTGCGAGGGAAGAGCGAAGATACAACCATAATATATACAAAAGGAATTATGTACAATTGTGTGAAACACGGTTGGTACAGTTATAACACATCCTTGGGGCTCTCCGCTGTTCACTGGCAATTCATTTGATAAGACTCCATGAACATTAACTTTGCACTTAATCAAATTTACATATTTAAAAGGAACTCTATAATAATGCAAGACACTGCCAAATTGGCTGGTACATAGTATCAAAGGCTTTTTCATAGTCCACAAATGCCATCATAAGTGGATTTCTAAATTCTATACATTGCTCAACCACATGTCTTGAAGTAAAAATGTTGTCATTTCAACTACTTTTTTGAAATCCTGGTTGCTCATCTCTCAACTTTTCATCAATCCTACTCTCTAGCCTCTGAAGAATAAGCATACTATATATTTTCAAGACAACTGACAGTGTGATGCCTCTATGATTATTGCATCTGTAATTATTGCAATCTGTCACTTTTTTCTTCTTCTTTTTTTTTTTAACATTGCCACCATCACTCAGCTCCTATTCATAACTCAGCTCCTATTCATAAAGTTAATACAAGTTCTAAAATCTAAATATTTATCATTTAATATAAATACTAAAAGAAAAAGCAAGTTTTGACCAAACGTTTTTGTACGTAGTTCTAAGCATTAACATCTTGTGATGCAATCCTTTGGGCATCTACTGGTTAGCTATTGTGTTCATTGCACTTTTTGTTATACAACATTCATACGCGACATGCACGTAAGGTAAACTTCATTATAATAAAGTACTGAGCACCATATACAATTAATATCTGTGAAATACTACAGTAACTAGTTAAATACAGTATACATATTTACAAATACAAGTACAGTACATACTAGTATATATCAATACTGGCGAGTATAAAAAGTAGCAGAATTTAAAAAAAGTCTGAATAAAATATAATTTCATCACACCATTTAATATTCCGCAAAGGGGAACAGTTGGAGAGGTGGATGGGGGTAAGTTGTGCAGTTACAAATGGATTAATGGTGAAATTAGGTAACTGCAGAGTACGACGTTTACGTTAAAGTCACATCAGTGCTAAAAATTACAGTGGATTAGTACATGTGCAATTGCAAGTACAGTAATAGAACTGCAAAATACAGTCGGCCCTACTTATTCGTGGGTGTCTGGTAACAGACGCGAGAAACGAGGAATGAAAATAAAACGAGAGGTTTGGGGAACAGAAAAGGCTTTAAAGATCTTGGATGAGGGCAGCGTCAGTATGAGGCATTATTTGCTTGTAACTGAAAATACTAATGTTACATACGGCAAGGTCCTTTCTAAAGTTGATACTTTTGTTATGAGAACGAGGTTGGGGTAAAATTATTGTTGGCAATATATTGATGGTGATGGTATACCCTGTAGATTGTGTGGTGAAGCATACTCGCATACTCTGCATCATTATATGTTAGAATGTGATAAACTTAGGGAATTTAGAAATGTTTCTATTAATAGTGTTACTGAGCAAGTTTGCTTTGTCTTAAATAATAATATCGCGAAAAAAATTGTTAACAAGTTTCCTAGGTTTTACTGGAATAGATAAAAGAGCATTGTAATAAGTTTTGTTGGGGATGCATTAGCATGCTAATACATCCCATTTAATGTATCTATATGTCAAACTTTTTTGAATTTGAATTGAAATTTAACAGACGCAAGAAGCAAGAATACACAAATACTTGCTACCCTAGGGTTGGACAACTCTTGACCTAAGAACTCTGTCCATTACCTTCGTATAGTCGAATGATATTATCCTTACTTGGTTTCTATTACAGTTCAAGTATCATATAAAGGTATAATCACATTTCAGTAAATGTATGGTATATGTACACTCTTGTACGCAAGACTTAACAAAGTCAAGGACACAGGTAAATTTACAGACAACAAAACGCTGTTGATCCTATCCAATATAACACTCGCTGATACTGTAGTGTATTTTACTGTAATATATGTATAGCACTATCACTGCAGTGCAGCTTAATTAGGTAAGGTAACACTCTTAAGCGTTTTCCTTTATTATTTTTTTTCAGCAGGTCGACTCAAGTCATTCACTAACAATATACGTAGCCTATATACAAATTACTATTTTAAAATCCAGTATTTTGTATATAATACTATACAGTAGTTAGTATAACAATAACAAGAGTATTACACAATGAATACATAAGCATGATAAAAATCAAAAAGAAATATTGGTAGTAAAACACCACTAACCGTTTAAGCATGAAGATCTACGCAGTGTCTGAAGCCCGACTAAACTCTGACTATCGACTGTTTGGAGCTTGGGGTAGCTTGAAGTACGCATCACATTTTATACTAAAATCCCTAGTATGCACACTAGATATGTATAGGTTTTTTACATCATTCAATCATTTTTTTTTTTTTTTTTTGCATTAGAGCTTCTTTCTTTCTGGAGTTCTTATTTTAGAATCTTAAACATTAAATGCACAAAAACTCAAAAACCGAAATGTCACGCACTTACATTGCTTTTTATCATAGTTTAAATTCAAGCATTTAACGCAATCGTTCATTAGTTTAACTTTGTCTACTCAAAACCTATCCGAAACTGATGTAGGACACTTGAAAATTGGGTAATCGGCATCTTTATTCTCCTGATTAGAGCAATTACTAAATGATTTAAAAGTTCTATTTTTACTATGATTGACGTAAACAACCAAGCCGGTACTATAATATATAGCTCATTCCAGCGACGACTGAATGTGTGATAAATGCCAAACAAGCACTAATTAAGGAGCCAATTACAGAATCTAGAGAGAGAGAGAGAGAGAGAGAGAGAGAGAGAGAGAGAGAGAGAGAGAGAGAGAGAGAGAGAGAGAGAGAGAGAGAGAGAGAGAGAGAGAGAGAGAGAGAGAGAGAGAGAGAGAGAATGGAAATATGTCCATGTCAAATATAGACGGGCACTCAAACCTAATGCCTCAACAACAAGCACAGACACTTCGATGGTTTGGCCGTGGTTTCCTCATTTATGACGTCATCTATACTCGTGATCGCCAACCATACAACAAAATTGGTAAAAAGTGTCTCCCCGCCGTGCATTTGCCCTTCTTGTGACAGTGGAAGGAACTTAAATTACATCAGCTACTTTGATCATCCCTCCTTAGGTTTTTCGAGTAAAATGGATGATCGAGACATTCAGTCTTATAAGAGGTCTTAACGGACCTTTTCAGTTCTTTCTGGAGCTTTAACTTAAGCATATGAAATTTTAAATGCGCAAAAAACCTGAACTGTCACTTAAAAAGAACAATTCTTACAACTTATTAAATTTATTCCAGTTTTGAGAAATGGTCTTCAAAGTTTTATTTTTATTTTAGAAATTGATTGAAAATGGAGTTCTAGCGATTACTTTCCCGACCACTGGGGATCACAAGGACACCAATACATTTTCAAGGTTATTTACCAAGTAGTGGTGAGGTCCTTCCTCCAAATCAAGAAACATATATACTACATGTACCAAATGCCCCTCATGAGTAGGACGATGCTAGAATATATTCTTGATTGCGTATTTACTGGACAAATTTCTCGACTTATAAATATCTAATTATCGTATCTAAGACTTTATTCACATTTAAACAGAATATAACGTAAAAAATTGCAACTATATAAACGTACAGGGTAAGAAATACGATGCTAATTGGCTTAAGAGAAACAAGCTACTGGCGTTTATTTAAGCTATTCATAATAAAAAGAAGAAAACGTACAGGGTAAGAAATACGATGCTAATTGGCTTAAGAGAAACAAGCTACTGGCGTTTATTTAAGCTATTCATAATAAAAAGAAGAAAACGTAAAATAAAGAATAAAAGAAAATGGTATTACATACTAAGACTAACTACTATAAAAGTAAACTTCAGCAAAGCTTTTGCAGAAAAAGTAGTTATTTGAGTAAAACTATATTAAAAAAGTATTTATCGAATGTAAAATCAAAAGATTAAATAAAAATGGACAGCAAAGATAAGGCAAGGGTAAAAAAAGGGGTATGTCAAATATATAAACATAGGTAATTTTGAGCAAAGATCTTAAGTTATCCATAATAATAGAAGAAAACGTAAAAACGAAGATTCAGAGAAAATGGTATTACAGATTACGGGTAACTAGTATAAAAGTAAACTTCAGCAAAGCCTTTGCAGAATAAGTTGTGATTTGAGTAAGACTATATTAAAAAGGATTTATTGAATGTAAAATAGTACCATTGAAAGATTAAATGAAAATGGATAGCAAAGATAAGGCAAGGATGAAGCCAAAAGGAGAGATGGTGAATAACCAGGACAAAAAAACTTGCCCGGAAGAGGTTGAATTATGTAACTATCCGATTGTTCCGAATGCAACAAGATTGTAGCCAAGAAGTAATGTGGAGTAGCTAGAGACTATTGCGAGAATTGGAACCATATTATGTGTGTAAAACTGATCAAGGATGCATATAAAGTATTACAGAATAAAAGTCTGACTTGGTTTTGTAGAAGATATCAGGTAGCCTATCTTACATGGATAGGAAAGCAAGGTAAAATAGTTGAAGGCCAGTTAATGATATGCTAATGGAAAGGCAAGAGGTTCTAGAGTATACAATACTAGAAATAAAAGGATACAAAAGGCGTATCATTAGATATAGGTTAAAGAAGTATGGAAAAGGAAAAATGTGGAATACACAGAGGAAAGCACTGATGAGAGAAAACGTAAGGATAGGACAAGGTGTGAACGGCAGTTTAAAGGCAACCTGGCAGTATTTGGCTCTCATACAATAGAAACAAGTAGAGTAAGAAAGCCAAAAGTATAAATTATGCCCATAGACCATCAAATTTTTCGTAGTCAAAGAAGCAGACAGACCAAATAGGCTGAACTGATAAAATAAAGAAATTATCAGGAAGAAAGGGAGAGTGGAATTTCCATATCAACTTGCCTAACTTTTAAGAAATCAAGAGAGGTTCCTAAGGGAAGAACTACAAACAAACAAATGATGAAGATGGATGGAACAAAGTAAAATGACAGAAAGGAAAATTCTTAAGAGAGAAGACACACAAGGGTTATAAGGAAAGAGGAAAAAACATAACCAAACTATAGAAGAAAACCAAGATTCATCTGTGAAATATACTATGGTTAACAAAACAAGAACCGATGGAAGTTGAGGAGGAATTGGATAGCACACCTGGAGATAAATTACAATTTAGTAAAGGTATTAGAAAAATAAAAAAACATGAGGATTATAAATAGTGACAACACTAAATTAGAAAAGTTACAGACAAAGTAAAGGCAATGTATATCAAGTGTAGTGTATATAATCATACCTTTAAAATTGTTAGTTTATTTTTCAGTAGGAAATACTTTAAGTCAAAATAGGGATAAAATCATAAGTGAATGTGAAATAATTGTGAGGAATATAAACTGAAGATTCATAATACTCCTCCTCTCGTTAGATTTCGCCAGTCATCTCTATCTTGAGCTTTAAAATCAATGCTTGCCCATTCATCATCTACTTCACGCTTCATAGTTCTTAAGTCGTGTAGGCCTGGGACTTCCAACTTTTCTAGAGCCTTGTGGGGCTCAATTATTTTTTTTTAATTGAAAGAATTGGGAGACGTTAAATGTTAGTAGCCAAAAAATCCAGCATGTCCATTAAGATAGGAATGGGGAAACTATTTTAGATTGGATGAATTATCAGGGGGTTAGTCTTGAACGAAGGTTTAAGATGTAAAGAGGCATAATAGCCTACGCTCTAGTAAATGAGATCACGTACAAGATTTTAGGGAAATTATTATAGACTATGAATATTCGAATTCCAATATCTTTGATCACAATCTGATCACCATCGAACTAGAATGTAAGATTAAGTAGAACCAAAGTAAAATACTCACGCAAAATAATTTAATACATTTCTATGGTAAGTAATTAAATAAGTATTAGTAGAGTACTGAAAAATCATATATGGCAAGCACGAAAATTAAATAGGTTTCGAATAAAGAAAGACGCATACAATATGTAAAGAAAGACGCATACAATATGAAAATAAAATAGCGCACATGAGATAGCATAAAAATATATAGTACATCCAAAAATTACCGAGAGAACACTGATCTTTTAATGGAAACAAAAGGAATATTAAAACCTACGGAAAACTCAACAATCCCAATACAAAGCTTAAAGAATAGCCTGAGAAAACTGAAGCCAAAGCAAGCAAAAAGGCCTGGTTGGTCTTCAACCCGAGCTCTACAAAGTACTATGAAAGAACAAAACTGATGTTTTGAAACGCTACAGAAATGCTACCAAAAAGTTAGATTAAGACGAAAAAACAAATACCTGGAAGAGGTCAAGAACAAAAGTGATCGAAAGAAAAGAAGACCAATGGCAAAGACCAAAGACCTATAACTATGTATATTTATGATAATGATGAAAGATAAAATAGAAAATCACCCAAGAATAAAAGAGAAAGATAACCAGTGCCAAGCAGGATTTATATGAGGAAGCAGAGTAGAAGATATCTTAGTAGTAAAGTATTGTGTAGAAGATAAGCTGTAGAAATATGAAACCCCTGATAGTAACTGCCATAGATTTTAGTAATGTCTTACGCTGTAAAAAGGGGACAAATAATAAAAGTTTTAAAGGAATACAGAATCCATATCACAGTTATGAAGGAGTTAGCAAATATTTTATCTATGGAAAAAACTTTTAATCCTTAAATATTGACGTTCCAGCTAAAAAGTCCACTAACCTGTTTCCCAAATTCCAAGAAGTCGTCGGCAGTCCCTAGCCACAATAGTTGAAATATTCGAACATCCGCAAAATTAATAATCTGATCTGCGATAGTAGAGCTTGCTAGTCTCTGAAAAATAATATAGTTTAATCCGAAATACTTTAAAATTAGATTAATTAAAGATCAAAACTTTAAGAGATGAAGACTAGACTATGAATTTGGATACTCTAGTTACTATCTGCAAGAGTTTAACTTCTTTATGAAGTATTACAGCTTCAAAAGACTTCCTTCAGCAAAAGAATTACTAATACCAGAGCAAAAACCGTGTACTTACTCTGCTAAGGTCTATTTCCCGTTTCTCAAAAACGTAGGTTCTGTAAAATAATTGCAGTTAGACAATTGTTTATAGGACATGGGACGAGTGATCCAATTAGCCGGGCTTTCTTCACTAGATAAGAAGTTATAAGACAACTTTTGTGATTTTCACACTGACTGTTCTTTACAAAGAAAAAAAAATCATTAATGTAATTCACCAAAATCTATTGAATAAGAATGAATCCAGTTAAGAGCAACAATGCTGCTCGAATGCACCATAATTCTACTAAATTAATATATTTAAAAGAATGTTACCAATGTTCTTAAAAGTCTATAGGGTGCTCTGTTGCCAAAGCTACCCCTTAGAATTCTAATGATGGAATGGTTTGATAAATATTGTATGCTAATATTGCAGTTTTCAAACACTGACTTCTCCAGTTATTATAATTTCGATATTGCCTTGCTGCTGAAAATTAAGAAAAAATAAGTCCATGATCATCAACTTCTATGGCAGAAGCAGTACTAGCTTATTTAGCAGTATTTTTCCACTGCCCCGGATCATCTTGCTTCCCACAAACCGGTGAACTTCGATGGCAGGAGCAGTATTAGCCGATTTGGCAGTATTCTTTCACTGCTCCCGATCATCTTGCTTCCCACAAATAATGGAATCTCTATGTCAGAAGCAGCATTAGCCGATTTGGCAGTATCTTTCCACTGCCCCCAATCATCTTGCTTCTCACAAATCGTGGAGCCTCGATGGCAGGAGCAGCATTAGCCGATTTAGCAGTATTTTTCCACTGACCCCGATCATCTTTATGTAGTTCCATTCCAAAGTTTCAACAAATTGCAATTTATGTAAAAAATAACCTGCCACGAAAATAACGCAAACAACTGGGCAGCATATGATATGGCTAGCATCCAAGTAATTTCACTGCCCTTCGTTGGGTACCACATTAAAAAAGAATTACATTAACAACTTCATGCCACCCAAAAGATGCAGTGATCATGACACTGGTTACCAAGCCCTCATCACACTAATAACTTGCAACCTACATTAAAGTGAATAAACAGTATTTTCGGTAAAACATTAGAAATGAAAAGGTAGAACAAAGATGTTTTTAGGAACGGTATTAAATGTGTCTCAAGTTAAAGAAAAATAACCATGCAAGTAATTTAAGTTTTAAATCAACTGGCCAAGAGAGTGAATGATTGATATAAGTAATATCAGAGTCACAAATAGAAGTTTGATATTGAAGAAAAGCAGTTTAATAATCAATTTGTATTTTTCTGTACCATACTTACTACACAAACCTATGTTCTTACATAGGAGTACGACTTCAGTGAAGCTGGAATGACCGTTTGAACTCTGAAGTAACAGTAGAATCTGGCTGGTGGTGTAACCTTCAATTTGACCTTTAACTTGCTGTGGGCGGTATAACTTAAATGTCTGTGTATAGTTAAAAAAAAAAATAGAATTAATATCAATAATACTAGTAGAATTTCTTTCTACAAGTCATACAAACCGTCAGCCTTCAATAGGCGACTCATCCTAAGTGGTACTAAATTACTAAACCAAACCACCTGGCTTGCTGACCAGGGAAACTTACAATGCACTTTGGTCTTTGAGAGAAGAGTGAAGGTGACTACTGGATTTGCCAGTCATTGCATACCCTGTAGAGGTGAAAGGAGTGATGTGTCATGAAGAGACTACGTCAGTGGGAAAAAAAAAAAAAAAACAAAAAAAACTGTACCCATTTCCCTGCCAACCTCTTAACAGTCTAAATAGATGATGCAGGTTTTAGGGTAGGTCATAGAGAAACCAGCATGGTAATTTTGAGAAATGCGTTACATACATTTCATCCATCCTCCCCTAGTTTGGGAAGATGGTAGAGATACTTGTAATACAGATCTCTGCCATAAAATTTGCCTCCATCCAGCACCTGAACCCGGGCATAAAATTTGCCTCCATCCAGCACCTGAACCCGGGCATAATGGAGCGACTGCTTCACCCTAAAGGGGGAAAACGAAGACGAAAACTGCCAGAAATTCTATTTCTCCTTCGACTTGTATCACATCTTAGACAAAATACTATTTATTCCATGAGGGAGCTAGGTTTGCAGCACTACTTGTTGAACAAGTGCCGCAGGACCAAAGATCATCTTATCCAGGGAATTGTGCTTTACCCCTGTGGGTAGTGTGCAGCAAAGGTCGAGTCATGCCCGCATCCTACCTTCAGGACTAGCACTACTGACAGGTTCTTTCTAAAGGTTAGGGTAGATCCGATATCCTTTACTTGATGTGATCAAATCAGGATGATATAGTTGGCCCTCCTTATTCATGGGGATGGGGTAACAGACATTTGCGAAGATCAAGAATCCATGAACACTTAGTGCCCTAAGGTGGGTCTACTCATAATCCACTGAATAACTGACCATTGCCAACTAGTGGTCGACGAACACACTAGGTAAACCACTGTACTATATAGTTTTCATGTGATTCCTATTTCTTTTAGTTCAGGTTACTTTTGAAAGTTAATTGGTAATGATGATACAAATCTAGCTGGAAAAACAGGATGCCATAAGCCCTATGGCTTCCAACAAGGAAAATAGCTCAGTGAGGAAAGGATACAAGGAAACGGAATGATGTGCCAATGAGTAACTTTAAACATGAGAACTAATCCCAGTGGATGACAATGGTACAGAGGCTATGGTAATGCCAAAAACTAGAAAACAATGGTGTGATTTTGAATTTCCCTTCTAGAAGAGCTGGTTGCCATAGTTAAGAGTTTTCTACCCTTAACATGTGCAAAGAAGCCAGTGAACAATTACAGTGCATTAGGTAGCCCCTTGAAGGAAGAATACAGAACACATTAAGGCGGCTCAACAAGAGTCATCACTATTCTACAGAACTTGAAAACAATACACTGTTGTTCCTATCTAAAAACACAATCGGATACTGTAGCGTATCAGTACTGTATTTTATGTGCAGTACAATCACTAAATCACAGCTTAATTAGCCTAGGCAAGACGACACATCAAGTGATGGCTCTTTGAGAGAGGTTTACTTGCAACCCCACCAATTCGTCATATGTATTGTTCAGTATGGTACCAATTTAGTATACCGTACAGTACAGTGCTGTTATGAAATCATCATAATCATCTCCTCTTATGCCTATTGATGCAAAGAACCTCTTGTTAGATTTAGTCAGTCTTCCATCTTGAGCTTTTAATTCAATACTTCTCCATTAATCATCTGCTTAACGCCTCATAGTCCTCAGCCATGTAGGCCTGAGTCTTCCAACTTTTCTAGTGCCTTGTGGAGCCCAGTTCAAAGTTTGATGAACTAACCTCTCTTGGGGAGTGGGAAGAGCAATTCCAAACCCTTTCCATCTACCCCTCACCATGATCTCATACACATGTCACTCGAGTGAGCTCTTAGTTTAATTTCTAACCCTGTCCTGCCATTTAACTTCCAGTATTCTTCCGAGGGCTTTTCTTCTCAAATCTATAAACACTGTTGAATATAGTTTCATTGCCATACCACAACCCTTGTCCATACAGTACCACCGATCTCACTAAACCGATATATAGCCCGATTTTTATGTAATTTTAGGCGATTTGATTTCCATATTTTACCACCTAGCTATTGTCTGATTTGCTTTTTTCAATCTGTAATTAAAATCAGATTCTAAAGACCTTGTATTAGCAATCATAGTTCCTAAATATCTAAATGATTCCACCTCAAAATTCCTTTCTCCTAATGATATTTAATTTTCATTGCATATTCCATTATCATCTGTCTTCTTTCTTGACCCCAACCTCTAATGGAATTTTCCATGCATTCTAATAAGCAAGCTTTACAAATCTTGTGGAGTTTTGCTAACAAGGACAATGTCGCCAGCCTACTCTAGGTGCGCTAAATTTCAGTCCAGTAGAGTCTGATTCTTCTCCGCTATCCCCAACTGTTCTGTGCATTACAAAATCCATTAGGAGGATAAACAAGATAAGTTATAACACATAACCTCGAGGTACTCCGCTGTTCACTGGCAATTTATTTGATAAGACTCCATTAACATTAACTTTGCACTTGCTATGCTCGTGAACAGATTTAATCAAATTTACATATTTAAAAAGTTACTCCATAATAATGCAAGACTCTGCAAAATTGCCTAGTACATACTATCAAAGGCTTTTTCATAGTCGACAAATGCCATCATAAGTGGATTTCTAAATTCCATACATTTCTCAACCACATGTCTTGAAGTAAAAATGTTGTCATTTCAAGTACTTTTTTTTTTTAAATCCTGGTTGCTCATCTCTCAACTTTTCATCAATCCTTCTCTCTAGCCTCTGAAGAATAAGCATACTATATATTTTCAAGACAAGTGACATAAGTGTGATGCCTCTGTAATTATTGCAATCGGTTAGATTTTTTTTTTTAACATTGCCACCAACACTCTTAGCTCCTATTCATAACTCCTATTCATAAAGTTAATACGAGCTCTAAAATTTATATATTTATCATTTAATATAAATACTAAAAGAAAAAGCAAGTGATGACCAAACGTTTTGTTCGTAGTTCCAAGAATTAACATCTTGTGATGCAATCCTTTGGGCATCTACTGGTTTGCTATTGTGTTCATTGCACTTTTTGTTATACAACATTCATACGCGAAATGTAACGTACGGTAAACTTATAATAAAGTACTGAGCACCATATGCAATTAATATCTGTGAAATACTACAGTAATTTTTATATACAGTATACATATTTACAAATACAAGTACAGTAGTGTACATCTACAGTACATACTAGTACATATCAATACTAGCGAGTATAAAAAAATAGCAGAATTTAAAAAAAACTAAGTCTAAATAAAATATGATTTCATTACATACCATTTAATATTCCGCAAATGGGAACAGTTGGAGTGGTGGATGGGGATAAGTTGTGCAGTTACAAATGGATTAATGGCAAAATTTGGTAACTGCAGAGCACGACGTTTACGTTCAAGTCACATCAGTGCTAAAAATTACAGAGGATTAGTATACGTGCTATTGCAAGTACAGTAATAGAACTGCAAAATAGGTACATGTGCTATTGCAAGTACAGTAATAGAACTGCAAAATAAGTACATGTGCTATTGCAAGTACAGTAATAGAACTGCAAAATAAGTACATGTGCTATTGCAAGTACAGTAACAGAACTGCAAAATACAGTTGGCCCTACTTATTCGCGGGTGTCAGGTAACACAGACGCGAGAAGCAAGAATACACAAATACTTGCTACCATAGGGTTGGACAACTCCTAACCTAAGAACTCTGTCCATTACCTTCGTACAGTCGAACGATATTGTCCTTACTTGGTTTCTATTACAGTTTAAGTATCATATCAAGGTATAAGCACATTTCAGTAAATGTATGGTACATTTACACTCTTGTACGCAAGACTGCGTTACACTTAACACGAAGTTATGAACACAGGTAAATTTACCGAGACAACAAAATGCTGTTGATCCTATCCAATATAACACTCGCTGATACTGTAGTGTATTTTACTGTAATATATGTATAGCACTATCATTGCAGTGCAGCTTAATTAGCTAAAATAACCCTCTTAAGCGTTTTCCTTTATTATTATTTTTTCAGCAGGTCGACTCAAGTCATTCAAACTCACAATATACGTAGCCTATATATAAATTACTTTTGTAAAATCCAGTATTTTGTATATAATACTATACAGTAGTTAGTATAACAATAACAAGAGTATTACACAATGAATACATAAGCATAATCAAAATCAAAAAGAAAAATTAGTAAAACACCACTAACCGTTTAAGCATGAAGATCTACGCAGTGTCTGAAGCCCGACTAAACTCTGACTCTCGACTGTTTGGAGCTTGGGGTAGCTCAAGTACACATCACATTTTATACTAAAATCCCTAGTATGCACACTAGATACGTATAGGTTTTTTACACCATTCAATCATTTTTTTTTTCTTGCATTAGCACGCAATTCTACACAAAAAAAGGACAGACCGAAGCGGGAGCTGCACACACGAGAAAAGACCATGCAAGAGAGAGGCCAAGGGAACGAGAGGAGAGGTGTTGTGATGTGTCGAGAGGCAAATTGCACGAAGGGTGCCGGGTGCAAAAGAGCGCAGTTTGAAATTACCGGGCGAGGGTGCCGGGTGCAAAGGAGCGCAGTTTGAAATTACCGGGCGAGGGTGCCGGGTGCAAAGGTGCGCAGTTTGAAATTACCGGGCGAGGGTGCCGGGTGCAAAGGAGCGCAGTTTGAAATTACCGGGCGAGGGTGCCGGGTGCAAAGGTGCGCAGTTTGAAATTACCGGGCGAGGGTGCCGGGTGCAAAGGAGCGCAGTTTGAAATTACCGGGCGAGGGTGCCGTGTGCAAAGGAGCGCAGTTTGAAATTACCGGGCGAGGGTGCCGTGTGCAAAGGAGCGCAGTTTGAAATTACCGGGCGAGGGTGCCGGGTGCAAAGGAGCACAGTTTGAAATTACCGGGCGAGGGTGCCGGGTGCAAAGGAGCACAGTTTGAAATTACCGGGCAATGAGAGAACTATCACAAAAACGCTAATTAGCCACTTGTTCCATTGATTGGGTTATATGGTTCTCTGTATCACGAAGGACCGAATACCATGACGGAATAAGAGTAGATAGAACCTGTAAAGACCAAGGGCCGACTAATATGCGAAAGTTATGTCAAGCATTATTGTCAATACAATTTTTAAAAAGTTTGCGTTACCGTAATTTTTAGAGTCCAAATTAATTCACAGACAGCTTAAGTATTAATTTTATTATATTTAATTAATCTCTTAATAATTCTTAAATACTGTAAAATGCTCAGAAAATTATCTTATGAGGGGCGGAGAATCCTCTATGCCATTATTATCACAGAGCTTCACGGGGGTTGCTGGAGAATGGTTGCGGGAGGATGGGCGGAACAGGAATCGGTAGTTGGAGGAGGAGGAGGAGTAAACTTGAGGTGGTGGTGAATGTTTCACACAATGGATTTAGAACATCCTGATCGGGAACCGCTTTGCCGCTGCCTTCATCTCATCTCCGACGCTCTTGTAGACTGCATAACCCTCATCCATGAAACACATGAACTTGAGGGCATTCACAATTGAAAGTTCTCTGCTTTAAGACTTCTGCTTAAAGTATCCCACCATTCATGACATTTCTGTCAATTAATCAAGCACGATGCAATCATCCTCTTTGAGAGGTTCATTGGCCTCCTCCTCTTCTTCCTCCTCCTCCTCCTCCTCTTCCTCCTCCTCCTCCTCCTCTTCCTCCTCCTCTTCCTCCTCCTCTTCCTCCTCCTCTTCCTCCTCCTCTTCCTCCTCCTCTTCCTCCTCCTCCTCCTCCTCCTCTTCCTCTTCCTCTTCCTCTTCCTCCTCCTCCTCTTCCTCCTCCTCTTCCTCCTCCTCTTCCTCCTCCTCTTCCTCCTCCTCCTCCTCTTCCTCCTCCTCTTCCTCCTCCTCCTCCTCTTCCTCTTCCTCCTCCTCCTCCTCCTCCTCCTCTTCCTCCTCCTCCTCCTCTTCCTCCTCCTCCTCCTCTTCCTCCTCCTCCTCCTCTTCCTCCTCCTCCTCCTCCTCTTCTTCCTTCTCCTCCTCCTCTTCCTTCTCCTCCTCCTCTTCCTTCTCCTCCTCCTCTTCCTTCTCCTCCTCCTCTTCCTTCTCCTCCTCCTCTTCCTTCTCCTCCTCTTTACTAGCTAAACAGACTAATTTAGCCAAGTCCTCCTCAGTCAGCTCCTCCTCATAGACAAGAAGCAACTCCCAAGACACTGTGCTCAGCCTCTTCATCAAAGTCTTCGACTTTCACTTTCTTAGCCAAGGTCACAATCTTCTTAGCAGCCTGCTAGAAAGCTTCATCATGAATGGGGGCGGCAAAGTCACAGTCTGGCCCAACGTCTTCACACTATTCTATGACAACAGTCTACGATCATGAATCACTTCCAATACCAGTCACCGCTCAATCTCCTGCTTGAACGAGTAATGAAATCAGTTTAGGAATAGTTCGCTCATTGTCCAAGTCTTATTATGCATAAAGTAAACTAGTAGCATATTAATAATGTAGCATTAATAATGCAGCATTGAAGTGCAAGGGTCCTTGCAGACTTGAAACCAGTTCTAATAAGATGACCTGCAACGTTTCCACACAAAATCAACATACATCTGGGGAAGAGAGAAAAAGGGACAATTGTTTGAATGGAGTTTAATGGGCATTTTGAAATATTTCATAAATTTCAGGTATGGTGAATAAGTTTTTAAGTAGACTTTTTCTTAACCTGCAACAAAGAAAATTCTAAAAAAGAAAATTACAAGCATTCAAATTAGAAAGACTTAAAAAAAAAAAATTGCACTGTTAGCCTACCAGTCCTTTGCTACTTGGAAACCGTGAGCACAGCATGAAAATCTTCTACAGTATCTTCTAACTAAAACTTGTCAAGCAATAAGAAAAACTTGCATATTAACATTATGTATATTACTACAGTACTATAATGAATATTACATACAATTTAAATTAAAACTATCTTTTACGTATATTACTGAAAATTTTAAGTTTAAGGTACGTAAAATAATTAGCACATTTGTTGAGCGCATGTACAAAATTTAAATCATGAATAAAAATATTAAATGTAAGAACCTCGCATATAATAAATTTACATAAACTTGAATTATACCAAGTTGCAACAGAATTTTTATAACAGGTTACAACCGACTTTTTACTCTTAATTCAGTTACTGTAGTTTTACGTTGAGCAAGTGTAACGTCTCAACAATTTAAATAAAGAAAAGGACATATACATATACATATACATATACATATACATATACATATACATATACATATACATATACATATACATATACATATACATATACATATACATATACATATATGATGAAATTCAAATAAATGTTCATAAACTTACCAGTTTCATCCATATTCCAAAATTGTTCTGGCTTGTAATCCTCCTCCACGGTGATCTACTGAAGCTCATCAGGAATAACTCTCTGCATTAAGGTCTGC
The DNA here is from genome assembly GCF_036898095.1 of Palaemon carinicauda. Lineage (NCBI taxonomy): Eukaryota > Metazoa > Arthropoda > Malacostraca > Decapoda > Palaemonidae > Palaemon > Palaemon carinicauda. The sequence goes on from NC_090737.1 coordinate 17,738,755, forward strand.
AGAGGCCAACTCCCCAGAAATTCTTAAGGTCTTGAATACAAAAGGCCTTTTTAAAATATATGAAACCAGGCTTTTCTGGCCTGGAAAGGCATTTGCGGTGTTGTAGCATCTCGACTGGTTGAAGGCCAAGGTTCATCCTGCGTAATAAAGCCATGTATAGACTTTGCTTCTTCCCGGAAGAAGAGGGAGTCAACGGCTAGTCCTTTACGATGCCGATCGTCGATCCACAGGAGCACAGCATTTTCCCTTTGGATCAAGCTATTTTCTCACACCTTCGATACAACCTTCGCACACCATGGGGTACTGGCAGCCAAGGCAGCAAGAATCTTCGCGTTCTCTACGTACCTCAAGGTACTATCGTTAACGCTGAAGAGTCATTCAATGGCTGGATTTTTCACCCCTTCTTTGCACTTGTCTGGGACCTTAACCTTCTCCTCAAGAGCCATGACCTACTTTTGTCACTTAAATGAAACCTTCAGAAGATGAAACTCTCTTGGGGTCTTATATTGAGAAAGAAGATCATGCGATGCTTGCCCAAAGATTAGCGGGATGATCATTCGTCAAGAACAGACTATGCGAGAGCAAGAGAGGTGTTGTGCTGGGCAGAGAGGGTAACAGCGTGAAAAAGACCAGGTGCAAACGAGTGAGGCCAGTGTGAAAACATCGGGACACGAGCAGCATCTAGTAACCACGAATCCGAATTTTTAGTAAATTGGTTATACAGTTGTCCAAGCCATAAATAACCAAATCCACAATGTTTGTGGATATATTATTTATACCCATTTGGCATGGGAAACCCTTTGGTTCTCCACAAGGAGACCAGAGATCTCTAATAAGTGACACCATATCCTCAAAAGATAGACCAAAAAATTATTTTACAAGAAAAATTGATACCAGTAATTGTGAAACTGGCAATGAAACAATAGCAAAATAGAAAGTAAAATACCATCAAGGTTTTCTACTGAAAAAGAACCTGGATTCAAAAATGAATATAATGGTGACGATGAATAAGAAACAAGGAGTGGGAAACCTAAATGATAAAAATCAATGAAAAAAATAATGTAGCTTCAGTCTACACTTAACTAACATGAGATTGGAGTAGTGCTTGGCTAGAAACTGGCTCTTGGACACTAACTCTGGATAAGGGAGAGGGTGGCATCCCTTTAACGAGCATGGCTGGATATCAGAAATGTTGTATCGTGCTCATCATAATATCCAAGGTAAGGCTTGCAAGTAGTTTAAAGGTCAGCTATCTGATGGCTGGTCTAATGGTACTAGTAGGTGCACTAAAGAGCACTAAGATCTCTAGCAATGGCAACATTCCAAAGGGGACAGAGTTACCAGAATGGAAAGACCGTTCAAAGATATTGTTGGCCAGAATGCCTTCAAAGGCCAAGCTCTTCAATCCGAGGTCTAGTTAGAGGTTGTGTAACAAGGGGACTTCCTTAGCAAAGAAAGAAGAAGAGAACCAAGATTCACTGCAGAGAAACCAAGACCGGCAAAATATCCCATTCTATGACGCCACTAGCCGGAGAAGGGTAGTTCTACCGGCATGTGTAGGAGGATCAGCAAAACTCTGGGTACTTGAAGTGTCGTTAATGTAATCCAAAACCAAAATCATCCACAGACAGATTGACAAGCTAAGGTATCTAGGGGACTTTGTTTGTTGGAAGGATACCCAAATGATGTAGACTTCCCTGGAACAGGAAATCAGCCTACTAGAAAATTTTCTAAATCCGAAGTTCCGAATCAAATTGATGGGCCAAATGTGGTCCTTTGATGTCAATATCAGCAAAGTAAGAAACTAATAGCCATAAACTGAAGCAAGTTGTCACTGATCCCACTTAGTGCCCTTGGCAATAGAGAATATCTGGCTGAACACTCCTTTAGTGGAATAGATCAGCTGCCCAAGTATGTATCCGCTTGTCCAATATAAAAAGGTCTGCGAAACTAAACCCCTTTGCTTGTGGAGAGTCACGCATGAGAGTTTTTGTTCATTAACCCTACCGAGTGACATAAAAACCTGTTGGGAAGATAGTAAAAGTATTGCTTGGATTTCCAGAAAGTCAAAATAAAGGGTTTTATTCACATTAACCACTTCCGAGGCGTTCCTGTACTCCAGTGTGCCCCACCATTATTATAATAGTCCAAGAATTGCAGGATCCCGGGGAGGTAGGTTTCAAGTGAACTCTTCAATTGTCAGAACCTTGACAAAGTCATTCTCAAAGGCTTAGACTGGAACAAGCGAGAGCCTTAAGAACGATGGACATGTCCCCTATCTGGGGCCCGAAGTATTAAGATCAGCAAGACTGTTCAAAGTTACTCATGAGCATGGGCAACTGTTATGAGAAGTAGAGGCATATTCTCTTCCATCAAAAGACCATGCTCAAGTCCAAGTGGTAGCCTTGAGAGAGGAGAGCAAGAGGAACTTTGATTGGCAAGGAAGATAAGGAAATCCACGATCTAGTCTAGAGATAATTTGACTGGATAAGAATCTCTTCTAGAACATCAATTTTAAAATACGAGCCCACCTGAAAGCCATCAAGATCAAGCAGAGAACCAGCATAATCCCCAAACGTAAACTATTACCATTATAACTAACTATGCTACAACCCTATTAGGAAAAGCAGGATGCTATAAGTCCAAGGTTTCCAATAAAGATAAATATCCCAGTGAGGAAATAAAAGTAAATTAATATATCAAAAGAGAATTAATGAACAATTACAATAAGATATTTAAGAATATTGACCTTAAAATAAATATTTCAAATAGAACAAACAAAATTTCAAAAAACAAGAGGAAGAGAAACAAGATAGAATAATGTTCCCGAGTGTACCCTCAAGCAAGAGAACTCTACCCCAATACAGAGGCTATGGGACAACCCAAGACTAGAGAATAGTAGTTTGATTTTAGTGTCCTTCTCTTAGAACTTAGAGATACTTATCATAGCTAAAGTCTCTCTACCAACTTTACCAAGGGGAAAGTAATCACTGAACAATAAAGGGCAGTAGTTAACCCTTTGAGCAAAATAGAATACTTGACCTCAGTGTTGTCAGGTGTACGAAGAGAGGAGTGTGTGGAAAGAATAGGCCAGACTATTCGGTGCAAGTGTAGGCTAGGGAAAAAGAAACCATAACCAGAGGGGGGGGGGGGGGGAATATCTAGTGTAGTCCTGTCTAGCCAGTCAAAAGGAGCTAATAACTACCTACTATCGTTTCCAGAGGCCGTGTAATAGTGTTTTTTTTTTTTTTAAATAACTCCTAAAATAACTGTTGGATTTTCAAGATATCAAAGCAGGGAGCGCTTCATACAATGGCCTAATTTTGGGAAATACAAATAACTCCTAAAATAACCGATGGATTTTCATGATATCAAAGCAGGGAGCGCTTCATACAATGGCCTAATTTTGGGAAATACTGTGCATTGCCAATTACGTTTCATTAACTTTTTTACTTAAGAAAATGAGGCTAAAGCCAGTCTTAGCCAAAGTGTGACGTCCCTCAGTGACGTTGTTATAACGTTTCTTCCCCTGTACCTCCCATCCCCCGAATTGTTAAACGCCTGTTTAACTCCATAGATAATTGTCATATGACCTACCCCAAGCAATACGAAATTCTTTGTCAGTAAAAGTTCAGCATACCTGGTAATGTGATTCGTGACTTTAGACTTTACCTAAACACAAGACCAACGTTTTATATCTTGCCCACTCACTTACATTGAAGATCAAGAATGAGACTTATGACAGGAGACGAAAGAACCTATGCTAACCCTACACTTCGCACTTCAAGCGAGTGTTGGTAAAGCAATATAAATATAGTTTTTTTTTACGTTAAGCCGTAGGACTCATTCTTCCATACAACACAGGTTACTCGATACATCAATTGCCAGGAAGAAAATGACAGAGAGCATTGTTTGATATAATTTATCATATCAATTTCACCAGAGAGAGTAGCTTGAATTCCTTAGAAGGTACACTTCTAAAAGATTTTTCATATAAGGCCATTAACATCGGCCATTTGTTAAGTTTTGAAATCATATATGTATATGTATATGTATATATATGTATATATAATGTGTGTGTTCATACACCGGAAAGTAGATAATATAAATCCTAAAACCCTCCCTAGGCGACCGAGTATGTGCTAGTCCATTCCTATTACCTGGAATGCACTTGGCTAACAACTTTACGATGTGGAAGGCCATCACGATATGCATCCGCTTCATCAGCTTGCAGCACTAGACTTAAGTCACCATGGGGTTTTTGTCATAGCAACTCACCAGGTACCTCCTCAACTTTCTTAGAAGCTAGCCTTAGGACATTACTTTAAACTCTTCTTTTGACCATACCCCCGGGACCACCAGATTGTTCAGGAATGGGCCCCTCCCCTCTTTCGAGGCATCCAAGCACAATTGTATGTCCAGAGGTGAAAAGTCAAATGGGATTCCCTTGTGGGGGGTTCCCTGTTCTGCAAACAGGCAAGATAAGACTAAGCCTCCCATCCCGCTGGAACGGGGAGGGATGAGAGATTTCTAGATGCTGAAAATTGAGAAGAAACCTTTAAAACAATACTAAAGAGATTTCTGGCAAAATAACACACTTGCAGAACAAGCATCTTCGGTAAGGAAAGGTGGCCAAGAAGATTCTACAGTGGGTGCTCTATCAATGGGTTGCTTTACGAACTTAAAATTTGGATCGAGTTTAGAGATAAGAACAAGAGACCTAATACCTCAAACCTAACTCTTCACAACGAATAAAAGGGGAGGAATCCCTGAATCCACGTATAAACTATCTACAAGTGATGTCCTATACGCACCTGTGCAAATTCTCAAAGCCATGTTATGAACCACATCAAGTTTTTATAAAGTGGTTTTCCATGCAGATCCATATATCTGACAACCATATCTATTTTATTTAGGCACAATGCCTGGTATATCCTCAACAGACATGTCCTATCAGCTCCCCAGTTGAAAGCAGACAACTTTAAAGATGTCAAGTCCAAGTTTCACGTTACATACCACCTCATATGTCGAGAGAAAGTTAATTTCTTATCAAATAAAACACCAAGGTACTTTATGCTATCTTCGTATGGTAAAATGGAATAATTTATAAACAATGTAGGAATCTCTTTCGTTTTTCTCAGCAGACAAAAACCTATGGCTTTGGTTTTTTCAGGATTAAATATGAACCCTCTAGCACTGGCCCAAAATGTAGCAGCATTAATAGTAGTCTGGATTTTATGATATGCTTCAACAGCTGATGATTTACTACACACTACCGCATAGTCATCAGCAAAAGCCAGACCATGCACCCCAACACGATCTTGTTCAAGTAGACCGTTAATAGCTACATAGAAAAGCGTTTGACTAAGAACGCTTCCCCGAGGCAATCCTTCTTCTTGAGGGCAAGTGAAATAAGCGAGCCAACTCTCACTTTTAAGTATCTATCTGGCAAAAGATCTTTAATACAGTAAAATATATTACCCACAATACCCCCAATCAAAGAGTTGCTAAGGATACCCCCTGATCAGGTAGTATCGTAGTCCTTTTCTGGGTCAAAGAACACTGCAATGGTCTGGTTTTGCATGGTAAAGGCTTTCTGGACTTCTCTAGTGAGGAACATCAAAGGGTCATTAGTATTTCTATGTTTCCTAAAACCAAACTATCTGTTTGATAAAAGATTCTTTGATTCCAAATGCCACACTAGTCGAGTATTGACCATTCTCTCATATATCTTGCTAACACAACTAGTAAGAGCAATTGGCATATGATTTTTGGGAGGTACGAATCCTTTAATGGCTTTATAATAGGAACTATTATCAATATTTTACAAGACTTAGGGAAAGTTCCTGAAGTCCAAAAACTATTTAAAATATCTTGTACTTTTCGGTAGATTAAAAAATCATGGAATATAAAATATCATCTTCCAAAGAGATGTTGGGGAAGACAATGAAATTTCATTATCCAATTCTTCCATGGTAAAAGGAAGATTGTAAGATTCTAAATTTGTACTAGCATTCCTGAATGCTGCAGGGTAGTGTAGGGCACTAGATTTATTCGAAAAATGCCTACCAAATGCTTCAGCTACTTCTTCAGGATCAGAAATAAAGAGACCATCAATTTTTATTATAGGCAAGGGAGATGGACAAATTTCCCTTGCAACTCGGATTCTATTCCAGACTAATGAGAGGGGGGAATTATATTTCAATTCACTTGTGTATTTGATAAATAATTCTCTCCTTGCCTGCTTAAAAGTCTTCTTTTGATTAGTAAGAGCTCTTCTGTATGTTACTTTATTGGCTAAACAAGGGTATCTATGATATCTCTTGTAGCAAGTTCTTGCTATCTTCCGCATCAAAGCACAGGCATCATTCCACCAGGGAACCATAGGACGTCGAGGTTTACCTGATGTTCAAGGTATGGAGAGCATGGCCCCACACAGCAATATGCTCACTAAATACTTATATGCTTGTATTGAACTCTGGAATTAATTTCTCTTTCGATAAATTTCAGTGGATTTATTAAATAATCCCCAGTCAGCTTCCCCCACCTTTCATTTGGGTAATCATGGAGATGGTATATTTTTTTACGTACTTCAAGTGAATGGGCCAACTATCACTGCCATGATCATTCTGGTCTACTGCCCATTGGTAATCTAACCTCAAAGATGAAGAGGAAATAGCGAATCTGTGGCCGAATCAGAACTGTGGTAAACATCATGTCTTTTAGGGGAACCATCATTCAAGCAGTTGTTCTAATATCAAACCCCATCGATCACAACGTTTGTTCTCCCCATAGGGTGTGCTTGGCATTAAAATCGCCCATCAATATGAAGGGTTGAGGAAGTTGGTTTATTAAGAACTGCAAGTCATTTAAACCTATCTGACGAGGAATACCATGTGTATCCTATAAAATGAAAAACTATAACGTAACTGGGAGCAAGATCTCCCAATTTAGTCTCCTGTATACAGATCGCAAATATATCATGTTCTTTAAACAGAACCCGAACTTGGTCTCTATTTGAATTAATACACGGATGTTCCATTACAAGAGTGATTACTTGGATTTTTTAAAGTTTTTGGGGGGTTCTAATTTGGGAAGCCGAGACCTGGAGAGAGATGGCTTGCCAGCCACACTTTAAGTACTTATTAATCTAGATAGTGCAAACGATTTTTTAGATGCTTGGCCTTCAGTTGCCATTTCAGTTTTATTTTCAGTACTTTTATCCTGATCATGAGAAAGGTGAAGGGGGAGGAAGGGGCCTCTTTTGGCTAACATATTGTGCCTCCATTTCCTCATCGTCATTGGATCAATGAACTGTTATGACAGGTAACAGTACAATTTGGTACGAAGAATTCTCAATATCTGGCATTATGAACTTATCAAGATCTTTAATCGATCCAGTCACAAATGTAGGGGTTATGAGAGCCCCACTAGAAGAGGGGTCAGGAGGAAAAGCCCCACTAGAAGAGGGGGGGGGGGCAGGAGGAAAAGCCCCACTAGAAGAGGGGGGGGGGGGCAGGAGGAAAAGCCCCACTAGAAGAGGGGGGGGGCAGGAGGAAAAGCCCCACTAGAAGAGGGGGGTGGCAGGAGGAAAAGCCCCACTAGAAGAGGGGGGTGGCAGGAGGAAAAGCCCCACTAGAAGAGGGGGGTGGCAGGAGGAAAAGCCCCACTAGAAGAGGGGGGTGGCAGGAGGAAAAGCCCCACTAGTAGAGGGGGGGGGCAGGAGGAAAAGCCCCACTAGTAGAGGGGGGGGGCAGGAGGAAAAGCCCCACTAGAAGAGGGGGGGGGCAGGAGGAAAAGCCCCACTAGAAGAGGGGGGGGGGGCAGGAGGAAAAGCCCCACAAGAAGAGGGGGGGGCAGGAGGAAAAGCCCCACAAGAAGAGGGGGGGGGGGCAGGAGGAAAAGCCCCACTAGAAGAGGGGGGGCAGGAGGAAAGGCCCCCACTAGAAGAGGGGGGCAGGAGGAAAGGCCCCACTAGAAGAGGGGGGGGGGGGGCAGGAGGAAAGGCCCCCACTAGAAGAGGGGGGCAGGAGGAAAGGCCCCTACTAGAAGAGGGGGGCAGGAGGAAAGGCCCCCACTAGAAGAGGGGGGCAGGAGGAAAGGCCCCCACTAGAAGAGGGGGGCAGGAGGAAAGGCCCCCACTAGAAGAGGGGGGCAGGAGGAAAGGCCCCCACTAGAAGAGGGGGGCAGGAGGAAAGGCCCCCACTAGAAGAGGGGGGCAGGAGGAAAGGCCCCCACTAGAAGAGGGGGGCAGGAGGAAAGGCCCCCACTAGAAGAGGGGGGCAGGAGGAAAGGCCCCCACTAGAAGAGGGGGGCAGGAGGAAAGGCCCCCACTAGAAGAGGGGGGCAGGAGGAAAGGCCCCCACTAGAAGAGGGGGGCAGGAGGAAAGGCCCCCACTAGAAGAGGGGGGCAGGAGGAAAGGCCCCCACTAGAAGAGGGGGGCTGGAGGAAAGGCCCCCACTAGAAGAGGGGGGCTGGAGGAATAGCCCCACTAGAAGAGGGGGGCTGGAGGAATAGCCCCACTAGAAGAGGGGGGCTGGAGGAATAGCCCCACTAGAAGAGGGGGGCAGGAGGAATAGCCCCACTAGAAGAGGGGGGCAGGAGGAAAGGCCCCCACTAGAAGAGGGGGGCAGGAGGAATAGCCCCACTAGAAGAGGGGGGCAGGAGGAATAGCCCCACTAGAAGAGGGGGGCAGGAGGAATAGCTCCACTAGAAGAGGGGGGCAGGAGGAAAAGCCCCACTAGAAGAGGGGGGCAGGAGGAAAAGCCCCACTAGAAGAGGGGGGCAGGAGGAAAAGCCCCACTAGAAGAGGGGGGCAGGAGGAAAAGCCCCACTAGAAGAGGGGGGCAGGAGGTAAAGCCCCACTAGAAGAGGGGGGCAGGAGGAAAAGCCCCACTAGAAGAGGGGCCAGAAGGAGGAAAAGCCCCACTAGAAGAGGGGCCAGAAGGAGGAAAAGCCCCACTAGAAGAGGGGCCAGAAGGAGGAAAAGCCCCACTAGAAGAGGGGGGCAGGAGGAAAAGCCCCACTAGAAGAGGGGGGCAGGAGGAAAAGCCCCACTAGAAGAGGGGGGCAGGAGGAAAAGCCCCACTAGAAGAGGGGGGCAGGAGGAAAAGCCCCACTAGAAGAGGGGGGCAGGAGGAAAAGCCCCACTAGAAGAGGGGGGCAGGAGGAAAAGCCCCACTAGAAGAGGGGGGCAGGAGGAAAAGCCCCACTAGAAGAGGGGGGCAGGAGGAAAAGCCCCACTAGAAGAGGGGGGCAGGAGGAAAAGCCCCACTAGAAGAGGGGGGCAGGAGGAAAAGCCCCACTAGAAGAGGGGCCAGAAGGAGGAAAAGCCCCACTAGAAGAGGGGCCAGAAGGAGGAAAAGCCCCACTAGAAGAGGGGCCAGAAGGAGGAAAAGCCCCACTAGAAGAGGGGGGCAGGAGGAAAAGCCCCACTAGAAGAGGGGGGCAGGAGGAAAAGCCCCACTAGAAGAGGGGGGCAGGAGGAAAAGCCCCACTAGAAGAGGGGGGCAGGAGGAAAAGCCCCACTAGAAGAGGGGGGCAGGAGGAAAAGCCCCACTAGAAGAGGGGGGCAGGAGGAAAAGCCCCACTAGAAGAGGGGGGCAGGAGGAAAAGCCCCACTAGAAGAGGGGGGCAGGAGGAAAAGCCCCACTAGAAGAGGGGGGCAGGAGGAAAAGCCCCACTAGAAGAGGGGGGCAGGAGGAAAAGCCCCACTAGAAGAGGGGGGCAGGAGGAAAAGCCCCACTAGAAGAGGGGGGCAGGAGGAAAAGCCCCACTAGAAGAGGGGGGCAGGAGGAAAAGCCCCACTAGAAGAGGGGGGCAGGAGGAAAAGCCCCACTAGAAGAGGGGGGCAGGAGGAAAAGCCCCACTAGAAGAGGGGGGCAGGAGGAAAAGCCCCACTAGAAGAGGGGCCAGAAGGAGGAAAAGCCCCACTAGAAGAGGGGCCAGAAGGAGGAAAAGCCCCACTAGAAGAGGGGGGCAGGAGGAAAAGCCCCACTAGAAGAGGGGGGCAGGAGGAAAAGCCCCACTAGAAGAGGGGGGCAGGAGGAAAAGCCCCACTAGAAGAGGGGGGCAGGAGGAAAAGCCCCACTAGAAGAGGGGGGCAGGAGGAAAAGCCCCACTAGAAGAGGGGGGCAGGAGGAAAAGCCCCACTAGAAGAGGGGGGCAGGAGGAAAAGCCCCACTAGAAGAGGGGGGCAGGAGGAAAAGCCCCACTAGAAGAGGGGGGCAGGAGGAAAAGCCCCACTAGAAGAGGGGGGCAGGAGGAAAAGCCCCACTAGAAGAGGGGGGCAGGAGGAAAAGCCCCACTAGAAGAGGGGGGCAGGAGGAAAAGCCCCACTAGAAGAGGGGCCAGAAGGAGGAAAAGCCCCACTAGAAGAGGGGCCAGAAGGAGGAAAAGCCCCACTAGAAGAGGGGCCAGAAGGAGGAAAAGCCCCACTAGAAGAGGGGGGCAGGAGGAAAAGCCCCACTAGAAGAGGGGGGCAGGAGGAAAAGCCCCACTAGAAGAGGGGGGCAGGAGGAAAAGCCCCACTAGAAGAGGGGGGCAGGAGGAAAAGCCCCAATAGAAGAGGGGGCCAGGAGGAGAAGCCCCACTAGAAGAGGGGCCAGAAGGAGGAAAAGCCCCACTAGAAGAGGGGCCAGAAGGAGGAAAAGCCCCACTAGAAGAGGGGCCAGAAGGAGGAAAAGCCCCACTAGAAGAGGGGCCAGAAGGAGGAAAAGCCCCACTAGAAGAGGGGGGCAGGAGGAAAAGCCCCACTAGAAGAGGGGCCAGAAGGAGGAAAAGCCCCACTAGAAGAGGGGCCAGAAGGAGGAAAAGCCCCACTAGAAGAGGGGCCAGAAGGAGGAAAAGCCCCACTAGAAGAGGGGGGCAGGAGGAAAAGCCCCACTAGAAGAGGGGGGCAGGAGGAAAAGCCCCACTAGAAGAGGGGGGCAGGAGGAAAAGCCCCACTAGAAGAGGGGGGCAGGAGGAAAAGCCCCAATAGAAGAGGGGGCCAGGAGGAGAAGCCCCACCAGAGGGGGCCAGGAGGAGAAGCCCCACCAGAAGGGGGCAGGAGGAGAGGCCCCACCAGAGGGGGCAGAAGGAACCCTCACCAGAAGGGGGCAGGAGGAGAGGCCCCACCAGAGGGGGCAGAAGGAACCCCCACCAGAGGGGGGCGATGGAGCCCCACCAGAGTGGGGCGATGGAACCCCACCAGAGTGGGGCGAAGGAGCCCCACCAGCGGGGGCAGGAGGAGCCTCACCAGAATCCTAAGATTAAGAAGCATTACTGCTTGTCCATCTGTTTTAGTATTCACCAGAAAACTTACGTCCAAAACGAGATACTTCTGGTCTATTAACATTATTTTTTTTGGTTCACCTTGAAGAGCTTGCCTCTCTCACTTTGTAGTAATAATCAACCACTTAGCTGGATTCGTTGATCTAAATATTTTAGTTACTTTAGGATCTTCAGGTTCATTATGAGGTATATATACATCTAGATACCTACTATAGTTTCCAGAGGCCGTGTAATGGTGTTTTTCCCAAATATCTAACAAACCGGCTTAGGAATTTCCATGAAACTACAGCAATGAATGTTTCAAACATTGGCCAAATTTTTGGTGGTACAATGAATTGACAGATGTGCTTAATTAACCCGTTTACTCTTAGGAAAAAAAAAAAAAAAAAAAAAAAAGAGGAACTTCTTCCCTTCCCTCAGATCGTTTCGAAGAAGTGTTACTTAATCACGTAACTGTGACGCAGAGGTTCCCCAACCCTCCTTCGGTGTTTACACCTATGGCTATCCTAGTACTCCACCCCCCCCCCCCCCTCCCTTCCTTCTTGCCTTCTTTCCTTCATTCCCTGTTAGGAAAGACTGTGTACTGCACATATAAAATGAGCCGGAAGATAATGATTAGATGGTCAACACAAATTATCAAACATAATAGAAGAGGTTTAAAACAGGGGTGTGGAATCGCACCGAGAGATATTCTACTCTGACTCCTACAAATTTTAGATTTGCGACTAAAAAAATAAAATAAAAACATTAGTAGAAATAGAAAACAATTTTTTTCCTTGAGAGTGATGATGAGTAAAATGTATAAGTGTCCATTTCTTGTTTTTTTTTTTATCCCTCATAAATCTACGGTTTCCAGCAATTGGTGATAACATTGTGGAAAAGCAAAGCTAATGAATACTTTGATACGAGTATATCAGCTTGGCATGTAGACAATGCCAATGGATTTCTCAAAGTAAGGTTGATTGGTTCATTAATTGAAGTCTGGTATAATTCCAGTGACAAAGTCGCAATGATATTTGTCACATACCTTTTAAGTAACAAAAATAGGTACTGGTACTTATAACGTAAATAAATATATAAAACTATAGGTTGAAATATAATACATCTTATGTATGTATGAACACACACATTATATATATACATATACATATACATATACATATATGATTTCAAAACTTAACAAATGGCCGATGTCAATGGCCTTATATGAAAAATTTTTTAGAAGTGTACCTTCTAAGGAATTCAAGCTACTCTCTCTGGTGAAATTGATATGATAAATCATATCAAACAATGCTCTCTGTCATTTTCTTCCCGGCAATTGATGTATCGAGTAACCTGTGTTGTATGGAAGAATGAGTCCTACGGCTTAACCTAAAGAAAACTATATTTCTATTGCTTCACCAACACTCGCTTGAAGTGCGAAGTGCAGAGTTAGAATGGCTTCTTTCGTCTCCTGTCATAACTCTCATTCTTGATCTTCAATTTAAGTGAGTGGGTAAGATATAAAACGTTGGTCTTGTGTTTAGGTAAAGTCTAAAGTCACGAATCACATTACCAGGTATGCTGAACTTTTACTGACAAAGAATTTCGTATTGCTTGGGGTAGGTCATATGACAATTATCTATGGAGTTAAACAGGCGTTTAACAATTCGGGCGATGGGAGGTACAGGGGAAGAAACGTTATAACAACGTCACTGAGGGACGTCACACTTTGGCTAAGACTGGCTTTAGCCTCATTTTCTTAAGTAAAAAAGTTGATGAAACTTAATTGGCAATGCACAGTATTTCCCAAAATTAGGCCATTGTATGAAGCGCTCCCTGCTTTGATGTCAAGGAAATCCATCAGTTATTTTAAGAGTTAATTAAAAAAAACACTATTACACGGACTCTGGAAACTACAGTAGGTATCGCTTCTACCCTTGAAAGCCTAACATTCATAGTAGACTAATTGAATTACTTGTATTCTCTATGGGCTTCTGTCACTTTAGCAAAGATAATCCAGTTTTCAAAGAATTTATTATCATTGCCAAGTCTATTCCAGATCTCTTTTATTGATCCAAATTTTGAAAACTTGTGAATACCATAAGAACCAGTCCAAAAGCACTGGCATAACTAACAGATTACAGTTTTTATAAGTTCCTCATATAGTTCCATAGCAACAATGGAGCTTTTAGAATTATTTTTTGCCAAAATCAGAGAACAAGCGGATTGGTCGTCAACGGGTTTTGTTGAGGTCGCCATAATGACGAGATGACTTATTTCCATCTGGATATTCCCCCCCCCCCACCCACCAAGGAGCCACACTTAGAGGACTGGGTCATCCCTCAAATTAGGGCCGCCCTAGGGGCAATATCCAGATGTACACCCCGCCCTCAGCACTCGAGGCGTCATGACGTCCGTCAGTAACAGACCCAGCACTCGACACTGAGGGAAAGGTTTGACATAAAACTTAATCCTCGCTCGGGCACGTCGGGTAGTCGAGTTCTTTTGAGATGGCATGCCATCCATCCCACCCAGCGCCAAATCCAAAGAGGCAGCCAAACCATAATCAAACAAGCCAAAGTCACCAATAATTTCATGCCCAAGAGTTGGAGATGGGAGAGAAAATTAAATAAACAAAAGGAAAAAGAGAAAGTGCCGACTAATTTAGTTGGATCAACAGCTTGGCACCAAGGACCAGTGGGATAGCAATTCCTCCCGAACATCGGAGCCCAGCTACTGATCCCTAGGCCCGCCCCCCCCCCCCCCCCATCCTCGTCAAGGCTTCATCACCTGAGGGGGGGGGGTGAGCTAAGGATGGAGGATTTAGGAGTGTCTGTAGGTCTATCTGCCGAGTCATTAGCAGCCATTGCCTGGCCCTCCTTGGTCCTAGCTCGGGTGGAGAGAGGGCTTGGGTGCTGATCCTATGTAATATGGTCAGTCTCTAGGGCATTGTCCTACTTGATAGGGCAATGTCACTGTCCCTTGCCTTTGACACTCAAGGGTGGCCTTTAAACCTTTAAATAGCAATTCTGAACTCTGACATCCTTTGGCCACGCATAGATGTTTGCTAATATTATAATCATACCCAGCTGGTAAGGAATCTTGCAATTAGCATGTAGAGTTCTATTATTAATAGCCATTACTTTAACAGATAGGGATTTCCCAATTTGGGGGTTCTAGCGTGTCTAAAATAACACACTCCTATTGCCGTCGAATGTAACGAAAGATAACGGATATAACCTCAACATTTGAAGCATCTGATAATATTGGCAATTTATAGGGGGTAATAAATCAGGGTACCCATGCTAGTTATGTATTAAACTACTGCAAAATACTTCTACAAACTTGTTGGTTAATTTCTTGGGGAAACTTCTTGGTAATTCTTTAGAGTAACTTCTTAAATTTCTTTGGGTGATTGCCAGCCAGATAGGGGTTCGAGTCCCGCGCAAACTCGTTATTTCCTTTGGTTTCCGCAACCTCACCATCCTTGTGAGCTAAGGATGGGGGGTATTTGGGAGAGCCTATAGGTTATCTGCCGAGTCATCAGCAGGCACTGCCTGGCCGTCCTTGGTCCTTGCTTGAGTGGAGAGGGGGCTTGGGCGCTGATCCTATGTATAAGATATAAACGTTTAGTCTCTAGGGCAATGACCTGCTTGATGGGGCAATGTCACCGACCCTTACTTCTGTCATTCATGAGTGGCCTTTAAACCTTTAAATTGCCGAAAGCACACTATAAGATTACTCCGTATCGGATGACTAGGAATGTGCATAGGGAAATTAACACTTCGTACATTTCTAACAGATCAGTAAAGCCCTCATTCCTCGACAAGGACGAGTTTCAAGGATCGACGGCAAGTGCAACAAAGAAGGAATTGCTCGAAATAAATATCCTGATTTTACAGTATAAAGCCAATTTGTGTATCTTTAATTTCCTTTCCTCACTGGGCTATTTTTCCCTGTTGGAACCCTTGGGGTTATAGCATCTTGCTTTTCCCAATTAGGGTTGTAGCTTAGCTAGTGATAGTAAAAGTTGTGCGCGTTAATCAAATAATATTCTGGAATCCAACAGTTATCAGTATCCATATTTTAGTTCTTTATGAATCCAATAACAGTGAAGGCGTGAATAAAATAGGTAGTTTGTGAGAGCTCGTTTTCAGTGAAGAATCACCCACAAACAACAATTGGTGCTGAGAATATAGATGCAATAATGGGGATTGGTGTTGAAAAGGTTACTTGCTCGAATCTATTATGAAACATTGTTGCTAAAGGCAAAACTGTATAACAAGATTTACTTAACTCTGAAAATCAAATATTTACTTTTCACGTGCAAAATTATGAAACTTGCATATGTGACATAATATTTTGCAATATAACCGACAAATATTAGAGATGTTAAAATCTAATTCATTCAAAACGTTAGATTAACATATAAGTGAACACGTCCTTAGTCAAGAGTTACGAACTTAATCTTGTTGGGCGAGCACCTTGTTCGTCTAGTTTTCGGAAGTTTCAGTTAAAATTATATTTACATTTGTCTTTTATTAAAGATTAAACCAATCTTGTAGATATCAACCCATCAAACATACCATGGACTCATAGCAATACCAGGCAAATACTCTAAGGAGAGAATTTCATAATCACCATCATTACTGTCATAAAAAAATAGGCTTTACACATTTAATACATTATGAATGCAGTTAATTATAACAATTTTAATGAAGCTGAAGTAGTTACAAATAAAAGTTTACCGCTTTCACGCATCACGAAGCCCTGCCCCTTATTGCATTCCTGACAGTCGAGAGTTTTTTTTTTTTTTCTTTGGAAGAACGATAGTAGGAGCTTCGTCCCCTTCATAACATACGCCTGACTGCATAAGAGGCTCGCCCTACACTCTGACCATTACTGCAAATTTCTCGACATTTGACTTGTGTCTCCCCACCCTAATCCCATTGCTTACTGTGATTCACCTATGTATTACATGGGGGGCGATTCCCCTATGTATGATATGGGGGGGGGGGCGTAGGGAATCACACATGGTTAATTTGTTCCTATATTCATAGACTGAAATAGATAAGACAGAAGATACAAGAGAAGGAAAAATGTATCGTTTAGTTATTTGGTAAAAAATTAACCATCATATCAACTTCCAAAACAAAATGATTTAAAGGTAAAGGAAGATAACAAAAGACCAAGATTTTTCATCGACTGTAATTCATATTAAACAGGTAAAAGCTTAATTACATAACGGAGTATAGGCTTGAACACTGCAGATTTCTGTTTATCGACAGAGTGCACGTAAAAGCAATTTGTGGAGAGGGCAGTTAGGAACTAGGGAACCATGGCCGTTCCAGCTTTTCTGAAGTTACATTGCAGTAAAAGGATTGCATGGCGTGCAAGAACCAATATACAAATATATATAACAAATAAAACTGAGAAAACCATAAAATAAATGACACCATAACATACCCAAATGGACACCATAGACATGTGGAAAAGTGCATGACACCATAACATGCCCAAAATGGACACATGTATAAAAGTACTCGCACTTTCATGTGTTAGAATAACATTCCTGTAACACATAAGACCAAAATCTTACATAAACGTTTGTAATTTCACGTGTAAAAATGACGTAGTCCTGAAATATAAATTCGTTAAAATTATACCATGGGAGCAAGCTTGTAATAGAATGGATTAGCGAGAATAATTTTTTACAAGTACTCATAACTGCTTTGAAAGTCTCACATTCAATTGTGTAGACACCTCTATGATAACCAACACTTTAGTTACCTTTATGAATAACCGTTTATGGCGATTCCTTCAGCATGAAGTATCCGTGTCCTCACGAACAGCTAATATGCGATTTAACGTCACGCAGAGATTCCGAAATTAAAGCTTATTTTCAATTTCACTCGCTACTTTCACTTGACTGCACAACATCTTTCAGCAAAACATTATTTTCACTTTCAAGACACTAAAGAAGGAAGAAGCGATTTTTAGAGGAGTTATTCCCTTGGTGTATGGGAGCTTCACTGACTAATCTCGGTGGCATAAGGCAAAAGAAACCTTGTCGCGGATTTCAAAGATGGGGCAAACTGCCGTTGAGGTACTTAAGGCCAATTTCGTTCTGTTTCGACATTTTCAAAATTAGTATTCTTTAAGAGATTATTTATAAAATTATATTTTAAGAAAAATACTATGTTTTTAATAACGTTGGTGAACGATGACATTTTTTATTCTTTAAGATTATTACTGATTTGAAAAAGAAAACGATTAAAACATGATTAAGAGATTATCCATTACTAGTGTACGCGACCCGTCAAAAATGACGGGTAAGTATTCAGATAGATGTGCCCCACACATGCACACAAACGCAAACCAACCCTTCCCGACACTTCCCCTTTCCCAACCACACGGCAGTTTGGGCAATTTGTCGGAGATTATGCTTTCTGAGTGGTTACCGCTCAGCAGGATAATATATATATATATATATATATATATATATATATATATATATATATATATATATATATATATAAATATATATATATATATATATATATATATATATATATATATATATATATGTATATATATAATGTATATAATATATATGATATATATATATATATAATATATATGATATATATATATATATATATATATATATATATATATATATATATATATATATATATATATATATATATACATAATTATATATAATATGTATATATATATATATATATATATATATATATATATATATATATATATATATATATATATACTGTATATATAATATATAATATATATATATATATATATATATATATATATATATATATATATATATATGTAATATATAAT
This sequence comes from Palaemon carinicauda, assembly GCF_036898095.1. Classification (NCBI taxonomy): domain Eukaryota; kingdom Metazoa; phylum Arthropoda; class Malacostraca; order Decapoda; family Palaemonidae; genus Palaemon; species Palaemon carinicauda. The sequence goes on from NC_090737.1 coordinate 17,756,882, forward strand.
ATATAATATATCCAGACACTTGTTCTCTATTATATAAGAGAGATAAGCTAAATGCTTCTTAAGCCAAGGATTAAAATTGGAATGCTCCGGTGTCAAGGAGAGCTATCCTTGAAAATTTTAATAGTTTAAACCTATAGACAATAAAATAGTCATACTTTCTACACCTCCACCTCCAACAACCGCCCCCCCCCCTAGCCTCGTGTAAAGAATTCGGACATGTGATTCCGCAAGTAGCATTATTGCCTGTGTAAGGGTCTCGGTGATTATTTGGCATCGTTTAACAAATGATTTTCAGCACTGAAAGTGATGTGATAGACTTGATAAAGTCTGAGCTCGTGGATCTTAGTAGCAGTCCTTCCTTTGCACGTTGAAAATGGCCCAAGAATAGGGGAGGGTAATATTTTTTTTTTTTTTTTTTTCGTATTGGATTCCATGTTTAACCCTTTACAACATAATCCTTGGAGAGCAGACAGCACCACTCTAAAATAAGGGTTTTCATTTGTCAAAACTTTATCTATATGCAGTTGTACACATTTTATAAACTAATCACCATTTTTCCTTAGATACTAAATTTATAATACAATTTAATCATTCTACTTTGTGATTCATTTTGAAAACTCAAATTCACTTTTAAATCTTTTCCATTCATTTGAATAGAATAGTATTAGTTGAATATAATTATGTTGTGATGGGGTACGACGGATAACATATTTTATGTAATAGGTGTACCACGCGATCACCTGCTTCTGCTGTCTAAGCCTAAATTAAAAAAAAAAAAAATAGAAAATTGTCTAAACCTAATTATGGGCATTTTGGAAAAGATTGCAAGTGCAAGACTGATGATAAAGTGTGTGGGAATTGTGCAGGAAATCGTGACACCATGGAATGTATCTTCCAAATGATGAAATGTATAATTTGCACTAATTTGAAAAAAAGGAAAAAAAAAATAATTATATAGTGAATTCAAGAAATTACAAAGCTTTAGATTTGGAATTGACGAGACTAGCAGAAAATACGGATCATGGATACTAAAGATGTCATAAATTGCGGTAGAAGAGACTCTTTAGCTATGATAAGCAGCTCTTCTAGGAGAAGGACATTCCAAAATCAAACCAGTGTTCTCTAGTCATAGGTAGTGCCATAGCCTCTGTACCATGGTCTTCCACTGTCTTGGGTTAGAGTTCTCTTGCTTGAGGGTACATTGGGGCACTATTCTATCTAATTTCTCTCTTTCTTGTTTTGTTAAAAAATTTCATAGTTTACATAGGAAACATTCATTTTAATGTTGTTTCTATTCTTAAAATATTTTATTTTTCCTTTTTTTCCTTTCTCACCGAGCTATTGCTCCTGTTGGGGCCCCTAGGCTTATAGCATCTTGCTTTTCCAACTAGGGTTGTAGCTTAGCAAGTAATAATAATAATAATAATAATAATAATAATAATAATAATAATAATAATAATAATAATAATAATAATAATAATAATGTGAATATTCAGTCTGTTGGTATTAAGGCAATTCAAATTAGAGAATTGATAAATGAGAAATGTTTCGACATATTAGTGATATCTGAAACATGGCTTAAATGACTTCGACAAGGCTAAGATAGTTAAAATCAAAGTGTACAAACCTTGGCTGAAATTACCCTCACTACATATGTTTCCTTTCATATTCCGAGAAAGGGTAAGTTGTGGGGATGGCCTTTTTTTCTCAAAGGCTATTCTAATCTCAAGATGATAAAAAGAACTAGTGCTACAAGTTTTGAATATATGGAAATAAACTTAACAAACAAATACATCTAACGTAATAGTTTACAAATCTCCGAGAACTAAATTATACAAATATTTTTTTTAGAAGAGTTCAGTGCTGTATGCTCATTGAGATGACTGACATGGTAAAAACGAAATTACTGCAGTTATTTGAGGAGATTTCAATCTTTGGATGGATGACGCATTAAAGCGTGATGTTTCAGCCTTCAGTGAGCAATTGGAATTATATCAATTGGTTAATGACGTTGATTGGCAACAACTTTGACCGAGCATGCGTTGGACTGTTTCTCCAGTGCAGAATCTTATAACTTTTAGATTACCTTTACTCTTAAAATTTTTACTTTCCCTTGTTTATTTTCCTCACTGGGCTCTTTTCCCTGTTGGAGCCCCTGGGCTTATAGCATCTTGCTTTTCACACTAGGGTTGTAGCTTAGCAAGTAGTATTATTAATAATAATAATAATAATAATAATAATAATAATAATAATAATAATAATAATAATAATAATAATAATACAGACACAAGCAGTGCTGAAGAAAATAAACTTTAGAAACAAATAAAATTTCTCTCCTCGTGTAATTATTGATAAAGTTAAAGAAAATACACGATGTTATCAAATCATGCAACCAACGTCTACTGGTCTCTATATCTGTTACTTGGCTTATGCCTATAATAGTAGGGTGAATAAGAATAAATATGATAGCATATTCCAACAAATGGAAAAGACTGTAAGTGCTAAGGATAGATAAAGACTAGAGAATAAAAGAGTGAAAAAGACGTAAAGAAAGTACATGGGTGGAACACAAAATCGTAGGTAGTAATACAATTACCTATTAAGGTGGCAAAAATGAATATTGAAAATAAAAAAAAAAAAAAACTCCAGTAACCAGCAACAAACACGAATAAGTTTTATTCCATATCTGCCATTTATTTTAAAAAATGCTAGATTATGTAAAGCTTAAACAACCAGATAGTCACTTAGAAAAAATCAAAGCATTGTCAGACTACCAGTTGACAATTATATTCTACGGAGAGAGCTATTTGTTCTGTTGTCGATAATCTGCTGGAAATGATGGATGGGAATGAATGTGGTATCTTGACCTTATTCTTTTTATTGCTGCTTTTGATACAGTTGTGCACGAACTACTACTTAATGATTTACGGTCCACTGTTATTGAAGATCAAGCTTTTGTGTATCTAAAAGATTAATTGGTTGACACAAACTGCTGTGCACGAATTGGAAACTCTTATTCTTCATATTATTATGATTATTATGATTATTATGATGATGATTATTATTATCATTATTATTATTATCAACCAAGCTACAGCCCTAGTGGGAAAAGCAAGATGCTATTAGTCCAAGGGCTCTAATACGGAAAAATAGCCCAGTGAGGAATAGAAGTAAGGAAATGAATAAACGATATAAGTAATGAAAAATTAAGATACAATATTTTAAAAACATTAACAACATTAAAACAGATATTTGATATATAAACTATAAAAGAACTTTTGTAAGCCTGGTCAACATAAAAACATTTGCTGCGACTTTGAACTTTTGAAGTTCTACTGATTCAACCACACGATTAGGAAGGTCATTAAACTAAGAGGTGTAACCCAGGGAAGTGTATTAGGCCCAATCTTACTTCATATCTATACTCTAGATCTACTAAAAGTACTACAGAAGCATGAAGTGGAGTTTAGACTATTTGCAGATTATACAAAATTTTACTTCATAAATGACAATGATGATACCGCTGGAACTTTAACCCACATTCTTACTAGTTTTGCGAATGGATAACAGTTAAACAAGTAAAACTAAATGAAAATACATCTGAGTTTATGGTGGTAGGAAAGAAAAACAACTTCAGAAACTTGGGTGACGTCCCAAGAAATATTGATAACAACCTGGTCCCGATATAACAAGAATTCGTGATCTAGGGGTATCATTTAAGGGATCACATAAAAATCGGACGCGCCATCGGACCTCAGACCCGATTTTAGAACCTCATATAAATCATATAATGAATAAAATTCTCGGACTTCACATACAATTCATATAATAAATTCTAGGGCATAGTAAACTCAATATAACCAGTTGGAAAAATGTATGGTTTGTGTAAGTGGCGTTAAATTAAAGTATAATAATTTCAAAAGTTATGACTAAAAACTACCTTTTAAAAGGGAAACGAACGCAAGGATATCACCTTACCTAAGGTTCCCCACCAAACCTAACCTAAGAGCTGTATCTTTACCTACTTACCTACGGGGGATACGCCCCCTTGACACTACCGTATCCTTACATAGCCGCCCCTCCATAGACTGCTGTATTCTTACCTACTTACCTAAAACCCCCTAATACAGACGTACCTTACCTACTTACCTAAAACCCCCTAATACAGACACCTACTTACCTAGCTAGAGAGAGAGAGAGAGAGAGAGAGAGAGAGAGAGAGAGAGAGAGAGAGAGAGAGATCACTTCTGGATTAGGCTGCTGTAATGGGAGGCTGTTTATCATCCTGCAAAGTTTGATGCCCACATATGGGGCTAAGCCTCATGTTTCTTTTCTTAAGAAAATTTCCTCTGTTTATCAAAGACAGGGAAAAGGCTTTGGGGGAACAAGAGGTGACAGGGCTGATTCAAGGATGTGCATAATGGCAGATATTGTAGTTCACAGAATCTAGGCCAAATGGCCCACAGTTGCACAATAAAGTATTAGTTAAGATTTTGGACTAAATGATGGAAGAAAAGAATTATGAATATATATATATATATATATATATATATATATATATATATATATATATATATATATATATATATATATGTATATACATATATACATATATACATATATACATATATAAGTATATATGTATATATATATATATATATATATATATATATATATATATATATATATATATATATATATATATATATATATATATATATATATATGTATATACATATATACATATATACATATATATAAGTATATATGTATATATATATACATACATATATATATATATATATATATATATATATATATATATATATATATATATATATATATATATATATAGTAGAAGGGAAAATAGGCGATGTAACTAGGAACAAAAGGGATGGTACAAAGACCCCTAAGTAATTCCTATAGTAGTTGGACCAACTCCACGGATATACAATTTGCAACCCGCCGTGATAAGGGGAAAATATTTTTGGAAATTAATGAAGAATTACAATGAGTTATCAGGTTAAAAAAAATGACAAAAAGAGGTTATAGAGGTCTATGGTATATTATCCGTCTTTTTAATAAAACTGTCAACAATAACCAGAAAGAATCCAATTCTAAAAGTTTCAGATAACTGCAGGGATTATCTTAAGCTGTCATATGAGGTATATCCGTGAAAATAATCAAATTTATATTACCTCTGGTTTTACTTTCTTTTTTTTTCTATTTTTCTGTCTAACTTCTCTAACTTTTAGCTCTAATTGTAACTCGAGGGTCTTTACCATAGATGCACTTGAGGGCTGAATGATTTCACAAGCCCCAACACCTGCCTGCTTACCCCCAAAATCCATTAATCTATCTATTCATTATTTGTTTTTTTGCGGACCTTCCTTGTAGTATTTGATAATAATCGACGAGAACTTTAACCTTCAATAGCAGCAAAAGTTGTACAACACACAAATAGGCTTAAAGTCTTGATCTTCATCTGGTGACTGAAATGAAGCACCGATTAAAAAATAAATAACTGGAATGTGAACTATATCATGACAATAAATCCCATTTGCATTTTTTGTTAATCCTTGGCCTTGAAGTTAATGTCCCCAGAAATGCCTACCAATACATTCATTAAAGAAAGAACAGCCTTTATGACAGGCTGAAGTTGGATTAGCTTGAACCCATCATCTAGTGACAGACGTCTCTTGGGCAGAGAAAGGCGAGATTCACATTTAGGCAAAACCTTTTTCGAGGAGTTCACATCGATAAGTAGAAATAGAATGTGTGAAAATATTTTCAACGAGGTTAAAAAAGCGGATGAACTAGGGATAAGATTCTGTAGAGTTTCTTTGTTTGTTTTTTCTTTTTTTTAACCAAGACTAGGGTAATTGAAAGGCAGATAATACACTCATTAAATGGACTCATCTCTTGGATGAGGGCTTGTAGTCCGTTGTATTTTCCAATTATGTTACTGTCATTAGGTAAGCCTGTCCTCTATCATCTTTGATGACCACTCCCTTTCCTTTTAAAAACTCCAACAAGATGTCAGAAAGCTTTGGTGGAATTATGCCCCTTCAAATTCTAGAAACTTAATAAGCCTTTCAACAGTTACAAGGGAAGCAAAATCGATAGACCTAATGCGGCGAGTAGCAGAACCAACTTCTCTCCTGTTCACCATTGTTAAATTTAGGAATTCTTATGAAGTAAGGCATCTGGCAATTTCCTAAGTCTTGAATTTCTTTGGTAATCTGATGTTCTTTCACACTTTCATCTAATTTTGATTGCTACTTCTCTAGATCAGTGTAGCTGTGTAAAATGATTAAATCACTCTCATAATTAAGAACCTTTGACGCTATTGTTACAGTGAATCTGGTTTAAAGGATGTTTGGTTATCAAGATAAGCAGCTCTTCTAAGAGAAGGACACTCTAAAATCAAACAATTGTTCTCTAGTATTGGGTAGTGCCATAGCCTCTGTACTATGGTCTTCCAATGTCTTGGGTTAGAGTTCTCTTGCTTGAGGGTACACTCAAGCACAATATTCTATCTTATTTCTCTTCCTCTTGTTTTGTTAAAATTTTCATAAATTATATAGATGTTTATTTTAATGTCATTTTTCTTAGAATATTTTAGTTTCAGTTTTTCCTTTCCTCACTGGCTATTTTCCCTGTTGGAGCCCCTGGGCTTATAGCATCCTGCTTTTCCAACTACGGCTGTAGCTTAGCAAGTAATAATAATAATAATAATAATAATAATAATAATAATAATAATAATAATAATAATAATAATAATAATAATAATAATAAAGATTAAAGGTAACAAGTTTAACTAAGGCTACCATAGAATAGCCGTTTTCTATCACTATGTATCAACTTTTTTAAGAAAACTACTTTGATGGGAAACAAAAGTAATAGTTTCACAATGCGAATCGTTCTGAAAATAGTGCTTTGTACTAATTAATTCCTTGGTAAGTTAATTACGAATGATTTGGATATACAATTCTTAAATATATATGTTTAAATTTGCTCAAACTATGAATATGAACTATATATAAATGATCGGAAATCTATTTCACAACCTAAAAGAAAAAAACTACAATGCTGTTATTACATTTGTATAGCCTATGTACGAAAAAAAAAAACAAGAAATGACAGAAAAACAATATAATTCTAAAAAGAAAGATCACAGAGAATGATGAATTATAATCCTATTTTAGTCGGCCTATTCTGAATAAAAAAAAAACCGCTGTGATATTAATGTCAATGAAGAATTCCTCGAAAATGTTGAAGGAAAATTCAAGGGAAAATACCTCTCCTACATAAGATAATGGTAATAAAAAGATAACAAAGCATAAGTAATCAAGATGTAATCTTTACCAATGAGGCTGTATATTCTGTTTAAAGGACAACGAATAAAGACAGCATACAGTACAGTTTTCATGTTGTACTTTTTTTTTTTTTTTTTTTTTTTGTTTGATCTTCCCATGTGAGCTTTGGGACTCTTGATTCTTAGGATATTATCCTGAACTTGTTATTATTATCATTATATTCAACATCATCCATCTCTCGATAGATAATAAATTAATCTCTTCAGTTACAACTTCCGTATCTTAAATTATTGATGGTGTATGTTAAAAAAAGTAATTCATAATGTCCTTACATGATTTTCTTGAAAGCTATTCGAAAGTGTTTTCCTTCCTTGAAAAGCTATGCCAGAATTTCATAACAGACCTCCTTCTTATTCAATATTCTTCAACCCTAAACACTATGACATAAAAGATAGTGTATAGATTATATAACAAGCATTAGGTAATCATTGATTTTTGACTGATCGATTTTAATATTCCAGGCACTATAAATGACCATCACAGTAATAACGCCAAAGAGACTTCTAATTCATTATTTATCTTACAGAAACAGTTAATATAGACAGAAGCTAATAAAAAAAACTCGTAAATGGACAGTTAACACATTAACAAATTATGACATGCTTTTGAGAGGAACATGAACGTGAACAATCTTGAAAGATCGAGAAAAATCTAAGGTTAAAATTTCCACTCTGATAATAGTTGATATCAACCTGGAATTACTTTTCTCCTTTACGGTTTACTCTTTTTTATTACAGCTCTCAGGTCCATATGGGTGTGAGGAGGTCCATATGGGCGTGAGGAGGCCCCTATGGGCGTGAGGAGGCCCCTATGGGCGTAAGGAGGTCCCTATAGACGTGAGGAGGTATCTATGGTAGGGAGGAGGTCCATATGGGCGTGAGGAGGTCCCTATGGGCGTGAGGAGGTCCCTATGGGCGTAAGAAGATCCCTATAGTCGTGATGAGATCGCTATGGGCGTGGGGTGATCCCTATGGGTATGAGGAGGTCTCTATGGGCGTGAAGAGGTCCCTATGGGCGTGAGGAGGTCCATATGGGCGTGAGGAGGTCCCTATGGGTATAAGGAGGTACCTATGGGCGTAAGAAGGTCCCTATGGGCGTAAGAAGGTCCCTATGGGCGTGATGAGATCCTATGGGCGTGGGGCGATCCCTATGGGCATGGGAAGGTCCCTATGGGCGTAAGGAGATCCCCAAGGGCGTGATGATATTCCTATGGACGTGAGGAGGTCCCTATGGACGTGAGGAGCTCTCTATGGTCATGGAGAAGTCCTTTAGTGTGTGGGCAAATCACTGTGGGCATGGATAGGTCCCTGTAGGTGTGGGGAGGTCCTTGGGGGCGTCTATTGTCAGAGTAAAGCACAAAAGCAAGATTACTCTACTTTGAAGACTTCTTTTTCCGGTCTTAAATAGCAGGGGAATCATACTCTCTATAGGACCAAGTCATTTGGTATGTATCTGAATATATAACGACTGTGCTACGTCTTAACATCGTGCAAGATTACTAAAAACAGAGAATATCGAGTTCGGGTACTTAACAAAATAATGACCCATTCTACGTAGCTACCACCCTTTTAGTTCAGACATAGGGTCTGTGTAACTTTGACCCTCGTGGGCAACTGCCCACCCCACAACTATCCAACACCCCCCCCCCCCCATATATACTTTATTAATTCCCCGTATATACTTTATATACACAGCACTGTTATCGTTCTCGACTGGTTCTTTTTCATGAAGGTTTGTCGAAAATGTATCATAAGTTAACAAAATTAGTGTTTATAAAAAGTTTTCATTAACTGTCGTCTGTAATTTGCGAAGAACATGCAAGTCCAAAGCCTCTAAACTTAGTTGAGATAAAAGGTAAATAACTTATGCAACGCAGATATTACACTAGTTTTAGGGGGAAATGTTTTCCACCTTATCATATTTCGTAGAATTTTTATCTACCTCAGTCGCTTTAAACGTCTGTTTTAGTATTAGGCTGTTTCTATGAATGCTTTAGACATTTTTTGAAGCAAAGTAAGTAAAATACTTCATAAAAGGCTATGTTTAAGTGTAAGAAAAAATGTTAGCTGAAGATTCTTTTTTATTACATCAATGATGACTAAGAAAGGCGAAAAGAGGTGTCCTAACTAGTGATATAATATTGGCTACGAAAATAAAGAATGAAATACTATATTTTAGGGGTAATGTCAGTGGTTAAGGCATGCAATTAAAAATATGTATATTTTAGATTTCATGGTGAACACCGGTACGGGGGTGGGGGGGGGGAGGGAGTTTCGTACACAAACTACTTTGTTCTTAACAATCTAGACGGATTAGGTAAAGCGCCGCTTAAGATTGGTTAGGTTACTTACTTTACTTTAAGGGCTGCTTATCTGGTCCCTTACAGTAGTGGTACCCTACGCTTCACAGGACCTCCACGGTCGTTTTACGATGTTCATTCGGGAGCGTTTAACATTTCACAATAGGCTATCTGAACCAAGAACAAATAGTAAATTTGGTGAAAGGGCTTTTAGCTACTGTGCGCCTAGACATTATAATAAACTGCCAACTGAAAAGAAGGACCTAAAGGGAGCAATTGAATTTAAGAAGAAACTAAAGACATTACTTTTCACAAGATCATATGATTTGGAAGATGCTACAATCAAAGAATTGTATAAGTTATAATGAAAATGTTTCGTTAGATGATTAATATGGACCCGCCCGAGAAGTATTTCACTCGACTTCAGTGGAGGGTTGGATTTAAACCCAAAACAAGTAAACAAGTAAACAATGGGCATTGTTCGCTTACTGTTAGATCATCACTGTCAAAACACTCGCGGAATAAGCAAGGTGCGGGCAATCTGAAACGAACGAACGAACTTGCGGAATAAGAAAGTCTTCAGTTTCCTCTTGAAAGCCTTAATATCTTCATTTATTCGGATGTCTTGTGGGAGCCTATTGTATAGTATCGGGGCTCCAGAGCCTTCAGTAGACATTCTAATAGTTTGAAACCACCTGTAACTTACGACGGCATTACTATAAATTAAATGGCGCTATAAGATGAATGAGGTTAGAAATCTAGTTTGATCTCACCATGGCTTCAGTGATGAAGCGTTCAAAACATTTATATTAGCCCAATCTTTGTTAAAATCTATTATCCAAATGTGAATCATTCATTCTCCAAAACACTAAATTTCATGAGAATATTCTCACAAGTGTTTCATCAAAATATTGATTTAGCAAACACGTAAAATCACTTAAATATAAATGCCAGATATAATCATTCAGGAATAGTGTACGGTTAGCTTTCATACATAAATTCTTACCATACCTACAGGAATTATCAATTTCTCAAAATAACCAGTCATACCGAGAGTAAGATTCCACTAGCAATAGACTGAAAGACTTAGGATTTTAAATTTCGAATCTAGGAGTGCAAATGAATCTGCACCTTCTTTTTTTTTTTTTTTTTTTTTTTAGCCAAGGTTGCTAAAGTCGGCAAATGACTTAATGGTTTCTATTATCTCAGCTTTTGTGAACCTTTCCTTTCTTTGCTTATCTCAGGCCCTTACATTTTTGTATTCTCAGGAGTATATATCAATTTCAATTTCTTTTCCAATATCTATTTTGCCTTTTCTCTTACCTTTTTCGTTGTTTATTCTCTGACCTATCTTTGCTACCCTTATATAATTCTTCAATCCAACTAAAGTTCTATCTAACAAATGTAGCTTACCTATTTGCCTATCATTTAGTTCTTTCAGCCTCTTGTATTTTGCTTTTCAGTTTAAAGGTTTAAAGGCTGCTTATGAATGACAGAGGCCAGGGTCAGTGACATTGCCCTATCAAGCATGCCAATGCCCTAGAGAATGACCATATATACAGTATATACATATGATCAGCGCCCAAGCCCCCTCTCCACTCAATCTAGGACCAAGGAGGGCCAGGCAATGGCTACTAATGACTCAGTAGACCTATAGGCTCCCCTAAACCCCCCATCCTTAGCTCACAAGAATGGTAAGGTTGCAGCGACCAAAGGAACTGGCGAGTTTGAGACGCAAATATTCACAGTGATGGCAAGCAAACCCCAAATCGTTTTGTTACTGCCTCTCCACAGTCGGAACAACCTGTTGGTTCCACTTCTTCGAGAACTTGAAACTTCTGTCATATATTTTTTTTTGTTGTCTTTATATCTCTTGGTTGTGTATCGCTGTTTCCTTTACTATCCATTTCCACTTTCGATTTACGATCCAAATGCTTATTTTTGTTGATTTTGTACATCGCTCCACTTGTATGTTCTGGAGGTATTTCTTTTACCAGGTTTTTGTTATGGTTTTGGTGTTTATGGAGACTACTCAGACCAGTCACCAGTGGTGCCCTCTGAGTTCAGTTTTATAAACGATACTGATGGAGCAAGATCATAATTAAAGAAAAAAATAGAAGAAATTTAACGGTTACATATCGCTCATTCTACAGAAACACATTTAAGCAAGACAAAATATATATAATTAGTTATTTACCGACTCAGTTTGGGGGGACAAACATCCCGTTAAACGAAAATGTAACACGGTGAACCAATTTTAGCCCATGAGTTTGCCATATACAATCTGGGTCTCGTGATTCCTTTGGTATGTATATATCTGAATATACAACAACGTTCGTGCGTCTCAACGTCGCTAATAATTACAGCTTTATTTATTCATGATTTGCTGAGTCAAGTTTTTTTTTTTCTAAGTGAAACCAGGACATTAAGTTTAATCATTAAAAGAAAGAAGTAATGATAAAAAGAAAATGTCTATAACGCCAAAGAATTAAACAACGTTCCGGATGTTACTTGAGTCATATAATAGTTTGCATTTTGTCTATTGAGTTTATATATTTAAACGTACTCTTAAAAATTTACATTAAAAAACGGAAAATGCCAAGCAACATTTATTCCAGGATTTTTACCATTTAAAAAACGGGTATATTGACGTAAAGGATTGATATTACGATCACCAACCCGTAAAAGATAATAACATGGTAAAATTACGGTCGCCTGTATTTTACTGAAATACAGCTCAGAACAGTATATTTTTATGGAGAATTTGCGATTAAGATTGCAGCTTTTTAACACCGTAAATTAGTTCTAATAAGTCAATGAATTGGTTCCTTCCCGAATCACTTTGATAAAACTCAAGAACGTTCGGGGCTTTGTTGGTTGTTAAATTCATTTGGCCTTATATCAGCACAGTTTGTTGTTCTTTATGATTATGAAGCGATAAAACCTTTGAATAAACTGTTTCCAGTTTCAGCAGTTTAATGTGTGTAGTGCCACTTCAAAGTAAATTTTGAGATTTCAAAAGGATTCGAAGCTACTTGCGAATAACGTTAAAGAATATTTCTTCTGAACATTTTATGATTTTTCCTTGGATTTTTGCAGTTGATATTTGTTAGTGAAAATCAATCATGCCTAGAATACATGACATTGGAAAACAATTGCTATAAAAATGCAAACTAGGAATTTCAATAACGTATCAGACTTTTGAACTTTATGCATATCACCAAGAAATTGATGCATTGAATAGCTAAACATGAAATGCTTCGTTAATCGTTCTAACATTGTAATAACCATTTGAGAAAATTGGCATTCTATTGAAAAGAGTAATGATATATCCTCGCCAATTCCTTGTCGAATGTGAGAACGTGCCACAAACGACGGCATAGCATTGACTTTTATTTCCTCTCGACTCAATGAACCCTCAATCAGTCATTGTTTACAATTTTGATTTATGACACCGCAAGGGGGCGTGTG